>NC_053039.3:18001000-18317000 GCF_002575655.3 Aegilops tauschii subsp. strangulata
TATTTACACTTCATATGTTTATCCCCGTTGAAAACTTAACCTATATTGTCATCAATCACCAAAAAGGGGGAGATTGTAAGTGCATCTAGTGCCCCTTAGTGATTTTGGTGTATTGAAGACTTATAGGTTAAGGGACTAATGTGTTTGTGAGTGTACATAGGTCTATAAGTCTATGAGGAGTATGATATTTACAGAGAAAGTCGACCCCTAAAAATGAATATCTTCTACTGAAGACTTGGGATTTCTGAAGAGTTACTGAAGACTTTGACAGTGAAGAAATTTGTGTGACCTTGAAGACTTGGTATTCATTCGAGGAACATGAAACGTGAAGACTTTTGTTTTCGTAGTTTCATTTTATCTTTCTTGAGTCATAGGAAACACCGTACTGTTAAAGGGGGTCGAGGAAATACTAAGGAAAAATTTCCATGTGATGCTCAACTCAAAATCCTACACCTACCAATCCCTTCGAGTGAAGCCATTGGAAATCTCATACAGTTCAGTCAATTTCTTCAGTGACAGAGACGAAGTTCTTCTGGTCACTGAGGAATTTGTTCTAACTGAGGAGTTAGGAATTCGCCAGTGCGGATTGCCTACACAGTGAGGAACATGATAGCCTTGAGGAATTTGAGCCTAAAATTCCGACCGTTGCTGTGCTATGCGCCAGCTGTCCCAAAATATCTACCCACCTAACAGTCATATCATTGAAGGGCATTTATGTCTTATCATGTTAGACTGCTCCCTAGGGTATAAATAGCCTCCCCCTACAACCACTAGCTGGTTGGCTGCTCCGAGAGAAACTGACACTTGTCATTTGAGAGCATCCCATCCTCCGAGGACTTTGAGCCAAAATCATCAAGTGAGGAAAACCCAAAGCCAAACACCTACAAACCCAAAGTGATTGAGCATCACTGAAGAGATTGATCCTGCATGGATCCGATGCTTGTTACCTTTGAAGACTGTGCTTCTTCCAGACGGTTAGGCGTCATGGTCTAGAGCATCCAAGAGGAAATTGTGGATCGCCGAGTGACCGAGTTTGTGAAGGTTTGGAAGTCACCTGAAGACTTACCCCGAGTGATTGGGCGAGGTCTGTGTGACCTTAGCTCAAGGAGAATACGGTGAGGACTGTGTGTCCTCAGGTTTAAATACCTAGCCGCTCCAACCAGATGTAGAACAAAGACGGCAGTTGGAACGGGTCTACCAAGTCATTGTCTTCACCAAGCTTACTAGTTCTATTTCCTCAACTCTTTCATTTCCTCATAACTGTGTTGTGTGCTTGTTCATATCTATTTGAAGACTTTGACTAAATACTTTCTCAATTTCCTCAGCTCAATTTTTTCTGTCTGTTTGTCTTTATCCTGTGTTATCCTGTGTTTACGCTTTCTGTACCCTGTGCTTGTCTTCATTTCATCATGATGACCATGCTTGTGTTCCGTTATGTTTACATCTGAGTACTTATTCCGCTGCAAGTAGTTCTTCGCTTAGGAATTTCCTCACCCTGAAATTCCTTAGTGAATTGCACCATATCTAATAAAGTACAGTTACAATGTTCGGACACACCATTACAGTGTGGTGTTCTAGGTGGCGTGAGTAGTGAAACTATTTCACATTGTTTTAACTGAAGGCCAAACTCGTAACTCAAATATTTTTCCTCTGCGATCATATCGTGGAAACTTTTATTTTCTTGTTATGATGATTCTCCACTTCACTCTGAAATTCTTTGAACTTTTCAAATGTTTCATACTTATGTTTCATCAAGTAGATATACCCATATCTGCTCAAATCATCTATGAAGGTCAGAAAATAACGATACCCGCCGCAAGCCTCAACACTCATCGGACCGCATACATCAGTATGTATTATTTCCAATAAGTCAGTTTCTCGCTCCATTGTTCCGGAGAACGGAGTCTTAGTCATCTTGCCTATGAGTCATGGTTCGCAAGCATCAAGTGATTCATAATCAAGTGATTCCAAAAGCCCATCAGCATGGAGTTTCTTCATGCGCTTTACACCAATATGACCTAAACGGCAGTGCCACAAATAAGTTGCACTATCATTATTAACTTTGCATCTTTTTGTTTCAATATTGTGAATATGTGTATCACTACGATCGAGATCCAATAAACCATTTTCATTGGGTGTATGACCATAGAAGGTTTTATTCATGTAAACAGAACAATAATTGTTCTCTAACTTAAATGAATAACCGTATTGCAATAAACATGATCAAATCATATTCATGCTCAACGCAAACACCAAATAACACTTATTTAGGTTCAACACTAATCCCGAAAGTATTGGGAGTGTGCGATGATGATCATATCAATCTTGGAACTACTTCAAACACACATCGTCACCTCGCCCTTAACTAGTTTCTGTTCATTCTGCAACTCCCGTTTTGAGTTACTAATCTTAGCAACTGAACTAGTATCAAATACTGAGGGGTTGCTATAAACACTAGTAAGGTACACATCAATAACATGTATACCAAATATACCTTTGTTCACTTTGCCATCCTTCTTATCCGCCAAGTACTTGGGGCAGTTCCGCTTCCAGTGACCAGTCCCTTTGCAGTAGAAGCACTTAGTCTCAGGCTTAGGTCCAGACTTGGGCTTCTTCACTTGAGCAACTTGCTTGTCGTTCTTCTTGGAGTTCCCCTTCTTCCCTTTGCCCTTTTCCTTGAAACTAGTGGTCTTGTCAACCATCAACACTTGATGCACTTTCTTGATTTCTACCTTCATCGATTTCATCATCATGAAAAGCTTGGGAATTGTTTTCGTCATCCCTTGCATACTATAGTTCATCAAGAAGTTCTACTAGCTTGGTGATGGTGACTAGAGAATTCTGTCAATCACTATTTTATCTGGAAGATTAACTCCCACTTGATTCAAGCGATTGTAGTACCCAGACAATCTGAGCACATGCTCACTGGTTGAGATATTCTCCTCCATCTTTTAGCTATAGAACTTGTTGGAGACTTCATGTCTCTCAACTCAGGTATTTGCTTGAAATATTAACTTCAACTCCTGGAACATCTCATATGGTCCATGACATTCAAAACGTCTTTGAAGTCCTGATTCTAAGCCGTTAAGCATGGTGCACTAAACTATCAAGTAGTCATCATATTGAGCTAGCCAAACGTTCATAACGTCTGCATCTGCTCCTACAATAGGTATGTCACCTAGCGGTGCATCAAGGACATAATTCTTCTGTGCAGCAATGAGGATAAACCTCAGATCACGGACCCAGTCCGCATCATTGCTACTATCATTTTTCAACTTTGTTTTCTCTAGGAATATATATAAAACATAGGGAAGCAACAACGCGAGCTATTAATCTACAACATTATTTGCAAAATACTATCAGGACTAAGTTCATGATAAATTAAAGTTCAATTAATCATATTACTTAAGAACTCCCACTTAGATAGACATCCCTCTAATCATCTAAGTGATCACGTGATCCAAATCAACTAAACCATGTCCGATCATCACGTGAGATGGAGTAGTTTTCAATGGTGAACATCACTATGTTGATCATGTCTACTATAAGATTCGCTCGACCTTTCAGTCTCCAGTGTTCCGAGGCCATATCTGCATATGCTAGGCTCGTCAAGTTTAACCTGAGTATTCCACGTGTGCAAAACTGTCTTGCACCCGTTGTATTTGAACGTAGAGCTTATCACACCCGATCATCACGTGGTGTCTCAGCACGAAGAACTTTCGCAATGGTGCATACTCTGGGAGAACACTTATACCTTGAAATTTAGTGAGAGATCATCTTATAATGCTACCGTCGATCTAAGCAAAATAAGATGCATAAAAGATAAACATCACATGCAATCAAAATATGTGACATGATATGGCCATCATCATCTTGTGCCTTTGATCTCCATCTCCAAAGCATCGTCATGATCTTCATCGTCACCGGCATGACACCATGATCTCCATCATCTTGATCTATATCAATGTGTCGTCACATGGTCGTCTCGCCAACTATTGCTCTTGCAACTATTGCTATCGCATAGCGATAAAGTAAAGCAATTATTTGGCACTTGCATCTTATGCAATAAAGAGACAACCATAAGGCTTCTGCCAGTTGCCGATTACTTCAACAAAACATGATCATCTCATACAACAACTTATATCTCATCACGTCTTGACCATATCACATCACAACATGCCCTGCAAAAACAAGTTAGACGTCCTCTACTTTGTTGTTGCAAGTTTTACGTGGCTGCTATGGGCTGAGCAAGAACCATTCTTACCTACGCATCAAAACCACAATGATAGTTCGTCAAGTTAGTGCTGTTTTAACCTTCTCAAGGACCGGGCGTAGCCACACTCGGTTCAACTAAAGTTGGAGAAACTGACACTCGCTAGTCACCTGTGTGCAAAGCACGGCGGTAAAACCAGTCTCGCATAAGCGTACATGTAATGTCGGTCTGGGCCACTTCATCCAACAATACCGCCGAACCAAAGTATGACATGCTGGTAAGCAGTATGACTTCTTTCGCCCACAACTCACTTGTGTTCTACTCGTGCATATAACATCTACGCATAAACCAGGCTCTGATACCACTGTAGGGGAACATAGTAATTTCAAAAATATTCCTACGCACACACAGGATCATGGTGATGCATAGCAACGAAAGGGGAGAGTGTGTCCATGTACCCTCGTAGACCAAAATCGGAAGCGTTAGCACAACACGGTTGATGTAGTTGTACGTCTTCACGATCCGACCGATCCAAGTACCGAACGTACGGCACCTCCGAGTTCAGCACACGTTCAGCTCGATGACGTCCCGCGAACTCTGATCCAGCAGAGCTTAATGGGTATCCGTCAGCACGACGGCGTGGTGACGGTGATGATGTTGCTACCGACACAGGGCTTTGCTTAAGCACCGCTACGATATGACCGAGGTGGAATATGGTGGAGGGGGCACCGCACACGGCTGGAATAGATCAACAGATCAACTTGTTGTGTCTATGGGGTGCCCCCTGGCCACGTACATAAAGGATGGAGGGAGGAGGAGGCCGGCCCTCATAGGGCGCGCCCAAGTGCGGAGTCCTACTAGGACTCCCTAGTCCTAGTAGGATTCCTCCTCCCACATGGAATAGGAAAAAGGTAAGGGAGAAAGAGAAGGAAGGAAGGGGGCGCCCCCCTCCCTAGTCCAATTCGGACCAGTCCATGGGGAGGGGTGCGGCCACCCTTTGAGGCCTTTCTCTCCTTTCCCGTATGGCCCATTAAGGCCCAATACGAATTCCCGTAACTCTCCGGTACTCTGAAAAATACCCGAATCACTCGGAACCTTTCCGATGTCCGAATATAGTCGTTCAATATATCGATCTTTACGTCTCGACCATTTCGAGACTCCTCGTCATGTCCCCGATCTCATCCGGGACTCCGAACTACCTTCGGTCATCAAATCACATAAACCCATAATACACGTCACCGAACTTTAAGTGTGCGGACCCTACGGGTTCGAGAACTATGTAGACATGACCGAGACACGTCTCCTGTCAATAACCAATAGCGGAACCTGGATGCTCATATTGGCTCCTACATATTCTACGAATATCTTTATCGGTCAAACCGCATAACAACATACGTTGTTCCCTTTGTCATCGGTATGTTACTTGCCCGAGATTCGATCGTCGGTATCTCAATACCTAGTTCAATCTCGTTACTGGCAAGTCTCTTTACTCGTTCCGTAATACATCATCCTGCAACTAACTCATTAGTTACAATGCTTGCAAGGCTTATAGTGATGTGCATTCCCGAGTGGGCCCAGAGATACCTCTCTGACAGTCGGAGTGACAAATCCTAATCTCGAAATACGCCAACTCAACAAGTACCTTCGAAGACACCTGTAGAGCACCTTTATAATCACCCAGTTATGTTGTGACGTTTGGTAGCACACAAAGTGTTCCTCCGGTAAACGGGAGTTGCATAATCTCATAGTCATAGGAACATGTATAAGTCATGAAGAAAGCAATAGCAACATACTAAACGATCAAGTGCTAAGCTAACAGAATGGGTCAAGTCAATCACATCATTCTCCTAATGATGTGATCCCGTTAATCAAATGACAACTCATGTCTATGACTAGGAAACTCAACCATCTTTGATCAACGAGCTAGTCAAGTAGAGGCATACTAGTGACACTATGTTTGTCTATGTATTCACACATGTATTATGTTTCCGGTTAATACATTTCTAGCTTGAATAATAAACATTTATCATGAATAAGGAAATAAATAATAACTTTATTATTGCCTCTAGGGCATATTTCCTTCACGCATGATAGGGGATCTCAAGGTCCACCACCTCAAACCAGACTGGCTCTCGGCGGAAGTGATCTTTGTCTCCGAAGAGAACATCTATCTGGATCTTGCCGATTGGTGAGCAGGAAAGGCCAGGAACTATGCCATGGAAAACAGTCCGACTGGGCTGAAGCTGCCTCTACTTGATTCCCAACTTCTCCATAGTGTCACGGTATAGGATGTTGATGATGCTGCCGCCATCTATCAGGACTAGGGAGAAGCGAGCAGCCCGCGTCTCGGTTGCGAAGGTGGCATCTAGGACCAAGGCATAAGAACCAGGAGAGGGCATCACCTCCGCGTGGTCAGATTTGCTCTAGCTGATAGGCTTCTTAGACCAATGCATGAACTCGGGGGTCTATGATGCTACTGCATGTACTTCTTGCTGCCGTTGCCGTCTGCTGTGCCTGTCGTCGGCCACGCTGGTGAACACGACATAAGCTCCATGCTCTTCAGGGTACTCATCTTGTATCGCGCTGACTGGCCGAGCCGCTGGCTGCTGGGGAGGAGGTGGCTGCGGGCCGACAGGTGGAGGAGGCATGAGTCCGTCACCCTTGGCGATTCTGGTGAGCCAATGGCATTTCCGAGTGGTGTGGTTGGATGGCTTCGCGCCGCTGTGAAACTTGCAGGGTGCATCGAGGGTCTGTTCGTACGAGAAGGCGGGCAACCAGTTGGGCTTGCCGCCCTTTTGACGCTTTAGAGGAGGCTGCCCTTCCGGCTGTTGGTCTTCGACTGTCGCCACCTGCCGGCTGGTGGAAGCCGGCTCCGTGGCCTTGCGCTTGTTGTCGTTTTGCTGCTGACGCCGACTGGGGTCACCAGCCGGGGTCCGAGGAGCTTGGGGAGCCACCTTGCCAGATGCATCAACTTGAATCTCCGCCTTCATGGAGGAGTCGGCCGTGGCGTACTTGTCTGCTATGATCAGTAGTTCGTCGAGGGTCGCCGACTCATCGTAGAGAAGCCGGTGCTTGAGGAGGGTGCCTTCTCGGCACCCGGCAGTGAAGTTCTCGATGGCCTGCACCTCATGCACGCCTTCGCAAGAGTTGCGCAGCTCAGCCCAACGCGTGAGGTAGTCGCGAGTTGATTCATTGGGGCCTTGAACACACAAGGAGAGCTGGCGAGGCTTCAGCGCCCGCTTGTACATGCTGGTGAAGTTGCGGATGAAAGCTTTAGTGAAATCAACCCAATTGTTGATGCTGCGGGGCTTCAGGCTGTTCAGCCATGTCCGGGCTGTGCCCTGGAGCATGAATGGAACGTACTTCATGGCAACTCGCTTGTTGCTGTATGCTATGCTGGCGGCCGTGGAGTAGTCGACCAGCCAGTCCTCCGGCTTCACGGAGCCAGTGTACTTGGGCGTATCTCTTGGTAGTGTGAACCCTTTGGGGAAGGGCTCATCTCGGATTCGGGGACCAAAACAAGGCAGACCCAATGCGTCTTCCTCTTCTAGCGCCAGGGATCGGTTGAGCGGTCGATCCGGTGGCGGGCATCGTTTTCTCTGACTCCTTCCCGGCGGCCAAGGCGGTCGCCGAGTGTCGGGTGGTCAACAGGCGGCGGGGAAGCGCGCCTCTCCCAGTAAGGGGGAGGGGGAGGCGGACAGTCATCCCGTCGTTCCACTACTCTAGGGCGGCCGTCTTGGTCGCGCTCGATGGTGATGCGAGTCCGGCTGCGGCTGGCACCCGGCTCCTTGTCTCTTCTATTGCGGACGCCACCAGTGCGTCCGGGATGTCGCGCCTTGATCTCGGCAAGGAGGCGGGTCGGCGTTCCGCCAGTTGAGCGCTTCAGTGCGGCAGCCGGCCTCTTGCTGCTCAAAAGCCGCATCAATGAGCCGCTGGACGCGCTCCGTCATGAGGCGACGCTCGTTGCCCTCGAGCTTGTCCAGCTCGTCTGCTGCCACCTGGGCAGCTCGTATATTCTCCGCAGGCGTGGCGTAGACAGGGCGATCCGCCCCGAACATGCTGGCAATGGCCACGCCGTGCAGCTGGACCGTACCGATGCGGCTGGGCCCGCCAGGAGCCGGCGTGCCGCCAACGGCGCGGTCGATCTCGCGCTAGTAGGCCTCCGAAAGGCGTCTCATGCTGGCTAGCTTCTTGGCGCTCTCGACGAGGTGGACACGGCATCCTTCCAGCGTCTCGGCGTCGACGTCTTCTGGGATGGGCGCGGTCAGGTCTTGCAACGCCGCCTCGAGCGGGTCTCGAGCACCGTCCCCACCCGAGCGCTCACCATGGCTGATGACAAGCACGTCTGTGACGGTGCTTCCGCCGCTGTGCTCGCGAGGAAGTGGCACATCGTAGACCACCACGTTGGTGGGGAATGCATCGAGCGATGCCGTGTCGGAGTCGACAAGCATGGGGTCGGTGGAACCAACCGACTCCAAATCCACAGCAGGCTCGTTGATGACGTGGACCTGGTCGAGGGGGCTGACGAGGCGGCTCTCGGGGAAATCTTTGCCTGCGTCAGATGTGGGCTCGTCGGAGAGGTGAATCTCGCCAACAAGATCGGCGAGGCAGCTCGCCACGCAGACGACCTCCGGGCCGTGCAGCACGTCGGCGCAGACATCGTCTGGCGTGCCGGGCTGGCTGCGCTCACCAGGAAGGAACAGGGTTCCCGTCCAGAACAGGTCTCCGGACGACGGTGCACCTCGCCCCATGGTGGGCGCCAAATGTCGGGGGTTGGGTGCGACATATGCCAAGGGATGGCTTATCATGGTGGGAGCGAGTAGAACGTCGCCGGTGCCCAGAAGCGGGATGAGGCGTATACACGAACGCCGGCGTACTTTACCCAGGTCCGGGGCTCTCCTAGGAGATAACACCCCTAGTCCTGCTCTGCGGGGTCTCCGCATGATCACTAAGGCACTAGTGAGTACAATGGTGCTCCTTGAGCTGTATGCTAGAGGTAGGAGGAAGTAGGGCTAGCTCTCTCCTCCCTCTATGTATGAAGCTAGGTCTAACAGGTCGGGAACCCTTTGCATGGGTGCCCTGGGGGGTTTATATAGGCTTACCCCCCAGGGGTACAATGGTAATCTAGCCGAGTGTAGGACCCGGCTGTCAGTGTCTCTAGTCGCCGGCTTCTCCGCCGGTAGCTGGGGCCCACCGCCTGGTGGGCCCCGCCGACTGGTCTGGTACGGAGCCGACAGGCCGTCTCCGCCGCTTGCGGGTCAGCGAGCTGCTTGTTACTCTAGCCGCAGTGCTGATGACGCGTGCTTGGTCGAGGGGGGGTGGCTACAGTCCCGCTGTCTGGTGGGAGATCACCGTAGCCACTCCATGTCTTATCTGGTTAATGGCGCGCTGACCCTGAGGGAAGGGTTGGCCGCCTGCTAGAGGCGGGCCTCCCTCGGGTCCGACTGGTCGGGCTGTGCTGCCTTCCGGGCTCTCGCTGCCTGGTAGGGCCCGCCGCCTGTAGGCCATACCAACAGGCCGTCATGGGAACAGGGTTCCGCCTGACAAGGGTGACGTCCAAGGTGGAGTGGCAACAGTGCCACGCCGTGCAGAGATCTCCAACTGTACGGGGCACTGTGGCCGCGCCTTGCCCTGGATATGGGGGTGATGGGCTACACTGTAGCCACACCTGGTCTTGTTTTATTAATGGGGGCGCAGACTTTGAGGGCGTCGTGGGCCGCCTGCTAGGAGCCGGCCTCTCTGGAGGCCGCCTGCTAGGAGTGGGCCCGTCTCGGTGCCGTCTTCTGGTGCGTGGCCGTCTTTTGGCAGCCGGCCGCTTGGGCCAGCCGGCCACCAGAAGGTGGCGCTTCATCCTTGATGCTTGAGGGGCGCAGCCGGCTCAATGTCTTGAAATGCTCAGGGACTCGGGTCAGGCTACTCGCGGCCCATTACTCCGACATATGACAATCGTTAAATATGACATTACTTTAATGGTGCCATTGCTTCATTTTACCAGCAACATTACATTAACAGCTGCTACAGAGTCGGTATTTGGGCACAGGAGAGTAGGCGGACCAGGACAGTTGCATTTCTAACAAAAATAAGCAACTTATCTTAATGGGAAATTTAGCAGGACATGAAAAAAAGTGCCATTGATTCATATTACTGGAGGCATTACATTGAAAACAACATTGGTTTAATGTGCCCTTACTTTTAACAGTGCGACTGCTACATTTTACCAGTGGCATTACATAAGAGTGGCTCGGGGCAACAAACATCATAACAGGATATCTTTCCTTTTTCAGCCAATAGATCGGGTTTATATTGAGTTTGTACTGTGTTTCCCTTTATTTCCCTATTAGACCAAGAGACCAGTTGGATAGCCAGTCTCTGCTACTTTTCACCCCCATTATTTCCTCTTTTGACCAAGTCCTAGATTCAGGTAACAGATCTTCCCCCACCCCATCCCCTTTCTTCCTTGTTTGAACCAAGTAGTACTAGATTCGAGTGCATGAACTACTTTTACCTCTTAACAGTCAAAATTTAGGTGGCTTTCAAACAGCCGATCGATCCTATCTACGAGGGGGCCTGGGAAATAGTAAAAGATACAAATGCAGCGACGTCAGGAGGTCAGGAAAGTAGAGCAAGGCCGGTTTCGAAGGAAGTTATACCTGAGGGTCGCCGGGATGTCGATAGGTGGGCGGCGGGAGGCCGGATCTGCCCACACTACGGCAGCGAGGAAGAAGGGGTTGGAGGCCCTCCTAGCCAGCGGTGCTTGGGAGAGAACAACAAGGCACGCTGATCGGGACGCGCCGACAGTGGGTAAGAGCCGTCGCCGAGGACGACCGCGTGAACGTTGCACCTTCTCACCTTCGCCGACAGAGAGGATCCGGCTGGATCTGTGACCAGCGGTGAGCGCAGAGAGAGAGAGAGTGGCCACCGTTGTCGTGTTTAGATCTGGAGAGGACGAGACAGTGTGAAGAAAGCAACACTAGCAAGCAAGTGCGGAGGCTCCTGCCTATATAGTGGAGTACTAGTTTTCTTTTGTCTACCGGAGCCGGCTTGACCTCGGCAATGACTGTCGAGAAGTCTTCATGCACGTGCCCCGGAGGCACAGTTGTCGTCATTTTGATCTGAAGCATCGATTATAACATATAACACAAAAAAATGCCACATGACAAGAAACCATAACCTCACTGCCCAAAGGAGACAACATGTGTGTGCAAATGCAATATGACCCGCGTTCCATTCGGAGAGCGGCATGCCAGACCGACCGACCGTCTGGGGTGCCACGCAAACGCGACGGGCTTGCTGTATACTCCGTACATGTGTACCGCTGTTTTCTTGAGGCTTTGCTCCATGGCGCAATCCATGGATACAATATTAGTATACTGTACTATTTAAAAGTCGAGGGCGGGGCTTTTCCCATGTGGTAGGCGGGGCAGTTCCGCCTAGTCGGTTCGACAACGACGTGAGAAGATGAGGGAGTAGGCTGCTGTAAACCTAGGCCTGTGTGATTTGACATTTAGTTAATGTTGGACAGGTGGGGCCCCGTGATTTGACTTGCCATTTTATCATTTTAATTGCGGCGCTACGACAGGCGTGAGTCTCCAGATTCCTGACCACCTCCATGGTATACATGTGCCTCTCCCAATGCTCCACCATGTAGAGGCTGGCACTTGCATGAGAGCCCACTCCTCCACTTTTTCCTAGCCTCTTTCCTCCACATATGCAAAAATGCCATGTAAGCGAGCTTATAGCCCACTATTGTACTTGCTCGTACAGGTGCTAAGCCTGCCACATAGGCATAAAGTCTGGTGTGGCAAGTTAATTACTCCCTCCGTCTAGGTGTGCAAGTCATCTTATGAAAACCAAATAATCCCAAAACACTTAGGCGCGGTGCATACATCATTTCTTGTTTCTTGACATATCAACCAATAAGAGATGTGGGGTGTGCATGCTTTTAATGACTTGAGACTACCATTTTCATTGGAAGAGGTCACTCCTTGGCAAATGCAATAAATACTACGAAGAAAGAGATAGAGAGAAGTAAAAAAAATACTATTATAGCCAACCTTATAGCTAACCTTGTTGTACAAGTGATGACTATGTATGACATGCCAACATCAGATAGCCTAATGCACCATGTTAAATCTCGAAGGGCGCGACCACGCGAGCGAGGCGACGGTCGTGGTAGGCGCGACCATGATACGGGCTGCTAGCAGCCCTTGGATCTAAGATCGAACGGTCGCATGCTAAGTTGCTGAAAATTTGCAGAATAACCCTCCAGGATAGGATATTCACCCATAGGTCTAGAATCACGCCATGCAACCGTTCGATCTCAGATCCAAGGGCTTTCAGAAGCCCGTATCATGGGAGAATGGAAAGCATTGAATCACCTATAATTATCCCGACGCTTGACATGACATCGAAAGCCATTTAATTCGGCGTCGAGTAGACATGACATCTAATTGGGCCCCCATAGTACTGTGCATGAATCCATTTATCCACTAGGCAAGCCACTACCCTGCCGTTCACACGCCCCACTCAGCATTTTTACAAAAAACGCTGGCAGTTCTCGCTCGTACTCGTCCTCGGACGTCCTTTAACATTATGGCAGTTCGCTCCTAGTTGTCCCGTCCTTTCACATTATGGCAGTTCCACTAATCCTAACCCTCCTCCCAAATCCATGGCGTCCCAAATCTCCATGATCGGCGGTGAGTACAAGGTTAGAACCATCACCGGCGATGAGTTCGACGTCATCTACACCCGTTCTTCCGCAACGGTGAAAGGATGCCTTGCTCGCTTCAGACGCATGTTCGAAAACTCAAATGATGAGTGGGTCGCTGGGCTAGATGTTGAGTACACCACAGTCCTGGGAAGCGAGAAGAATATAAAGGAGGCAGAGAAGAAGAAGCCCGTCGTGATCCATTTTTGCATGCATGACTTATGCCTGGTCTACCACATATGCCATGCCGACGTTGAGTATGAGGAATTTAAGAAGTTCCTCAAGGGCAGCCTAGTCAAATTCGTTACCGTAGACTTTAGGAACGACAAGGAAATCCTGGGTCGGATAGGCCTCGTTGTAGGCAACCCCATTGACCTCCAGAAGAAAGGGCTGGTGCCCTCCAGTCATCAACCTTCAATGCTGACCCTGGCAGGAGCCATGGTTCATCCTTCGTACGGTACACTGAAGAAACCTCCGTTCAAGTTTCATCATGCATGGGAGTGGAATGTACTAGATATAGACCACATCCACTACGCTGCAATGGATGGCTACCTTTGTTTCAACATCTACAAGGGCTGGATGAAGAGCAAGAGCCAAGTGTGCGGTTCAAGCAAAGAAGTATCGCTCAAGAGGAAGAGGGACAAGGACGAATTCGAGCACATGGACGGGGAGTCCGAGTAAGGTGGCGGTGTCGTTGCTCATGGTGGTTCTAATGCAGTGTTTACCGGATTAGTTGTTTAGTTTAATTTTAGGTGTGCTTAGTTTTATCTGAGGGGTGTGTTGTGCTGAGCCCCCAGCAGAACTATGTTATGTTCCTTCTCGTTACTTTAACTCTTTAGTACGTACATACTAGCATTTCTTACAGTTCATCTTTTAGTTGGTATAGTACTACCACTCGTTTCTTCACATTATATACGTACAATATATATGGCCAACATCATATAGCCAGCAGTTTAGTTGTCAAAGAATTTCAGGGTGCTTAGTTTTATTTGAGGGGTGTGTTGTGCTGGACACCATTACTGTGACTCAAATCTCTTTGGCCATTTTATAATGACATAAATACCGATGGACCAACATGCCAGCTTTCCCTCTATGTCATCACAGTAAAATAAAGTGTGGGGCCTACTTGATCCCAACAACGTTCTTATTTTCCTGTAAAATTATTCGCTTGTTTAGTTCTGACAAGCGGGGCCACACTTATCATTGTGAGAATCGGCTTATTTTTTTATATAACATGGTCAACGGGTTTGACGTGAAAAGAACAATGTATAATGGGATTTTTGAGCAAACATCTAACTTAACGATGGCATTTTTGAGATATCTAATTGCATTTTTGAGCAGGCATCTCACGGATCGATGGCATTTTTGAGTAGTTGTAACTTCTAATGGAAGAACTGAGTAGTGATACACAACTAGTGGCATAAATAATAAGAACCCAAGAATTAAATAGGTATGCTAATTTCTTTAATATAATTTAGCACCCCATTTAAGCACGTACAAGCTTTTTTAATAGTACTATATGCATAATTTGGCGACGAGCGCTCTCTATATGTACCACCTTTTTTCTTTAATATCATCTTGTTAGTTTTGCTCCATGGCGCAATCCATCGATACTACTACTGTACAAAAGTATACATTTTTTAAAAGGCTGGAGGGCGGGGCAGTCTAGCTTGGTCGGTTTGAAGAGAGGCGAGGGCCTTTGTGATTTGACGGCTCATTACTGCTGGAAGGCGGGGCCTTGTGATTTGACTGCTTGTATAAATGAGCCGACGACCTGAGGAGGAGCAAAGAACTGTGCGGTATACTCAAGTTTTCCACTAGAGTAGTACGACGGAGGAGCACGAAACATGGCAGCCCAGTGCCATATGGCGATAAAAATGATCTAATTTTCTAGTCGTCTCATTGTTAGCATTGTTCTATTCATGCCTCGCAGAGAACGTGACACGTGCGGCGAAACACCCGAAGCAAAAGAAGAAACACAGGAGCAAAAGAAGAAGAAAGATTATCACCCCCAAAAAAGAAGGAAGATGCACACACAAGTCTAGGGCGCTGCTCTCTACTACATGAAGGGTTCCTGGCCGCGGAGTCGTAACTGCTTCTTCATCGCCTCCACGACCTCCATCTCCTTGCGCATCTCCTCCGCCATCTTCTTCATTCCGTCCATGACGCGGGATTTCTCGATGCGAGCCTTCATCATCTGTTCCACGGCCGCATTACGTACCTTGACAACAGCCGGGTGCTCGATGCGGAGCTTCGCCAACTCCTCCTTCTGTTCCATGACAAGGGCCTGCAGCATCTTCATCGAGGAACTACTATTCTCATGCAGCTTCTTGCAGCCGGCGTTCTCCTCCTTCAGCAGGTCGAGCTCGTGGCAGAGCTTCACCTTGCCCTCCTGAAGTTGTAGGATTTCACCGGTCGCCTTCTTCTCCGAGGCAATGCTCTTCTTCAGCAGCATCACCAAGCCGGCGGTCAACTCCCCCTGCTCATTGAGCTCAGCGGGCATGTCGTCGAGGCTCTCCTTCAGCAGCTCCACCAAGCCGTGGATGAACTCCTTCTGCTTATTGAGGTGCTTATTGAGCTGATCGGGCATGCCGTCAAGGGATAACGACTCTAGCGCCGCCAGCTCGGCATGTTCGCCTCCGCGGCTAGGGCGCTCCTGGGAGCCATCGCCTGCCCGTGAGAGATCTGTCGAGGTCTCTGCGTGGCGGTGAGCCCTCTTTTTTCTTCCACAGCCATGGTTGTCGCTCCCTTGTTACGAGTAGTTCTCGACCTAGAGCTCTAAATACCGGCCATGGCAAGGACGGACGAATAAGAAGGACTTATGAGGAGGAAGGTAGAGTAATTTTCGGTGGTAGTTCCCCTTTTTATAACCTAAGTACTAGCACTAGTACTAAAACCTGCACTAGTACTATAACCTAAGTACTAGCACTAGTACTTTGGAATGTGATGGGAACAAGGTAAAGATTAATTGATGGTTTTGGTTTCGAGGCCCGAAACGGCTCCCGATGAGTTTAGTGGAACATAAATTTCAAGTACTCCCTCCATCTCAGTTTACAAGGCTTGCACGTGTATCTATGTCGTCAATGTAACTTATATAAAATAAATTATTTAACATAAAAAATATATCATTAAAAAAGAATATTTGAAGTTTGTAATGATATATTTTTCATAATGTATGCCTCTTATGAAGTTGGTCAAATTAACGACCTAGGTACACGTGCAAGACCTCTAAACAGAGATAGAGGGAGTACTACACTGCTCAAATGCGGTCGCACAAGTTAGTCATGTAACTGGTCGTACATGTCAGACCAAGCCGATGCGTGCTCCTTCGGTGAGACGCGGGTCCGACCGACAGTCTGTTGGTGCGACCGACCGTAAAGTATTACGCGGTGGAGACTTCTGGTGGGCGAGGCGGGGAGGCGAGTCTAGGCGCTGGGAGAGCTCTACGAGGCTAAGATAAGGATAGTACTACTCCACTCCGTCCATATTTAAATACAAAGGCCACCAACAGTAGCCCTGGCAAAAATTGATCATGCTGCCTGCGTCCTGGTTTATTGGCCCCCTTTTTTTGTGCCACTTTTTATGACATGCAGAAATATTATGTTACTTTACAAATATGGTCAAAAATTGGCACAAAATACGAAGGAGACCAATGAAAGTACTAGCAACCCATGATTTAACTACTCACATGCGCGTAGTGGAGTAGTAATGTCTTTCTTCCGCCCTCACATCCACTCAATTTGCATGCGCTGTATTACTTGACCATCAATGAATTGAAGGACTTTACACGCGTCAAATTATCACATGGGGTGGATCTTCGTACAAAAATGCGCCCCCTGTCATGGAATTGTCACAGCAGATGTCCTCGAGCTAGGACTTAGTCGTGGAGCCATCGCAACTAGAAAGCTTGAAGGGGTTATGCGGGACAAGGAACACGAGGGTTTATACTGGTTCGGCCCCTTACGGTGAAGGTAAAAGCCTACGTCCAGTTTGAGGTGATATTGATTAGGGTTACGATTACCAGGGAGCTAAACAGCTATGCCCGGCTCTCGATCAGATCTCTCTCTCCAAACCGTTGCCGGGTCATCCCTTTATATAGGGAGGCTGACGCCCAGCAGCCCTCAGAGTCCCGGCCGGCTTATAAGAGTGTCTGGCTCGGACTCTAAACTATACTTGCCTTATACTACAAGTTCTACTATAATAATGATTATAACTACGGGCTTTAAGCCGTATCCGGGTCTCAGCCCATCTCTGGCCCATCGTCTTCAAGCTTGGCTCCGGGCTTCTGATAATGACTACGTGAGTAACCCGGCCCCTCCTGGCGGGTGACTCTAAGGTCTATATCCTCAACATTAGGCCCCAGATTGATTTGAGCCGGCTCACGTCAATCTTCCACTCTTCCGACAGAAAAAATCTCCGGCTTATTATTCACATGAAGGCCATAACCCGGAGTGACGTCATCCTCTGGACTCCGGATAATCCGCCGTGACGTCATCCTCCATTAAGTCCTTTTTTACTCCGCCAGATCTGCAACGGATCTTTGCTTTTACTGTCATTCCGAAAATCGAGGCGTCGTGGGGGGAGATAACCACGCCGTGGTCTCCTTAAATCTCGCGCCCACTTATGACCTTGCCTTATAAATAGGCCGGCCCGACGGGCTCTTTTCACGCTCTCTTCTTCCTCCTCGCGCCGTCATTCCTCTCCCCGAGCTCTGCTACTGCCGCCGCTGTCGCGCCTCTGGTCTTCGTCAACTTGGCCGCTGCATCACCCTGATTCGGACCAGATAATCGGCGACAACCTCCGCTCTTCTCCAACTCCGGTGAGTCTCTCCTGCCCTGCTAGAACAGATCTGCGGTAGGGTTCAAAATAGCTCGTCCATGTTCTTCGCCATTGTCCGCAAGCTTCAATAGTTCTCGTAGTGCTGCCCTTGTTTGATCTTTAACCTTTTATAGAACTGGTGCGGTAGTTGTTTAGGCCTCATTTCCAGTGCCAGTAGATCTCTTTCCACTGTATATATGCTTCGTTCGAGCTCAAGAACATCCGCTCGTCTGTTTCTAGGTCTAGAAAATTTTCATCTCACCCGACCATTTTGATCCAAAAAAGTTACTGCAATATGGGAAACCTGTTTTACCACACTTAGTAAAAATTGCAACCATTGAATCTCGGCGGCTTACGATTCTGGGTTAAAGAAACCACACGCTGTAGAATCCTCCAGTTTAAAGAAAACCATGCATCGTAGATTCCTCCGGCTTAACTGTGATGAGGCCATAGACAATCAACTTATTCTGAACGCCCCTGCGGCTTAAGCAACCCATTGTACCTGAATATATACCATTAGTCCCCTTCATAAGCCGCCACCGTAGCTTTGAACTGTAGATTTCTGGCTTATAATTAACCCGGATATTTTCCTTTTTGTCATAGACCACCAACTTTCACCATGCCTCCCAAGGCTCCCATCACTTGCAATTGGATGAGGTCCAACGTCACCAACGAGACTCTGGCCAATTTTGTTAAGTCCGGATATTTGCCTAAGAAGGAAATCATGTCCTACCGTGCCCCTGACCCATCGGAAGAGAGACCACAGCCAAGGGACGGGGAGGTAGTGATCTTCGCAGATCATATGAGCCGGGGCTTCGCACCGCCCGGCTCAAAGTTTTTCAGGGATGTGCTCAACTTCTTCGACTTGCGTCCTCAAGATATAGGACCCAACTCCGTATCCAACATCTGCAATTTCCAAGTTTTTTGCGAAGTGTACCTTGGAGAAGAGCCGAGTCTGCTGCTCTTCCGAGAGCTGTTTTACTTAAACCGCCAAAATGAGTGCGCCAACGGGCCAAGTCTGGAGTTAGGTGGCATCTCCATCCAGCGGCGTAGGGACTGTCTTTTCCCTTACGCAGAACCGCCGAGCCACCCCAAGGACTGGAATATGACTTGGTTCTACTGCCAAGATACATCCCCGGCTGACGAAAACCCGTTGCCCAGCTTTCGCCCCACACGTCTAGAACCGACTCACCCGCTGTCGGACAAGCTGACTTCAGCGGAGCGCCAGCCTCTGCTTCCGACTATCAATAAAATCAAGGCCCTCCTGGGCAATGGTCTGAACGGAATCGACCTGGTCCGGGTCTGGATCTCATGGCGGGTGATCCCATTGAGCCGCCGCCCCGGCTTAATGTGTGAGTACACCGGGCGAAAGGATGACCCTCAGAGGCACAGCCGCAACGATCTTCCAGAAGACGTTGCCGAGGAAGAGACCAAGGCTCTGTTAAACGAGAGTCTGGCAGACTGTGGAAGGACCGGGTTAGCCCCCTTCTGCAAGACCAACCCAGCCCCAGCGGTAAGCCGCTGACTTTAACTTATTATCCCTTTCTGTATATAACCTTCATCTGAACCGTTGTAAGAATTCACCATTGTATTTTTCAGGCTGATGACAAGTTCTGGCGGGTCAAGTATGACCATGAGGCGGCCAAGAAAGCTAGGAAGGCGAGGAAAGCCGCCAAGAAAGCCGCCCCTCGCAAAAAGGAAGCAGACCTACTGCTTCGGAGCTGATGCAACTAAGTGACAGCTCCGAGTCAGAGGTAACCCCTAAACCTTTAAATTCTTGCTGTACTTGTGATTTGTTGCTGTCTGCCTTATCAACACTTGCTCATTGACAGGATGACACCGGCGCCAGTAACCCGGTGGTTGAAGAGGTAATGTCACTTTCCTCCGACTCGGAGCCCTTGCCACAGCTGAAAGTCCGAAGGGTAACCCGAAAAGTAAGCTTTTCACATCCTTTAGCTCATCGAGACCCTCAATTTCTTTTGAAGCGACAGGTTCACGAAAGCCGGCGTCACACCCGGACCAACAAGGACACCGATCTCTCCGCCGGGTTACCGGACGCAACAAGAAAGCGTCGCACTGAGGTTTTTTCACACTTGTACCCTTTTCATCCGTTGGCGGGTGTTATCCGTCAGCCACTCAACTCTTCTGACTCCAATTATCAGGAGACCTCCCCCTCTTCGGGTGACTCCATGCAGTCAAATCTGCCGGCCTTCAAGACTGCACCCGGGTAACAACAATCATCTTACAGTATCTTTACCTGTTCTTACTCTTTGTGTGCCTAACACTTCTGTCTTTTCAGTGCCCAGGCAAAGCTCACCAAAAGAGCAAAGAAGACCAGGTCAGCCGGAGTGCCGGACGTACCTGAACCGGAGGTGACGGCTCAAGAGCCGCCAGCTGCCTCCGCCCCCGAAGCTACCACTCCAATGGACACGGCACCTGAGGCCTCTGCCCCGACTACCAAGGCAACGACCGAAACTTCGGTTAACCCGGAGGCCTCCGGCTCAGCTCCACCAGCAGACGACCCGGACGTGGTAATCACCCGGACGGAGTTCGTTGAGCCGGGGAGACCAACCGTGTTGGCCAAATGCTCCGCGAAGGGGGAGTTGCTGCAGCCCCACCGGGTGAACCTGGACCTCTCCGGCTACACCGACTTAAGCATTGGAGAGCTTGTCTCTGGCTATATCAGCCAAGTACACAAGAGCCGGGATACCGAGGTCGCCATGGTCAACCAGATCCAACAAAAATCTGAGGTATTCCTCTGCTGTTCTCTTACTTACTGCATAGTTACCTTTGCCATGCTAGCCCCCAAGTCGACGACTTATGCTTGAATATGTTGTAGACTTAGGTTCCGGCTTACTCAACTAAACCGGCAGTATGTAGATAGATACGTTCAATATGCATTAGCCCCCAAGTGCCAAGTGTCTTTGCTTGGAAAACGCTTGGGACTTATATAATGACTGTTAATAACCCGGAAATATATGCAGGCTGTTGGCAAGAAACTAGAGGCGGACCTTGCGGATCTCAAGAGCCGGCTGAAGATGCAGGAGATGGAGACCCGGAAGGCAAACGCCAAGTTTGTATCCAGCATCGCCACTCAAGAAAAATTGAAGACCGAGTTTGACACTGAGAGAAAAGCCTGGGTCGAAGAGAAAGCCGGACTGGTGACCCGGGCTGAACAGGCGAAGAAGGCTCTCGCTGAGAAGACCGCCGAGCTCTCCGGCCTAAAGCGCCAGGTTTCCCAAATGGTGGCCGCTATCTTCGGTAAGTTGCCTCACCGGCTTGCATCAAATTTGTATATGTGATGAATCATCCTTGTCACTGGCTTATCTGACTCTGTTAAACAGGTCCCAGGAGTACCAACCTCAACCAGAGCGTGGTCACCAAGTTAAAGGCCGTGTATACCCTGGTGGAACAGCTCTACACCGGGTCACAGCGTGCCTTAGCTGTGGTGGCCCTATCCAATGAGGTGCCAACTCATCTGGCCGAAGTCCTGCGCCGGCTCGCAGTTCTGCCTCAGCGGATCCAAGAGCTGCGACGGGCCTCCGCGAGAGCCGGAGCAATCGCCGCGCTGAGCCGGGCCAAGGCATTCCTGCCGGAGCTAGACCCGGCAGACATCACCCTGGGTTATCCAAGCCTGAAGGAAGACGGCTCAGCTTTCGATCAGAAAGACTTCGCGGCGTGTGTGAAGGCTGTACGCCCGGTGGCCACCCTCATCGGGAACGACACCGATCTGACCAAGTACCAGCCAGGTTATGACGCGGAGAATCAGAGGATTCCAACCCCTCGCTATGAAGCCCTCAACCTGATCCCGCCGGCTTGTCAGCACACCTTCGCCCCGGAGATTGACCCGGCCGGGTTAATTGACGAAGAAGCCCAATTCGAAGCTCTCAGCGGCATCAACTGGAAGTCATCAACCTTCGAGGTCTTGGGATCAGCCGGAGGAGAAGATAGGAATGAGCCGGGGACTTCCACTCAGCGAGCATCATAAGTTGGCCGGCGGTTTATCAAACAATGTTCCACCTTTTAGACTTGAAGAGTTATTGTAATAGAGTAGGTGCAACAGTTCATCTCTGCCGTGCCATCATGCACGTGCTGAATGCCAAGGTCTTTTTGAAGTTGTCTCCTTAATATTTCTCCGGGTCATAATCATCCCTTTGTTTTTCTCAACCTTAAAGAGGTACCTTTAAGTATCCTGCATAAAAAGGAAAATCACAAGTCTCAAGGCGGCTTACCGCCCGGAGAATCAGGTGTCTTGGATGGATAACCCGGAATATAAATCAAAAGAGACCGGTCCTCAATTATCTGCTTGACATAGCCGTAATAACACTTAGCAGCCAGCAAGCATACTTCCGGTTTAAATAACCCGGCCACAGGGTTGGTATTTTAACCCCACCTTACCGGTCATAATGACACCCATGGCGTTCAATGAACACTGGAAACCAAGGTTAAGCCGGTAAAGTGAGACCCGGCCGTACTCACCGTGACATGATCAGAGCAAACTTGTGCTAAAGCAGAGGAACTTTAGGGGCTTCCGGTTCGAATACGACCAGAGACCCGGCCCAAAGGGGTTAAGCCAAGATTTGAATACGATCATATAGCCCCTAGTGGGTGTGGCGATGCCAATCAAGAGGGTACCGACAGCTATGTTCTCTTTGGTTCGAATACGACCCATGTTTGAACAGGAAGCCCCCAAGTGATTCTTAAAATTGTTTAACGACGCTGATTCGGATACGATCCACGTCGGTTCTCAGAGGGGTTAAGCTATGATTCAAATATGACCAAAGGTAACCTCCTAATGAGCTCGGCACTTTGCCAATCAAATGGGTATCGATAGCTATGTTCTCTTTGGTTCGAATACGACCCATGTTTGAACAGGAAGCCCCCAAGTGACTTTACTGCTAACGACTAGATTCGAATACGATCATAAGCCGGGTCCTCCTTTAAACCATCATGTAATCTTTGTAACAACACGCGCATATTTGGAGGAGAAAAAAGGACAGAGGTCCTGCTTTATTGCTTATCATAATATATACATGACTGAAACAAATATGTACACCACGAGAGCCGGTAGCTCAAGTGTAGTAAGGCCAAAGCTGAGCTATGTTCCACGGCCGACGGGTCTCTTCCTCAGACTTTCGTGAATCTTTATGCTCCCGAATATTAATGAGGTAATATGACCCGTTGTGCAAGTTCTTGCTGACCACAAAGGGCCCTTCCCAAGGTGGGGATAACTTGTGTGCATCTGTTTGATCCTGGATGAGCCGGAGCACAAGGTCGCCTTCCTGGAAGACCCGGGATTTGACCCGGCGGCTATGATATCGGCGCAAGTCTTGTTGGTAAATCGCTGACCGGGCTGCTGCCACATCACGCTGCTCATCCAACAAGTCAAGAGCATCCTGACGCGCTTGTTCATTATCCGTCTCAACATAAGCCGCCACGCGAGGTGAGTCGTGACGAATGTCACTGGGGAGGACTGCTTCTGCTCCATAAACCATGAAGAAAGGCGTGAAGCCTGTAGATCTGTTAGGAGTAGTATTGATGCTCCATAAGATGGAGGGCAACTCCTCCACCCAACAACCCGGCGTCCGTTGCAAAGGGACCAAAAGCCGGGGCTTGATACCCTTCAGAATTTCCTGGTTAGCTCTCTCAGCTTGACCATTGGATTGAGGATGAGCCACTGAAGAAACATCAAGTCGGATATGCTCTCGTTGACAAAACTCTTCCATGGCACCTTTGGAAAGATTGGTGCCATTGTCAGTGATAATGCTGTGCGGAAAGCCAAAACGGAAAATCACCTTTTTCATAAATTGAACCGCCGTGGCTGCATCGCACTTGCTAACTGGCTCAGCTTCCACCCACTTGGTGAATTTGTCAACTGCCACCAAGAGGTGGGTCTTCTTATCCTTGGACCGTTTAAAAGGCCCAACCATATCAAGCCCCCAGACCGCAAAGGGCCAAGTGATTGGGATCATCCTCAACTCCTGAGCCGGCACATGAGCCCATCGTGAGAACCTTTGGCAACCATCACACTTACTAACCAAGTCCTCTGCATCAGCATGAGCCGTCAGCCAATAAAAACCATGACGGAAAGCCTTAGCCACAAGGGATTTTGAACCGGCATGATGGCCACAATCCCCTTCATGGATCTCACGCAAGATCTCTTGACCTTCCTCAGGGGAGATACAACGTTGAAATGCCCCTGAAACACTGCGATGATGTAACTCGCCATCGATGACGATCATTGACTTAGCCCGCCGGGTTATTTGCCTGGCCAAAGTTTCATCCGCAGGCAACTCTCCCCGAGTTATATAAGCCAGATATGGCCTTGTCCAGTCTGGTATGACATGAAGAGCCGCCACCAGTCGTGCCTCCGGGTAAGGGTAGCCAAGTCTTCCTCTGTAGGCAACTTAACCGAAGGGTTGTACAGGACGTCCAGGAAAGTGTTAGGCGGCACCGGCTTCCGCTGAGAGCCTAGCCGGCTTAGAGCATCAGCCGCCTCGTTCTTCCTGCGATCAATGTGCTCCACTTGGTAGCCCTGAAAGTGCCCGGCAATGGCATCAACCTCGCGGTGATAAGCCGCCATGAGAGGATCCTTAGAATCCCACGTGCCTGATACTTGTTGAGCCACCAAGTCTGAGTCACCAAAGCACCTTACCCGGCTTAAGCTCATCTCCTTAGCCACCCGAAGACCGTGGAGCAAAGCCTGGTATTCAGCCGCATTGTTAGTGCAAGGAAACATCAACTGTAGCACATAATGGAACGTGTCCCCCTTAGGGGAAGCCAATACAACGCCAGCCCCCGAGCCCTCCAACTGCCTGGACCCGTCAAAGTGGATAGTCCAATATGTGTTATCCGGCTTCTGCTCGGGCACTTGTGATTCTGTCCAATCGTTGATGAAATCCACTAGGGCCTGAGATTTAGCAGCAGTGCGTGGCACATATTTGAGGCCATGAGGTCCAAGTTCTATAGCCCACTTAGCAATTCTCCCTGTGGCCTCTCTGTTTTGAATAATATCACCAAGAGGGGCAGAACTGACCACAGTGATGGGATGACCCTGAAAATAATGCTTAAGCTTCCGGCTTGCCATGAACACACCATACACCAGCTTCTGCCAATGCGGGTACTGCTGCTTGGACTCAATGAGCACTTCACTGACATAATAAACCGGCCGCTGAACCGGATGCTCCTTACCCTCCTCCTTGCGTTCCACCACAATAGCCACACTGATGGCTCGTGCGTTTGCCGCCACATATAGTAGCAAAGGCTCCTTATCAACCGGAGCAGCAAGGACTGGGGGCTCTGCCAGCTGCTTCTTTAAATCCTCAAAGGCGGTATTAGCTGCATCATTCCAGACAAAGGTATCAGTTTTCTTCATTAACTGATATAAGGGCATGGCCTTCTCACCCAAACGGCTTATAAATCGGCTTAAAGCAGCGATGCGACCCGCCAAGCGCTGAACGTCATTTATACATGCCGGCTTAGCCAGGGAGGTGATGGCCTTGATCTTCTCCGGGTTAGCCTCAATGCCTCTGTCAGAAACCAAGAAACCCAAGAGTTTGCCTGCAGGAACACCAAAGACACACTTGGTTGGGTTAAGCATCATCTTATAGACCCGGAGATTATCAAAGGTTTCCCTTAAATCATCTATCAGGGTTTCCTCTTTGATGGATTTAACCACAATGTCGTCCACATAAGCGTGAACATTGCGCCCAATCTGTTTATGAAGACAGTTCTGTACACAACGCTGGTAAGTCGCCTGTGCACACTTGAGTCCAAAGGGCATAGACACATAGTAGAAGGCTCCAAAGGGAGTAATAAACGCCGTCTTCTCCTGGTCCTTAACTGCCATCTTGATCTGATGATAACCAGAATAATCATCCAAGAAACATAAACGTGCACAACCTGCCGTAGCATCAATGATTTGATCAATACGGGGGAGGGCAAAAGGATCAGCCGGACACGCCTTGTTCAAGTCCGTGTAGTCCACACACATCCGCCAGGTGCCGTTCTTCTTGAGTACAAGCACCGGGTTAGCCAACCACTCTGGGTGAAGAACCTCAACGATAAACCCGGCCGCCAAGAGCCGGGCTACTTCTTCACCAATAGCTTTCTGCCTTTCCTCATTAAACCGCCGAAGGAACTGTCTGACCGGTTTAAATTTCGGATCAACATTGAGAGTATGCTCAGCGAGTTCTCTAGGTACACCTGGCATGTCAGAAGGTTTCCATGCGAAGATGTCCCTATTCTCACGGATGAACTCGATGAGCGCGTTTTCCTATTTTTGGTCCAGATTGGCACTGATGCTAAACTGCTGAGATGAATCTCCTGGAACAAAATCAACAAGCTTAGTTTCATCAGCCGACTTAAATTTCATCGCCGGCTCGTTCTCCCTCGTCGGCTTTTTCAGAGAGGTCATATCTGTTGGGTCAACATTGTCCTTGTAAAACTTCAACTCCTTTGTAGCACAAACAGATTCTGCATAAGCCGCATCACCTTCCTCACACTCCAGAGCCACTTTCCGGCTGCCGTGAACCGTAATGGTCCCGTTGTGACCCGACATCTTGAGCTGTAAGTACACATAACATGGCCGTGCCATGAACTTGGCATAAGCCGGTCGTCCAAATATAGCATGGTATGGACTTCTTATCTTGACCACTTCAAAGGTCAATTTCTCCACCCTGTAGTTATTCTCATCACCAAAAGCCACTTCCAATTCAATCTTGCCCACTGGATAAGCCGACTTACCAGGTACTACACCATGAAAGATAGTGTTGGACTGGCTGAGGTTCTTATCAACCAACCCCATACGACGAAAAGTCTCATAATAGAGGATGTTGATGCTGCTGCCTCCATCCATGAGCACCTTTGTGAACTTATATCCTCCCACTTGAGGAGCCACCACTAAGGCCAAGTGGCCCGGGTTATCCACCCGAGGAGGGTGATCCTCCCTACTCCACACTATGGGCTGCTCAGACCATCGTAAGTAGCGTGGGACTGCAGGCTCAACAGCATTCACAACCCTCTTGTGAAGCTTCTGATCTCGCTTGCACAGACTAGTGGTAAATACATGATACTGTCCACTGCTTAGCTGCTTTGGATTGGTCTGATAACCCCCCTGCTGCTGTTGATGACCCTGGCCAGCCTGTTGATTAAAGCCCCCTTGAGCATTCTGAGGACCGGAGTTTGAGCCGCCGCCCGGGCCATGAAAACCGCCAGCAGCTGAGCCGCCGCCCAGGCCATTGTAATTCTTAAAGGCCTTCATGATCGCGCAATCCTTCCACAGATGAGTCGCTGGCTTCTCTCTAGAACCGTGCCTTGGACAAGGTTCATTCAACAGCTGCTCCAGCGTTGGACCTGACCCGCCGCCTCGGGGAGGGGGCCTCCCCTTTCGTCGCTGGTTATTACCTTGGGAGTTGGCATTGGCTACAAACTCTAGGCTGCCATCGGCCTTGCGCTTGCCTCCTCCTTGGATCCCCGGGTTAAACTGAGGACCCTTGCCATTGCCGTTCTTCTTTCCCTTCCCTGTCCTTTCATCATCTGAAGGGGGATCCTTGGTACCATCGGAATCGGCGTACTTGACAAGAGCCGCCATTAGTGTACCCATATCGGTGCAGTCAAGTTTGAGCCGCCCGAGTTTCATCTTTAGGGGCACAAAGCGAGAGTTTTGTTCCAACATTAAGACTGCAGAACCGGCATCCATCTTATCTGATGAATGTATGATTTCCTTGACCCGGCGAACCCAATGGGTCGTGGATTCACCCTCCTGCTGCTTACAGTTAGTCAAATCCACGATTGACATAGACTGCCTACAGGTATGCTTGATGTTTTGGATGAACCGGGCTTTCAGCTCGGCCCAGGACCCAATGGAATTTGGTGGTAGCCCTTTCAACCATGTGCGGGCAGTTCCATCTAACATCATGGTGAAATACTTGGCCATGGCCGCCTCACTGACCTCCAGCAATTCCATAGCCATCTCATAACTCTCAATCCAGGCCGCAGGCTGTAAGTCAGCAGTGTAGTTAGGCACCTTCCTAGGGCCTTTGAAGTCTTTAGGTAGACGTTCATTACGGATAGCTGGCACCAAACAAGGGACACCCCCGGTCCTGGTAGGGATACCCACATCAACGGAAGTCGTCGGATAAGCCGGGGGGGTCTGGTAAGCAGTCAATTGAGGCACTTGCTCCGCCTCTTGCCGCGCTTGGTCCGCTGCGTAAAAGGCTCCATTATGAGCCGGGCCATGGCCAGGGGGCGGGTCATGGCGTCGGACGTTACTTGAGCCGGTCGCTGAGACCATGTGCCGGCTGTAACTCGGGCTCTGGCCTGGACGAGGGGTCGAGTGGATCCTGTCCCGGCTGTAAGAGTATGCCTCTTGCTGCGCCAGTGCTGTCTGAAGGAGTTCCCTGACCCGGCGGGTCTCAATAGCCGTCGGAGAGTCGCCGTCAACAGGGAGGGCCGCCAGCCGTGCTGCCGCAGCGACCATGTTCTCCAGTGGGTTATTATAATGACCCGGGGGTATTGGCACATACTGAGGCGGGGCAGGGGGCACCTGGGGAGGCCCCATCACCCGTGGCTGAATAAGGGGTCCAGACCCGGGTGCTATGACCCCTGGCGGGTTACTAGACCCTGCACCCGGCGTGTTGAAGAGGTTGCGCGGATCGTAAACCGGCGGGAGTCGGGACTGGGCCTTTTGATGCTCCTTCTCATGACCTCATTGGCCGCGTTCTGATCCATCGTGAGTTGGAAGGACTGCGCCTGAATCAGCTGAGTCTGGGCATCGATAGCCGCCCGCTCCGCAGCCAGCCTGATTCCTTCCGCTGCAAGATCCTCTTTAGCTTTTGTCAGATCCAATTTCATCTGTGCCACCTTCGCATCATGTTGCGCTTGATCCGCCGGGTCAACCGTGGCGGTTAACAGGGCCGTCATCTTGTCCGTGAGATCCATCAGCACCTGAGCCGGAGAAGGCACCGGGTTTCCCGATCCGGCAGCGGGGTTCTGAACAAGCTGTGCACCAGCCATAAAAACTCCAACCTGACTTGGCGGCTCAAAAAGATCCGGAATGCTGTCGCCATCGGAACAACCCATGAGCCTGCCATCTTGAAGTTGGTACAACGAGCTTGACTCATCGGTGGCCGACTCGCCGTCAGAGCCGGCGGCCACCTCATCACCAGACCCAGATGGATCAGAGGGCCCTCCATGGATGCATCCCACAAGAGCGCGCCTTAAGGCAGGCCGGGCCCGGGCGGGTCGTGCGCGCTGAGCCGTTTCGATGAGATCGGCACAGAGATCCGGCTCGGGGCCCGGCTCACCGATTTCGCCAATGAAAACATGAATTCCGCCGAAGGGGACCCGGTACCCGTACTCAATTGAGCCGGCGTCGGGGCCCCAGTTTGTATCGTCGATGTAGAGCTTGCCGCGACGACTCTTGGTCATCCGGCCCACAGCGTATCCCTTGAGCCCTTCGAAGCTGCCCTTCAAGAACTCAAATCCACCGTGCGCTGGCCCCACGGTGGGCGCCAACTATCGTGGAATTGTCACGGCAGATGTCCTCGAGCTAGGACTTAGTCGTGGAGCCATCGCAACTAGAAAGCTTGAAGGGGTTATGCGGGACAAGGAACATGAGGGTTTATACTGGTTCGGCCCCTTACGGTGAAGGTAAAAGCCTACGTCCAGTTTGAGGTGATATTGATTAGGGTTACGATTACCAGGGAGCTAAATAGCTATGCCCGGCTCTCGATCAGATCTCTCTCTCCAAACCGCTGCCGGGTCGTCCCTTTATATAGGGAGGCTGACGCCCAGCAGCCCTCAGAGTCCCGGCCGGCTTATAAGAGTGTCCGGCTCGGACTCTAAACTATACTTGCCTTATACTACAAGTTCTACTATAATAATGATTATAACTACGGGTTTTAAGCCGTATCCGGGTCTCAGCCCATCTCTGGCCCATCGTCTTCAAGCTTGGCTCCGGGCTTCTGATAATGACTACGCGAGTAACCCGGCCCCTCCTGGCGGGTGACTCTAAGGTCTATATCCTCAACACCCCCCCCCCCCGTGTACCCGCGTGTGCGTGCGAGGGAATGAGTGCGTGCGTGGCGTGCGTGCACGTCTTCGCTTCATGCATGTACCGCCAGTGTGGCTCAGAGAGGACGAGTACAATCTTCTGGAACAAGCAGCACGTCACTGTGATCAATCCACACAAGGAGGTCGCGACAACAACTCCACATGTGCCACGTGGCTTCATGAACTATAAGAGAGACACTGTGTAGCGTGCCATTGGAATCCTAATTTACGTGTTTTGCACATACTCGAAGTACTAGTAAGGTACATGTTCATTGCACGCATCAGATTTGGCAACCAAATTATGAATAAATACCACACTATAGCATGTAAGCTCTGAGTCATATATGCCTGATGTAGACCTTCATTTAATTCTTATAGTTCATCTCATTCAAAATAAATTAGTTTTTATAAAAAAGCTAGGGCCTCTTTGATTTGTTGGATTTCCAAAACGCGGGAATAGGAAAAACATGGGATTAGAGTGGAGTGTCATCCTGAATCCTACAGGATTGTACGAGTGTTTGATTGTGCATAGAAAAAATGCAGGATTCTTTCAAAGAGGTTTGAGTGGATGGGATGTTTCCTATGAAATCTAGTGTGAATGAATCCTATGAAAAAATTCCTATGGTTTACAATCCTACGAATCAAACAACGAAGATAGAAAAAATTCCTAAGGATTAGAATCCTCCAAAATTCTTTTGAGAATCCTTTGAATCAAAGAAGCCCTTAATCTATTTTATGATTCGTGGAATTATGCGTTGTAAAGCATAAAATAAAAACAAATAATGGCAATTCAACTAGAAAAAAAGTTTGGGCAGTTATGATACGGAAGATTCTAGAACAAAGGAGAAGCACTTGTGTTTTGAGGTTTGTGGAATATGCTTAAGTTCAACCATGGAGTCTGCTAGATTGTACATGTGGCAAAATCCGGTGGGGGGCTAGTAGATGGTGCGAGGGGCCAAGTGGAGGGAGACTATGAAGGAGTGCATAAGTGTGAGATCGATATGTAAAGAGAGGGGGCGAGAACGTGCGTCGTTGCGCGCAGTGGCGGAGCCATGAAAAATAAATGAGCTAGGAGGCCAAGCATTGCTAATCCTTTACGAGCAGGGCCAATTCATCAACTTAAACCATTTTACCAGCAATTGTCTAATGATCACATTCATATTAGCCTCGATATATAGTGATGTTAGGGGGGCAGGCCCTTGCTGCCCGCTGTCTTCGCCACTGTGCGCGCGTCTGAGAGATGAAGCGGGGGTATGGATGATGAGAGGGGGACATTGGATATATAAATAATGTGTGTGTATTAGCTATGTAAACCTATATAGAGAGGTATAGATTGATCGATGTGGATGTGGGAAAGAGGGTGATACCTCACTAGATATATAGATTGATCGGTTTGTGTGGGAAACTGTGAAAGACCTAGCTATATATACACACACATAGAGGAACATCGATCGTTGCGCATGCACGTGAGAGATAAAGAATGCCCGATATGATGGAGAGGGGGAGGTGTGTGTGTGTGTGTGTTTGTGCATGCATGGCAGACCGACCGAAAGAAAAAGATTGCATGTGTGTGATGGATAATGCCGACTGGTACTGTGTGTGCATGCATGCACGGGAGAAAGTTAGTGGTACAATTATAAAACAGAAGACGACTGTGTGGGTGTTAAAGATTAGGTGAGGTCATAATCATTGTAAAGTTGAATTCAAATATTTGAATAAGAGATCATGATGTTTGAAACCCGTGCATTCATGAATATAACTGAGATATGTGCGGTGTGGTTTGGAAACGAGCAGGTTGTACTGTATACACATTGAACAAGGTCAGACTGATTTGAATTTGAGATATCGATGGCAGACATCGTTTGGCCACATTGCATCCATGCATGGACACACTATTCTAATTGGAGATGATGGGTGGTTTTCGCATCACATATCTATATCTATACCCCTATATATAATACATTTTATATTTTATATATAGTGTGAGGATAACTTTAACTTTGAAAGATGGTCGTTGGATGAGGCCAATCCGATGGTGCGGAGATGGCAAATTTGAGCACTACTGGCCGTTGGATATCATCTAGATTCCACCAGATTTTGCCACATGTACAATCTAGAAGGCTCCATGGTTGAACTTAGGCATCATGCACAAACCTCAAAACACAAGCACTTCTTCTTTGTTCTAGAATCTTTCGTATCAGAATTCCCCAAAGTTTTTCTACATGATTTACAACTATTTGTTTTTACTTTATGCTTTTTTTACTTTATGCCTTACAACGCACAATTCCATGAATCTTAAAATAGATTAGCTTTCTTATAAAAACTAGATGATTTTGAATGAAATGAACTATAAGAATTAAACGAACATCTACATCATGCATATATGGCTCAAAGCTTACATGCTATAATGTGGTATTTATTCATAATTTGGTTGCCAAATGTCATGCGTGCAATGCACGTGTACCTACTAGTCTAAATGGTGTTTGTGTGTGTGTGTTGTGCATGTTAAACACATTGTACGTAGTATATCATACATGGTTTAGATTCCGAACATCTAGCTGGAGCATACATGTACTATGATTTGAATTCAACATAAAATGGATACATATATTCGAATTTGAGATCGTATGTACATGTACTTCATATTTATATAGGAACTTACTTCTCTGATATTCATGTCTTGTGCTGTGAAGATAATATTTAGATTGTTGTATAAATAACCCGAGTACAATCCCATTCAAACAGGGAAAATATACTCAAATTTAGTCCATAGTCTGGACAACACACATTGTTTTTTTATTGTTGAGGGAAGTGCAAATTGTTTTGGTAATGTACACGTTATGTTTGTTGTCCCTTTTTTTAGTTTTTTTGTTATATTTGAATGCATTTCTAGTAATATAGTAAAACGGTACATGGCTCTCTCTAGTGATGAGGTGCGAATTGTATTTTTTTGGGTATACGTTAAGCTTGTTCTCCCGAAATTTCAAGCCGCGCCTTGTTATGCCGAAATTTCAAGCTAGCGTCTCTGTCTATCGTGCTGCGAAACTCCCGCCTCTTCAACCCACGCCTTGTTTTCCCGAAATATTTAAGATATATCTTTGTCTCGTTGTGCTCCGACAACTCCCTCCATCTCAACTCGCGCCTTGCTATTCCAAAATTCCAACACGCGCGAAAACTCCCACCTCCTGCGAAATCCCGACACATGAAATGCTCGTGATACCCCTGAATGAAAGAACCACCTAGCTCAAATCGGTGGGGGTACTTTCCTATCTTACCCCACATTTTGGACAAGCGCGCCCCTAAGCTATGGTTCCCCACTCCCATCCCATCCGCCCACCCATTCGTACACCGAGGCCGCGAAAACCCGTGAAGCCCCACACCCTCCTCCGTCCACCACCCAGCCGGAGCCTCTTCCTTGACGACGTCGTCCACAGACCACATCAACACCTCGACGTCCCTCACCCACCATACCGGATGAGGATCCGTCGTCGATCTCGTCGTCCCGCCGGTTCAGCCACCCCGTCCTCCACCTCTAAGGAGCTGCCCCGACGTTCCCCTCATCTTTCGTGCCACCTCCATTCCCACACCGCCGTCTTCACCTGCACCAGCGGAAGAGCATCACCATCACCGTTTCCTCGGATGAAGGTGAGGCATAATCGGTGCCACCAAAGAGGTTGTACACTAATCGCCGCATTTTCTTCTTGATTCGAGCTCAAGGTGCTGCCGGCGCTCGGTCCCGAGCCAACACGACGCAGCTCCATCCACGGCGGCGTCGCCGGCCACTTCCTCCACGGCGTCGCTCCCTCGGCTGCGACGTCCACATCAGTAGGAGCTCCTGAAGCTTTAGCTCTCGCTCGCGGTGCTGCTCTGCTCTTGCTCTCGGTCCCCTGCTTGGTCTGCTCTTGCTATTGCTCTTGCTCTTGCTCTTGCTCTTGCTCTTGCCATTTCTTGCGATGCTGCTTCGATTTAGCTACACTTCAGTCGCAGCGGGGAGGGGGGCTCGCCGGAGAGGTACCCCAGTATCTATCTTAGGGTTCAGGGTGGGGGCGGTGGTCGCCGGCGGTGGTGGTCCGGTGGCGTGGGGATCGCCGGAGAAAAAGCTTGGCACGGGGGGCCTAGAGGGATGGCCTGGGTGGTGGCGGACCAGCGGTGGGGAGTGGTTCGGGGCGGGCGGGGCGGCGGGGGGCGGCTGTTTGGCCGGTGGTGGTTGTCGGCTGTAATGCCCCGGATTCGATGCGCCAGGTGTCATCCAGTTATTGGCCGTTGTTGCCATGTCATTTGCTTGCGTGTTGCATTTTGCTATGTCATCATCTGCATTGCATCATCATGTTTTTCAAAAGTTGCATCCGTTCGGGTTCCGCCGGTTCTTTCCGTTGTCCGTTCTGAGCCCAACCACACTCGCACGCGCCCGTCGCCCCTCTCAGACCTGGTTTCGTGAGCGGGAGAAAAACGTTCTCGGAATGGGCCGGAGCTGCTGCAAGCCTCGCCGGCCACGTCCCCGGCCTCGCCGGAGCTCCGATCTGCACGCCGTCGTCCTGCTGCACGCCGTCGTCCCCGGAACCAAACGCTCCCCGCCGACCCGATCCACTTCGTCCCGCGTTGACTTTCGCGGAGGTGATTTTCTGTTAAGTCCTGAAATTTGCATATTCTGGTGCCCACTTTGCCATGCCATATATCCATATCTGTAGCTCCGTTTTGCCTGCATGATATACTAAAATGTTCATCATGAGATGCTCTACATTTCATGCCACTGTGCCATGCTTGTTTGAGTTCATCTTGATGCCCTAATCTTCGTTGCAAGAGTGCTACATGATGTTAACTGCTGTCTGTTTACAGAACTTGCTGATTTGTTATTTTCGTTGCATTTTGTGTGTGCATCCTATGAGCATGAGTTCTACATGTGTTTTGAACTACATCATGCCATCTTTACAGGGGTACTTGTCTTGTATTTTTGTGATATATGTGGTGACTAGCACAAGCATGCAAAGTAGCCTCCGTGATGTTGCTGGTTTCTGTGACTTGGTCATTTCTGCCAGGTTAACCTGCTGCTACCATGAGTTCCATGCATAATCTGGAGATGTTCACTAAGGTTGTTTTGTTATACATGTTAATATCTATCAATCCATGCCCTTGGTTGAAATTATGGATTTCTGTAACTTGTTGTTATCATGCTCCGAACTTGCTAAATAATGTTGCTGTCAGCCTGTTAACATTAAGTCCCGTATTGCCATGTGTTTTGCTAGTGACCCATGCACCCTATGACTATTCTATTGCCATGTTTAGCTCCATAAATGTGTCTTCTTACTTTTAGTCACCTTTGCATGCCATGTATTGCTCTGTGGTGAGTTTTTCAAGCTCACGAACATGCCTACTTATCGTTGTTGCTGCCATGTACTGTTATTTTCACCAAGTCTGAATCTGTCATATCATTTGCCATGTTTGTATGGGTGCTACCATCTTGTATGTTGATCTTTGGAATAAGTTCATTAAGGGAGTTTTGTTAATTGATTTTATTTCTAGCATTTCATGCCTTTTTTTTCCACGATAAGTTCCTGCAACATGTTGTTTGATAGCTCTAAGTATTGCAACCTGATGTTATTTCTGTCATGTCTAGTGAAATTCTGCCAAGTCTGTGAAACTGTTATTATTTGCAATCTTGCCATGCCCTTTTGAGTATGTTCTAGTGATTTCTGGAGTTAGCTCAGTGTTCATGTTTTGTAATTCTTTACCTGTACATCACGTCCATATCATTTTGTTTCATTTTGAGGTGCTGTAGCATATTGTTTTGATGCTTGTAAGATGCCTAGTTGCTGTTTTGGACAGATTGTTGCTATATCTCGTTTGGAGTGTATGTGTTGCACCGTTGCTCCGTTTTGAGCATGCTCTATATGAAACTTGCTTAGAATTGCATGTAGTTTCATCTTATCATGTTGCATACATGTTTTGAGTGTGTTTGCTTGATGTTTGTATGCATTTTTCATCAATGCCAAGTTTAACTTGTTTTGCTCATATCTTCTAGGCCGTAGTGCCGAACTAAATGATCTTTATATGTAACTTGACTAGAATTTCATGTAGATCATCATGGTGCATCTTAACTTGCTGTTTAACAACTTTAACATAAGGTTTGTTCAGATCTGGACCAGTTTCTAAATTTGCATATGAGGACTTACCGGATTTGCTATATGTTAGTTCAGGCCTCATTTAAACTTGCTTTGATGTGTTGCTCTTGTATGCATCATCTCTTGCCACGAGTAGCTTCATGTAGCTTTATCATGCATCCAGCTTGGTTGTGCATCATGTCTTGTTTATGTGTTGTGTGTTTACCTTGTTGTTTGCTTTTTTCCGGTTGTGCTCCTTCTCGTTAGTTCCTGTTTCGTTGCGATCGTGAGGATTCGTTCGTCTACGCTTGGTTCGTCTTCGTGGCTTCATCTTCTTCATGGACTGGTTCTTCTTCCTAGTGGGATTTCAGGCAAGATGGCCGTTACCCTGGATCTCACTACTATCATTGCTATGCTAGTTGCTTCGTTCTATCGCTATGCTGCGCTACCTATCACTTGCTCTTCAAGCCTCCCAAATTGCCATGATAGCCTCTAACCTTTTCACCCTTCCTAGCAAACCATTGTTTGGCTGTGTTACCGCTTTGCTCAGCCCCTCTTATAGTGTTGCTAGTTGCAGGTGCAGATGAAGTTGTTCCATGTTGGAACATGGTTATCATGAACTTTGTTGGGATATCACAATATCTCTTATTTAATTAATGCATCTATATACTTGGTAAACGGTGGAAGGCTCGGCCTTATGCCTGGTGTTTTGTTCCACTCTTTCCACCCTAGTTTCCGTCATACCGGTGTTATATTCCTTGATTTTGCGTTCCTAACGCGGTTGGGTGTTATGGGGGACCCCTTGACAGTTCGCTTTGAATAAAACTCCTCGAGCAAGGCCCAACCTTGGTTTTACCATTTGCCTATCACCTATTTCTTTTCCCTTGGGAGTCGCGCTCCCGAGGGTCATCTTTATTTTAACCCCCCGGGCCAGTGCTTCTCTAAGTGTTGGTCCGAATCGAGCAGCCTGCGGGGCCACCTCGGGGAAACTCGAGGCCTGGTTTCACTCGTAGCTTGAATCATCCGGTGTGCCCTGAGAACGAGATATGTGCAGCTCCTATCGGGATTTGTCGGCACATCGGGCAGCTTTGCTGGTCTTGTCAAAATGTCTTGTAAATCAGGATTCCGAGACTGATCGGGTCTTCCCGGGAGAAGGAATATCCTTCGTTGACCGTGAGAGCTTATAGTGGGCTAAGTTGGGACACCCCTGCAGGGTATAAACTTTCGAGAGCCGTGCCCGCGGTTATGTGGCAGATGGGAATTTGTTAATGTCCGGTTGTAGAGAACTTGACACGTGACTTAATTAAAACGCATCAACCGTGTGTGTAACCATGATGGTCTCTTTTCGGCGGAGTCCGGGAAGTGAACATGGTTTTTGGGTTATGTCTGACGTAAGTAGGAGATTCAGGATCACTTCTTGATCATTGCTAGTTTCACGACCGTTCCATTGCTTCTTTTCTCGCTCTTATTTGCGTAAGTTAGCCACCATATCTTGCTTAGTCGCTGCTGCAACCTCACCACTTTACCCCTTCCTTACCCATTAAGCTTTGCTAGTCTTGATACCCATGGTTATGGGATTGCTGAGTCCTCGTGGCTCACAGATTACTACAACAACAGTTGCAGGTACAGGTTATGCGATGATCTCGACGCGAGAGCGATGTTTATTCGTGTTGGAGTTCTTCTTCTTCGTCGATCTTGGGTTAGGTTCTGGGTCGGCAGCCTGGGCTAGCAGGGTGGATGTCGTTTGAGCTTCTGTTTGTGTTTCATCCGTAGTCGGATGTTGATCTTATGTATGATGTATTGATGTATTCATGTGGCATTGTATGCCTCTCGTATGTATCCCCAACTATTATGTAATGGTATCCACCTTGCAAAATCGTTTCAATATGCGGGTCTATCCTTGGTGGGACCTTCGAGTTCCTCTCGGATAGGGTCGCATATTGATCGTGACATCGGCTCAGGGTAGCTGCTACCTCTTGAGCACTGCGTTGGTTTTCCCTTGAAGAGGAAAGGGTGATGCAGCAAAGTAACGTAAGTATTTCCCTCAGTTTTTGAGAACCAAGGTATCAATCCAGTAGGAGGCCACGCACGAGTCCTGTCGTGGTGGGCGCACGGCAGATGCCAAGGGATAGATAAAGAGAGGAGGAGGCTCGAGGGCGCTGGTGGACTCCAGAGGCGAGGTTGGCATGAGCGGGCGTGGGACGCCGGACATACCCAGGTTCGGGGCTCTCCGGAGAGATAATACCCCTAGTCCTGCCGAGTGTAGTTGGATGATCAATAGTACAATGTTGCTCCTGGAGCTGTATGGAGGAGGAAGCAAGCTGGCCAAGGCTTGGGCTGCTCCTTCTCTCCGGTGTTGCTGTTTCGTGGCTAGTCCTCTCGCTCGCCCCCCGAATGATCGTGGGCTCCCGGGGGTTTTATAGTCCAACCCCCCGGGGGTACAATGGTAATGTTACAAGTCGGTGGGTCCGTATTGTCGGTTTCCGGGGACCCGGGCTGGGTCTCGCTGAGAGCTTGTGGTTGCCGGGTTCCCCTAGGTGCGGGCCCCGCATGCCTAGGGGGTTGTGCGCCGTCTTGTCGATCGTCAGTGCGTGGCCGAGTCAAGTCGCGTATAGTGCTCTTCGTCAGGTTGCCGCTTGCTGTCGTCAGCGGTGAGGGCGGGGGCACTATAGCCACACCCAGCCTGGTCAGCGGGTAGGTGAGGGGCACTGTGGCCACGTTCCTGCTGACCAGAGGCATGGGCGGGCCACTGTTGCCTCGGTCATCGTTGATTGAAGTCTCCTCCCCATCATACGGCCTGGATGGGACGGGAGTTGACCCGCGGCTGGATTGCGTAGCACGCCATGGGCGGCGTTGGCTTGGTGAGGAGGCTTTGGCCGTGCCGGGTTCGGCTATCTTGCGCTAGTTGTTGAGGCCGAGTCGACGTGTCTTGCCGGGTCGGCTAGTCTGGCCGGCTTGCGGGGCTTGGCTGGGTCGAGCGACTCGGCCAAGCGCGTGCCGGTATTGAGGGGCGGTGCCAGCCCCGTTGTTTTTTGAAGAGGATCCGGGTTCCGTTGCCTGCCCGGGGTCCATCCCCCCGACAGTAGTCCCCGAAGCTGTGAAGGTCCGCCGTCTTCGGATGAGTGGGCCTTCGCAATTTCCCCCTTAAGTAAGGTGGATTCTGGAAGCGCCGGGTCCGGCAACACCCACTGCGTGCCGGTTTTCTCAGAAACCGGATTGTGGCATCCCGGCCATGGCGGGGACCGAGAAGTCCGCCGAATCTTGGGGCATTCCCTCGGGCTTTGCGCTGGCGCCACGTGGTGCCCGGAAGTCGGACGCGCTGCCGGTTTTGGAGGAGGCACCGCGGGGGGCGGTGCCAGAGGCCACCCCGACAGCTGGGCCGGAGACGGTGATGCAGGGCGTCCCGGTGTCCGGGTCAGAGACGGTGACGTAGGGCGTCCCGGCGTCCCGGTCTTTGTCGGCACTGGGAGGGGCGTCGGAGGAGGTGCTGGCCGCGTCGCGAGCGGCCAACGGGGAGTACGCCTTGGTGCCCCGGCAGGGTGGGCACCGAGCTGCCGTGCCGCAGCCGACGCGGAGCGGGGGCGTCGTTGTCTTCGGGCCTCAGACCCAGGAGGAGGCGGCGCTGGACGCCGTCAGTCGCCGCCTGCGAGGCTGGACGGAACGGCTCGAGGCCTTCGGCCAGGCCGAGGTGGAGAGGACGCGCGACCTGGAGCGCGCCGTTCTGGTACGTCTTCTTGTAATTTCTTCTTTGTGGGGGCGCGCCAGCGCACCCACTGGGTGTAGCCCCCGAGGTTCGGGCCAACTACGTAGTAGTTGGGTCGAATCTTTAGAGTGTTGGCCTTGTTCTGATTTCTGCTTTCTTCAACATCTCGACGCCTTTCGGGTCGCCGCCTACAATTGTCTCCTGGGCAAGCACCGGGAGCTCATGGAGCAGCTTGCCGCCAATGAGGAGGAGCTCCGCGTCGCCACAGGTATTCTTGTGCTCTTTTCTAGTGGGGGCGCGCTAGCGCACCCACTGGGTGTAGCCCCCGAGATTCGTGCCAACTGTGTAACAGTTGGGCCAAATCTTAAGTCTTGCTTTTTTCTTCTGCTGAGTCCTTATTTTTCGCAGCCGAGGTGCTGTCCTGGCGGACTCGTCTGCTCCGGGCCGGTCATCACTACGACCGGTTCGTTGCTGACACTGGCCATCTTGGCGTCGAGGTGGCACAGGCGAGGGCGGAGGCGGCCGTGGCTCGGCGGTCTCTCGACGAGGCCAACCGGCTGCATGAGCAGCTGGTGGGTCACAAGAGCCGCCTCGAGGCCGAGGTGGAGCTCCTTAAGGCGGAAGCCGCCAAGGTGGCAGAGGCGCAGCAGGCCCTAGTGGAGGCGGACCAGCAGCGCAGCCAGCTGGCCAACGACAAGGGCCGGCTCCAGGCCGAGGTGGATCGCCTGAGGGGGCAGGTCACCACGGCTGAGGGGGCCCGTCAGGACGAGGCCCGTCGCCGCGAGGCGGCCGAGAAGGCGGCCGAAGACAAGGACGCCGAGCTGAAGGTGGCCCTTGCCAAGGCGGCCGATCTGGAGAAGGCGCTCGAGGAGCGCGACCGCGCCATCGAGCAGGAGTGGCGTGGTACGTTGCTTGAGGCGCAACACCTGGAAGAGTCCTTCTCCAGTAAGTGCTTTTCTTGTCGTTTGCCGGGTCGGGATCCAGCTTTTCTTCCTTGTTGTTATTCTTCTAACTCGCTTCTTCCTTTGCGGCAGGGGCCTTCCCAGAGACGCAGCGGCTGGCGGAGGAAGCCGTCCGCTATCAGCGCGACCCGACCGGCATCGTTGGGTCCAGGACGGATCCGTGGGTGGCCTGGACCTTCGCGGAGATCATCGCCGCCGCTGAGGCCTGCCTGCAGGTCCTGGGAATGCAGTTGGGGCGGCTGTCCCAGGCCGGCACCGCAATGACGGCGGCCCTATGGCCGGAGTCCGTCCAACCGAGCAGCTTCTCGCGCCTGGCACATTGGTTGGAGATGGAGCCGGACCGGCTTGGCGAGTGGCGCGTCTCCGCTGTTGGGGAACGTAGCAGAAATTCAAAATTTTCTACGTATCACCAAGATCAATCTATGGAGTCATCTAGCAATGAGAGAGAGGGGAGTGCATCTATATACCCTTGTAGATCGCGCGCGGAAGCGTTCAAGAGAACGGGGTTGATGGAGTCGTACTCGTCGTGATCCAAATCACCGATGATCCTAGCGCCGAACGGACGGCACCTCCGCGTTCAACACACGTACGGAGCGGGGACATCTCCTCTTCTTGATCCAGCAAGGGGGGAGGAGAAGTTGATGGAGATCCAGCAGCACGACGGCATGGTGGTGGAAGTAGCGGGATCCCGGCAGGACTTCGCCAAGCGCAAGCGGGGAGGAAGAGGTGTCACGGGAGGGAGGGAGGCGCCAGGGCTTGGGGTGCTGCTCCCATGCACCTCCCCACTATATATAGGGGTGGAGGGGGCTGGTTTCTTGCCCTCCAAGTCCATTGGGGCGTTGGCAAAGGCGGGGGAAAGAAATCCCATCATTTCCCTTCCCCACCGATTGTTATCCCCCCTTTTTAGGGATCTTGATCTTATCCCTTCGGGATATGATCTTATTCCTTCTAAGGTGGGATCTTGGTGCGCCTTGACCAGGGGTGTGGGGCCTTGCCCCCACTACCCACGTTCATGTGGGTCCCCCCATGCAGATGGGCCCCACTTCAGAACCTTCTAGAACCTTCCTGGTATAATACCTAAAAATCCCGAACATTTTCCGGTGGCCAAAATAGGACTTCCCATATATAAATCTTTACCTCCAGACCATTCCGGAACTCCTCGTGACATCCGGGATCTCATCCGGGACTCCAAACAACTTTCGGTTAACCGCATACTAATATCTCTACAACTCTAGCGTCACCGAACCTTAAGTCTGTAGACCCTATGGGTTCGGGAGACATGCAGACATGACCGAGACGACTCTCCGGTCAATAACCAACAGCGGGATCTGGATACCCATGTTGGCTCCCACATGTTCCACGATGATCTCATCGGATGAACCACGATGTCGAGGATTCAATCAATCCTGTATACAATTCCCTTTGTAAATCGGTATGTTACTTGCCCGAGATTCGATCGTCGGTATCCCAATACCTTGTTCAATCTCGTTACCGGCATGTCACTTTACTCGTACCGTAACACATGATCCCGTGGCTAACTCATTAGTCACATTGAGCTCATTATGATGATGCATTACCGAGTGGGCCCAGAGATACCTCTCCGTCATACGGAGTGACAAATCCCAGTCTCGATTCGTGCCAACCCAACAGACACTTTCGGAGATACCTGTAGTGCACCTTTATAGCCACCCAGTTACGTTGTGATGTTTGGTACACAGCATTCCTACGGTATCCGGGAGTTGCACAATCTCATGGTCTAAGGAAATGATACTTGACATTAGAAAAGCTCTAGCAAATGAACTACACGATCTTGTGCTATGCTTAGGATTGGGTCTTGTCCATCACATCATTCTCCTAATGATGTGATCCCGTTATCAATGACATCCAATGTCCATGGTCAGGAAACCATAACCATCTATTGATCAACAAGCTAGTCAACTAGAGGCTTACTAGGGACATGTTGTGGTCTATGTATTCACACATGTATTACGGTTTCCAGTTAATACAATTATAGCATGAACAACAGACAATTATCATGAACAAGGAAATACAATAATAACCATTTTATTATTGCCTCTAGGGCATATTTCCAACAGTCTCCCACTTGCGCTAGAGTCAATAATCTAGTTCACATCACCATGTGATTAACACTCAAAGTTCACATCGCCATGTGACTAATACCCAAGAGTTTACTAGAGTCAATAATCTAGTTCACATCACCATGTGATTAACACTCAATGAGTTCTAGGGTTTGATCATGTTATGCTTACGAGAGAGGTTTTAGTCTACAGGTCTGCAACATTCAGATCCGTGTGTGCTTTACAAATCTCTATGTCATCTTGTAGATGCAGCTACCACGCGCTACTTGGAGCTATTCCAAATAACTGCTCTACTATACGAATCTGGTTCACTACTCAGAGTCATCCGGATTAGTGTCAAAGTTTGCATCGACGTAACCCTTTACGACGAACCCCCTTTCCACCTCCATAATCGAGAAAATTCCTTAGTCCACTAGATACTAACGATAATTTCGACCGCTGTCATGTGATCCCTTTCTGGATCACTATTGTACCCCTTGACTAACTCATGGCAAGGCACACTTCAGGTGCGGTACACAGCATAGCATATTGTAGAGCCTACGTCTAAAGCATAGGGGACGACCTTCGTCCTTTCTCTTTCTTCTGCCGTGGTCAGGTCTTGAGTCTTACTCAATACTCACACCTTGTAACACAGCCAAGAACTCCTTCTTTGCTGATCTATTTTGAACTCCTTCAAAATCTTGTCACGGTATGTATTCATTTGAAAGTACTATTAAGCGTTTTTATCTATCCTTATAGATCTTGATGCTCAATGTTCAAGTAGGTTAATCCAGGTTTTCCATTAAAAACACTTTTCAAATAACCCTGGATGCTTTCCAGAAATTCTACATCATTTTTTATCAACAATATGTTAACAACATATACTCATGAAAAATTCTATAGTGCTCCCACTCACTTCTTTGGAAATACAAGTTTCTCATGAACTTTGTATAAACCCAAAATCTTTGATCATCTCATCAAAGCGTTCATTCCAACTCTGAGATGCTTACTCCAATCCTTAGAAGGATTGCTGGAGCTTTGCATACTTGTTAGCATCTTTCAGGATTGACAAAACCTTCTGGTTGTATCACATACAACCTTTCCTCAAGAAAATCGTCGAGGAAACAATGTTTTGACATCCTATCTGCAAGATTTCATAAATAATGCAGTAACTGCTAATATAATTCTAACAGACTCTTAGCATCGCTACGAGTGAGAAAGTCTCATCGCAGTCAACTCCTTGAACTTGCCGGAAAACATCTTAACGATAAGTCGAGCTTTCTTAATGGTGACACTTACCATCATTGTCTGTCTTCCCTTTAAAATCCATCTGGACCCAACAGCTTTACGACCATCAAGTAGTTCTTTCAAAGTCTATACTTTGTTTTCATGCATGGATCCTCTCGGATTTTATGGCCTTGAGACATTCTTCGGAATCCGGGCCACCATCGCTTCTCCATAGCTCATAGGTTCATTGTTGTCTAGCAACATGACTTCCAAGACAGGATTACGTACCACTCTGAAGTAGTACGCATCCTTGTCGTCCTATGAGGTTTGGTAGTGACTTGATCTGAAGTTTCATGATCACTATCATAAGCTTGCACTGCAATTGGTGTAGGTGCCACAGGAACAACTTCCTGTGCCCTGCTACACATTAGTTGAAGTGACGGTTCAATGACCTCATCAAGTCTCCACCATCCTCCCACTCAATTCTTTCGAGAGAAACTTTTCCTCGAGAAAGAACCCATTTCTAGAAACAATCATTTTTGCTTCCAGATCTGAAATAGGAGGTATACCCAACTGTTTTGGGTATTCTATGAAGATGCATTTATCCGCTTTGGGTTCGAGCTTATCAGCCTGAAACTTTTTCACATAAGCGTCCCAGCCCCAAACTTTTAAGAAACGACAGCTTAGGTTTCTCTAAACCATAGTTCATACGGTGTCGTCTCAACGGAATTGCGTGGTGCCCTATTTAAAGTGAATGCGGTTGTCTCTAATGCCTAACCCATAAACGATAGTTGTAATTCGATAAGAGACATCATGGTATGCACCATATCCAATAGGGTGCAGTTATGATGTTCGGACACACAATCACAATATGGTGTTCCAGGCGGTATTAGTCGTGAAACAATTTCCACAATTTCTTAATTGTGAGCCAAACTCGTAACTCAGATATTCATCTCTATGATCATATCACAGACATTTTATCCTCTTGTCACGACGATCTTCAACTACACTCTGAAATTACATGAACCTTTCAATAATTCAGACTTCTGTTTTATCAAGTAAATATTCTCAGCATCTACTCAAATCATCTGTGAAGTAAGAACATAACGATATCCACTGCGTGCCTCAGCACTCATTGGACTGCACACATCAAATGTATTACTTCCAACAAGTTGCTCTCTTATTCCATCTTACTTAAAACGAGGCCTTTCAGTCATCTTGCCCATGTGGTCTGATTTGCATGTCTCAAGTGATTCAAAATCAAGTGAGTCCAAATGATCCATCTGTATGAACTTTCTTCATGCATATATACTAATAGAGATGGTTCGCATGTCTCATTCTTTTCAAAAACGAGTGAGTCCAAAGATCCATCAACATGGAGCTTCTTCATGCGTTTTATACCAATATGACTCAAGTGGCAGTGCCACAAGTATGTGGTACTATCATTACTATCTTATATCTTTTGGCATGAACATGTGTATCACTACGATCGAGATTCAATAAACCATTCATTTTAGGTGCAAGACCATTGAAGGTATTATTCAAATAGACAGAGTAACCATTATTCTCCTTTAATGAATAACCGTATTGCGATAAACATAATCCAATCATGTCTATGCTCAACGCAAACACCAAATAACAATTATTCAGGTTTAACCCCAATCTCGATGGTAGAGGGAGCATGCGATGCTTGATCACATCAACCTTGGAAACACTTCCAACACATATCGTCATCTCACCTTTAGCTAGTCTCCGTTTATTCCGCAGCTTTTATTTCGAGTTACTAACACTTAGCAACCGAACCGCTATCTAATACCCTGGTGCTACTAGGAGTACTAGTAAAGTACACATTAATATAATGTATATCCAATATACTTCTGTCGACCTTGCCAGCCTTCTCATCTACGAAGTATCTAGGGTAGTTCTGCCTCAGTGACCGTTCCCCTCATTTCAGAAGCACTTAGTCTCGGGTTTGGGTTCAACCTTGGGTTTCTTCACTAGAGCAGCAACTGATTTGCCGTTTCATGAAGTATCCCTTCTTGCCCTTGCCCTTCTAGAAACTAGTGGTTTTTCTAACCATCAACAATTGATGCTCCTTCTTGATTTCTACTTTCGCGGTGTCAAACATCGCGAGTTGCTCAAGGATCATCATGTCTATCCCTGATATGTTATAGTTCATCACGAAGCTCTAATAGCTTGGTGGCAGTGACTATGGAGAACCATCACTATCTCATCTGGAAGATTAACTCCCACTCGATTCAAGTGATTGTAGTACTCAGACAATCTGAGCACATGCTCAACGATTGAGCTTTTCTCCCTTGGTTTGCAGGCTTAAGAAACTTGTCAGGGGTCTCATACCTCTTGACGTGGGCACCATTCTGAAATCCCAATTTCAGTCTTTGGAACATCTCATATGTTCTGCGACGTTTCAAAACCGTCTTTGGTGCCACAATTTTAAACCGTTCAACATTACGCACTGAACTATCACGTAGTCATCAAAACGTGTATGTCAGATGTTCGCAACATCCACAAACGACGCTCGAGGTTCAGCACACCGAGCGGTGCATTCAGGACATAAGCCTTCTGTGCAGCAATGAGGACAATCCTCAGTTTACGGATCCAGTCCGCATAATTGCTACTATCAACTTTCAACTAAATTTTCTCTAGGAACATATCTTAGTAGAACTAAAGCGTAAGCTACGACATTATTTGCAAAGACCTTTTGACTATGTTCATGATAATTAAGTTCATCTGATTATTTAATGAACTCCCACTTAGATAGACATCCCTCTAGTCATCTAAGTGATACATGATCCGAATCGACTAGGCCGTGTCCGATCATCACGTGAGACGGACTAGTCATCATCGGTGAACATCTCCATGTTGATCGTATCTACTATACGACTCATGTTCGACCTTCCGGTCTCTTGTGTTCCGAGGCCATGTCTGTACATGCTAGGCTCGTCAAGTCAACCTAAGTGTTTTGCTTGTGTTCCGAGGCCATGTCTGTACATGCTAGGCTCGTCAACACCCGTTGTATGCGAACGTTAGAATCTATCACACCCGATCATCATGTGGTGCTTCGAAACAACGAACCTTCGCAATGGTGCACAGTTAGGGGAACACATCTCTTGAAATTCTAGTGAGGGATCATCATATTTATGCTACCGTCGTTCTAAGCAAATAAGATGTAAACATGACAAACATCACATGCAAATCATAAAGTGACATGATATGGCCAATATCATCTTGCGCCTTTGATCTCCATCTTCGAGGCGCGGCATGATCACCTTCGTCACCGGCATGACACCATGATCTCCATCATCACGATCTCCATCATCGTGTCTTCATGAAGTTGTCTCGCCAACTATTACTTCTACTACTATGGCTAACGGTTAGCAATAAAGTAAAGTAATTACATGGCGTTTTCATTGACACGCAGGTCATACAATAAATTAAGACAACTCCTATGGCTCCTGCCGGTTGTCATACTCATCGACATGCAAGTCGTGATTCCTATTACAAGAACATGATCAATCTCATACAACACATATATAATTCATCACATCCTTTTGGCCATATCACATCACATAGCATACCCTGCAAAAACAAGTTAGACGTCTTCTAATTGTTGTTGCATGTTTTACGTGGCTGCTATGGGTTTCTAGCAAGAACGTTTCTCACCTACGCAAAAGCCACAATGGTGATATGCCAATTGCTATTTACCCTTCATAAGGACCCTTTTCATCGAATCTGATCCAACTAAAGTGGGAGAGACAGACACCCGCTAGCCACCTTATGCATCAAGGGCATGTCAGTCGGTGGAACCTGTCCCACGTAAGAGTACATGTAAGGTCGGTTCGGGCCGCTTCATCCCACAATGCTGCCGAATCAAGATAAGACTAGTAACGGCAAGCAAATTGAACAAATCATCGCCCACAACTACTTTGTGTTCTACTCGTGCATAGAATCTACGCATAGACCTGGCTCATGATGCCACTGTTGGGGAACGTAGCAGAAATTTAAAGTTTTCTACGTATCACCAAGATCAATCTATGGAGTCATCTAGCAACGAGAGAGAGGGGAGTGCATCTACATACCCTTGTAGATCGCGCGCGGAAGCGTTCAAGAGAACGGGGTTGATGGAGTCGTACTCGTCGTGATCCAAATCACCGATGATCCTAGCGCCGAACGGACGGCACCTCCGCGTTCAACACACGTACGGAGCAGGGACGTCTCCTCCTTCTTGATCCAGCAAGAGGGGAGGAGAAGTTGATGGAGATCCAGCAGCACGACGGCGTGGTGGTGGAAGTAGCGGGATCCCGGCAGGGCTTCGCCAAGCGCAAGCGGGGAGGAAGAGGTGTCACGGGAGGGAGGGAGGCGCCAGGGCTTGGGGTGCTGCTCCCATGCGCCTCCCCACTATATATAGGGGTGGAGGGGGCTGGTTTCTTGCCCTCCAAGTCCATTGGGGCGTTGGCAAAGGTGGGGGAAAGAAATCCCATCATTTCCCTTCCCCACCGATTGTTATCCCCCCTTTTTAGGGATCTTGATCTTATCCCTTCGGGATATGATCTTATTCCTTCTAAGGTGGGATCTTGGTGCGCCTTGACCAGGGGTGTGGGGCCTTGCCCCCACTACCCACGTTCATGTGGGTCCTGTTGGGGAACGTAGTAATTTCAAAAAAATTCCTACGAACACGCAAGATCATGGTGATGCATAGCAATGAGAGGGGAGAGTGTTGTCCACGTACCCTCATAGAGCGAAAGCGGAAGCGTTAACACAACGCGGTTGATGTAGTCGTACCTCTTCACGATCCGACCGATCAAGTACCGAACGTACGACACCTCCGAGTTCAGCACACGTTCAGCTCGATGACGTCCCTCGAACTCCGATCCAGCCGAGTGTTGAGGGAGAGTTTCGTCAGCACGACGGCATGGTGACGATGATGATGTTCTACCGATGCAGGGCTTCGCCTAAGCACCGCTACGATATTATCGAGGTGTAATATGGTGGAGCGGGGCACCGCACACGGCTAAGAGATCAATAGATCAATTGTTGTCTCTATGGGGTGCCCCCCTGCCCCCGTATATAAAGGAGCAAGGGGGAGGCCGGCGGGCCCTTGTTGGCGCGCCAAGAGGAGGAGTCCTCCTCCTAGTAGGAGTAGGACTCCCCTCTTTCCTACTCCTACTAGGAGGGGGAAAGGAAGGGGGAGAGGGAGAAGGAAAGGGGGGCGCCGCCCCCCCTCTCCTAGTCCAATTCGGACCAGAGGGGGAGGTGGCGCGCGGCCCCTCTTGGCTGCCCCTCTCTCTCTCCACTAAGGCCCATAAGGCCCATTACTTCTCCCGGGGGGGGGGGTTCCCGTAACCCTACGGCACTCCGGTTTTCTCCGAAATCACCCGGAACATTTCCAGTGTCCGAATATAGTCGTCCAATATATCAATCTTTATGTCTCGACCATTTCGAGACTCCTCGTCATGTCCGTGATCACATCCGGGACTCCGAACAACCTTCAGTACATCAAAACATATAAACTCATAATATAACTGTCATCGTAACATTAAGCGTGCGGACCCTACGGGTTCGAGAACTATGTAGACATGACCGAGACACGTCTCCGGTCAATAACCAATAGCAGAACCTAGATGCTCATATTGGCTCCCACATATTCTACGAAGATCTTTATCGGTCAGACCGCATAACAACATACGTTGTTCCCTTTGTCATCGGTATGTTACTTGCCCGAGATTCGATCGTCGGTATCTCAATACCTAGTTCAATCTCGTTACCGGCAAGTCTCTTTACTCGTTCCGTAATACATTATCTTGCAACAAACTCTTTAGTTGCAATGCTTGCAAGGCTTAAGTGATGTGCATTACCGAGAGGGCCCAGAGATACCTCTCCGACAATCGGAGTGACAAATCCTAATCTCGAAATACGCCAACCCAACAAGTACCTTCGGAGACACCTGTAGAGCACCTTTGTAATCACCCAGTTACGTTGTGATGTTTGGTAGCACACAAAGTGTTCCTCCGGTAAACGGGAGTTGCATAATCTCATAGTCATAGGAACATGTATAAGTCATGAAGAAAGCAATAGCAACATACTAAACGATCAAGTGCTAAGCTAACTGAATGGGTCAAGTCAATCACATCATTCTCCTAATAATGTAATCCCGTTAATCAAATGACAACTCATGTCTATGGCTAGGAAACATAACCATCTTTGATCAACGAGCTAGTCAAGTAGAGGCATACTAGTGACACTCTGTTTGTCTATGTATTCACACAGGTATTATGTTTCCGGTTAATACAATTCTAGCATGAATAATAAACATTTATCATGAAATAAGGAAATATATAATAACTTTATTATTGCCTCTAGGGCATATTTCCTTCAGGTCCCCCCATGCAGGTGGGCCCCACTTCGGAACCTTCTAGAACCTTCCCGGTACAATACCGAAAAATCCCGAACATTTTCTGGTGGCCAAAATAGGACTTCCCATATATAAATCTTTACCTCCGGACCATTCCGGAACTCCTCGTGACGTCCGGGATCTCATCCGGGACTCTGAACAACTTTCAGTTAACCGCATACTAATATCTCTACAACTCTAGCGTCACCGAACCTTAAGTGTGTAGACTCTACGGGTTCGGGAGACATGCAGACATGACCGAGACGACTCCCCAGTCAATAACCAACAGCGGGATCTGGATACCCATGTTGGCTCCCACATGTTCCACGTTGATCTCACCGGATGAACCACGATGTCGAGGATTCTATCAATCCCGTATACAATTCCCTTTGTAAATCGGTACGTTACTTGCCCGAGATTCGATCGTCGGTATCCCAATACCTTGTTCAATCTCGTTACCGGCAAGTCACTTTACTCGTACCGTAACGCATGATCCTGTGGCTAACTCCTTAGTCACATTGAGCTCATTATGATGATGCATTACCGAGTGGGCCCAGTACCTCTCCGTCACACGGTGTGACAAATCCGAGTCTCGATTCGTGCCAACCCAACAGACACTTTCAGAGATACCTGTAGTGCACCTTTATAGCCACCCAGTTACGTTGTGAAGTTTGGTACACCCAAAGCATTCCTACGGTATCCGGGAGTTGCACAATCTCATGGTCTAAGGAAATGATACTTGACATTAGAAAAGCTCTAGCAAATGAACTACATGATCTTGTGCTATGCTTAGGATTGGGTCTTGTCCATCACATCATTCTCCTAATGATGTGATCCCGTTATCAATGACATCCAATGTCCATGGTCAGGAAACCATAACCATCTATTGATCAACTAGCTAGTCAACTAGAGGCTTACTAGGGACATGTTGTGGTCTATGTATTCACACATGTATTACGGTTTCCAGTTAATACAATTATAGCATGAACAACAGACAATTATCATGAACAAGGAAATACAATAATAACAATTTTATTATTGCCTCTATAGCAGGAGCAAGCCGGCCGGATCGCCTCCCGGGCCCGCTACATCGCCGAGTTCGCCTTCCACGACGAGTTCCATCCGGAGCGGATGGAAGACGGCAGGGCCGTGGATGGCGACGACTACGCCTTGCTCCTCCACGATCCGGAGGGGAGCTCGGAGGAGACGTGCGTCTACCGCGACGCGGGTGCTGAGGAGGACACCGACACCTCGCTGGACCCGGAGGCCGCCAGGGGAGAGCCGTCGATGTCGCGACGCGGCGCGGGAGATGCCTGAGACACTTTGTGTAAAATCTGTTAAATAGCATGTCCATCCACCCACTAGGGGTTTTAGGGTGTAATGAACTCGGGCCGTGGGCCTTTTCTTAAATACTTGTGTAGATGTCGTGGGTGCTTTTGCTTTTTTGCCTTCCGTTTTTTGGACCGATTTCATGCGCTTTTCCTTTCTCAAACCTCCCCCCCCCCCCGCGAGTCAGACGGCCGAGGCTCCAGTCTGTGACAAGGAGTTCGGTTCTTTGAGAGGAGCGCGCAGGACTTGGGCCCCTCGAAACGTTGAGCGCGAGCGAAACACCCACTGGGCCAGCTGGCGGCAATCCGGCGAAGCCGGTTGGCGAGCAGCCGGTCGTGCGGTTGTTCATTTGATGAATTGTGGGCTGGGTCGATCGACCTGGCAGCCTTTGACTTAGTGTATGAAGCGCGAAGGAGCTTTGGCCCGTTGTGCTTGCCAGCCGACAGCCAAAGCTGGATCTGTGGCTTTAGGGCGAAGTGGGGGACCGCGGCATCCTAACTTTATCAGGAATCACCAAGTAAGGTGGCGGGGTGGCGACCGAGCCGGCCAGCCCCCGAGCCCCTGGGTCGAGCGAGTCGGACCGGTGGCCGGGTTCAGTGGTATAGTGATGCAAGGAAATAGGGACACAATAAATTGGTCGACAAAAGGCAGCCCCCGAGATTCGTTCGGGGACCCCATGGTTTCATGCGTACACAAAAGGCGATGATACATACGCTTGTGCAGCTAACTGTAAAACGGGCGGAGGAGTTCTGCGTTCCACGGCCGGGTTGTTTCTTCACCAGCGGTGTCCTTCTTGCGCTTCCTTAACTTGCATGCATCGAGGAGGTAGTAGGCGTTGTGGTCGCGCAAGGCCCTGCTCATGATGAATGGCCCTCCCATGGAGGGGACAGCTTGTGCTGGCCTGCCTGTTCTTGGACGAGTCGGAGGACAAGGTCGCCCTTGCGGAACGCGAGGGGCTTGATCTTCTTGTCGTGGTAGTGCCTCAAGGCTTGTTGGTAGATGGCCGAGCGACTGAGCGCCAGGAGGCGTGCTTCTGCGAGCAGGTCCACGCCATCTTCACGGGCTTCTCTGGCTTCGGCTTCGGTGTACATCGCGACGCGCGGCGAGTCAAACTCGACGTCGGTCGAGATGATGGCTTCGGCTCCGTAGACGAGGAAGAAAGGGGTGAACCCGGTCGACCGATTTGGCGTGGTACGTAGACTCCAGAGAACGGCTGGCAACTCGTCAAGCCAGCTGTCGGGTGAGCGGATGAGCTGCTCGACGAGTCGCGGCTTGACGCCGGACAGGATGAGTCCATTGGCCCGCTCGACCTGCCCGTTGGACTGCGGATGCGCAACGGAGGCCAGGTCGAGGCGGATGCTAGAGACGGAGCAGTATTGCTCGAGCGCGCCCTTGGCGAAGTTGGTGCCGTTGTCGATGATGATGCTGTTCGGCATGCCGTAGCGCACCGCTATGTCCTTGATGAACCAGACGGCTTTTGGCCTGTCCAGTTTCCTAATTGGTCTTTCCTCGATCCACTTGGTGAATTTGTCCACTGCCACCAGCAAGTGCGTCATGCCGCCTCGAGCGGTTTTGAAGGGTCCCACCATGTCGAGTCCCCAGACCGCGAAGGGCCAGGCGATCGGTATGGTGCGGAGTGCTGACACTGGCTGGTGGCTGCGTTTGCTGAAGCGCTGGCATCCCTCACACTTGAGGACGAGCAACTCGGCCGTGGGCTAGTAGAAACCGTGGTGGAACGCCTTGGCCACCAGGGATTGTGATGCGACGTGGTGCCCACACTGGCCCTGATCTATGTCGAGGAGGATGTCGATGCCCCGTTCCTGCTCGACGCAGCGCTGGAACACGCCGGTGGTGCTGCCCTTGACGAGCTCGTTGTTGATGATGCTGTAGGCGGACGCCCGGCGCTGCACCTGCCGAGCTTCGGTCTCGTCCATGGGGAGAACCCCGTTCTCCAAAAATTCGGATATTGGGAGGGCCCAAGATGGAGCCGTAACCACGGCGAAGACGGCCACCAGGGTGGGTTCCGAGTCGGCAGCCCCCGGGCCGGGTTGAGCAGCCCCCGGGTCGGGGATGGCGACGGCCAGGTCCAGGACGATGGTGGCCGGGTCAAGCTGAGCTGCCCCTGGGCCGGGTTCAGTAGTCCCCGGGCCGGGTTGAGGTGCGGCCGGGTCGTCTGGAACGTGGATGGACTCGGAGTCCGGCGATGGCTTGACGGACGGCTTGCACAGGTGCTCGAGGGAGACGCCGGACGGGATGGCTTGTCGTGACGAGGCGATCTTGGCGAGCGTGTCGGCTGCTTCGTTCTCCCCGCGCGGGACGTGAAGGAACTCGCAGCCCTTGAAGGATTCAGACAGCTTCTGGACGAGGAAGCGGTAGCTTGCCATGCTGGAGTCGCGGGCGTCCCATTCGCCGGAGCACTGCTGCACCACCAGGTCCGAGTCGCCGTAGCACAGGATGCGCCGGATGCCGAGTTCCTTGGCAAGCCGGAGGCCGTGCACAAGGGCTTCGTACTCGGCGACGTTGTTGGAGGCGGCGAAGTGGATCTGGAGCGCGTAGCGGAGCCGGTCGCCCTTCGGGGACGACAGTACGATGCCGGCCCCCAAGCCGAGTCGCATCTTGGACCCGTCGAAGTGCATGCGCCAATGGGTCGAGTCGAGAGGCGGCGGCAAGTACTGGGTCTCGGTCCAGTCGACGAGGAAGTCGGCCAGGGCTTGAGACTTGATCGCGGTGCGGGGCTCGTAGAGGATGGTGTGGCCGGCTAGCTAGATCGCCTGAAGGAAATATGCCCTAGAGGCAATAATAAAGTTATTATTTATTTCCTTATATCATGATAAATGTTTATTACTCATGCTAGAACTGTATCAACCGGAAACTTGATACATGTGTGAATACATAGACAAACAGAGTGTCACTAGTATGCCTCTACTTGACTAGCTCGTTGATCAAAGATGGTTATGTTTCCTAGCCATAGACATGAGTTGTCATTTGATTAACGGGATCACATCATTAGGAGAATGATGTGATTGACTTGACCCATTCCGTTAGCTTAGCACTCGATCGTTTAGTATGTTGCTATTGCTTTCTTCATGACTTATACATGTTCCTATGACTATGAGATTATGCAACTCCCGTTTACCGGAGGAACACTTTGTGTGCTACCAAACGTCACAACGTAACTGGGTGATTATAAAGGTGCTCTACAGGTGTCTCCAAAGGTACTTGTTGGGTTGGCGTATTTCGAGATTAGTATTTGTCACTCCGATTGTCGGAGAGGTATCTCTGGGCCCTCTCGGTAATGCACATCACTTAAGCCTTGCAAGCATTGCAACTAATGAGTTTTTTGCGGGATGATGTATTACGGAACGAGTAAAGAGACTTGCCGGTAACGAGATTGAACTAGGTATCGAGATACCCACGATCGAATCTCGGGCAAGTAACATACCGATGACAAAGGGAACAACGTATGTTGTTATGCGGTCTGACCGATAAAGATCTTCGTAGAATATGTGGGAGCCAATATGAGCATCCAGGTTCCGCTATTGGTTATTGACCGGAGAGGTGTCTCGGTCATGTCTACATAGTTCTCGAACCCGTAGGATCCGCATGCTTAACATTACGATGACGGTTATATTATGAGTTTATGTGTTTTGATGTACCGAAGGAGTTCGGAGTCCCGGATGAGATCGGGGACATGACGAGGAGTCTCGAAATGTCCGAGACGTAAAGATCGATATATTGGACGACTATATTCGGACTTCGGAAAGGTTCCGAGTGATTCGGGTATTTTTCGGAGTACCGGAGAGTTACGGGAATTCGTATTGGGCCTTAATGGGCCATACGGGAAAGGAGAGAAAGGCCCCAAAGGTTGGCCGCACCCCTCCCCATGGACTAGTCCGAATTGGACTAGGGAGGGGGGGCGCCCCCTTCCTTCTTTCTCCTTCTCCCTTCCCTTCTCCAATTCCAACAAGGAAAGGAGGAGTCCTACTCCCGGTGGGAGTAGGACTCCCCCCTTTGGCGCGCCCTCCTCCTTGGCCGGCGGCCTCCCCCTTGCTCCTTTATATACGGGGGCAGGGGGGCACCCCAGAGACACACAATTGATCATTGATCTCTTAGCCGTGTGCGGTGCCCCCCTTCACCATATTACACCTCGATAATATCGTAGCGGTGCTTAGGCGAAGCCCTGCGTCGGTAGAACATCAACATTGTCACGACGCCGTTGTGCTGACGAAACTCTCCCTCAACACTCGGCGGGATCGGAGTTCGAGGGACGTCATCGAGCTGAACATGTGCTGAACTCGGAGGTGCCGTGCGTTCGGTACTTGATCGGTCGGATCGTGAAGACGTACGACTACATCAACCGCGTTGTGTTAACGCTTCCGCTTTCGGTCTACGAGGGTACGTGGACAACACTCTCCCCTCTCGTTTCTATGCATCACCATGATCTTGCGTGTGCGTAGGAATTTTTTTGAAATTACTACGTTCCCCAACAGTGGCATCCGAGCCTGGTTTTATGCGTTGATGTTATGCATGAGTAGAACACAAGTGAGTTGTGGGCGATATAAGTCATAATGCTTACCAGCATGTCATACTTTGGTTCGGCGGTATTGTGAGGTGAAGCGGCCCGGACCGACATTACGCGTACGCTTACGCGAGACTGGTTTCACCATTGCGAGCACTCGTTGCTTAAAGGTGACTCGCGGGTGTCTGTCTCTCTCACTTTAGTTGAACCGAGTGTCGCTACGCCCGGTCCTTGCGAAGGTTAAAACAACACCAACTTGACAAACTATCGTTGTGGTTTTGATGCGTAGGTAAGAACGGTTCTTGCTAAGCCCGTAGCAGCCACGTAAAACTTGCAACAACAAAGTAGAGGACGTCTAACTTGTTTTTGCAGGGCATGTTGTGTTGTGCTATGGTCAAGACATGATGCTATATTTTATTGTATGAGATGATCATGTTTTGTAACCGAGTTATCGGCAACTGGCAGGAGCCATATGGTTGTCGCTTTATTGTATGCAATGCAATCGCCATGTAATTGTTTTACTTTATCACTAAGCGGTAGCGATAGTCGTAAAAGCAATAGTTGGCGAGATGACAACGATGCTTCGATGGAGATCAAGGTGTCGCGCCGGTGACGATGGTGATTATGACGGTGCTTTGGAGATGGAGATCACAAGCACAAGATGATGATGGCCATATCATATCACTTATATTGATTGCATGTGATGTTTATCTTTTATGCATGTTATCTTGCTTTGATTGACGGTAGCATTATAAGATGATCTCTCACTAAAATTTCAAGATAAAAGTGTTCTCCCTGAGTATGCACCGTTGCGAAAGTTCTTCGTGCTGAGACACCACGTGATGATCGGGTGTGATTGGCTCTACGTTCAAATACAACGGGTGCAAAACAGTTGCACACGCGGAATACTCAGGTTAAACTTGACGAGCCTAGCATATGCAGATATGGCCTGGGAACACGGAGACCGAAAGGTCGAGCGTGAATCATATAGTATATATGATCAACATAGTGATGTTCACCGTTGAAACTACTCCATCTCACGTGATGATCGGACATGGTTTAGTTGATATGGATCACGTGATCACTTAGAGGATTAGAGGGATGTCTATCTAAGTGGGAGTTCTTAAGTAATATGATTAATTGAACTTAAATTTATCATGAACTTAGTCCTGATAGTATTTTGCAAATCATGTTGTAGATCAATAGCTCGCGTTGTTGCTTCCCTGTGTTTATTTTTAATGTGTTCCTAGAGAAAAATTATGTTGAAAGATGCGGATTGGATCTGTGATCTGAGGATTATCCTCATTGCTGCACAGAAGAATTATGTCCTTGATGCACCGCTAGGTGACAGACCTATTGCAGGAGCAGATGCAGACGTTATGAACGTTTGGCTAGCTCAATATGATGACTACTTGATAGTTTAGTGCACCATGCTTAACGGCTTAGAATCGGGACTTCAAAGACGTTTTGAACGTCATGGACCATATGAGATGTTCCAGGAGTTGAAGTTAATATTTCAAGCAAATACTCGAGTTGAGAGATATGAAGTCTCCAACAAGTTCTATAGCTAAAAGATGGAGGAGAATAGCTCAAGCAGTGAGCATGTGCTCAGATTGTCTGGGTGCTACAATCGCTTGAATCAAGTGGGAGTTAATCTTCCAGATAAAATAGTGATTGACAGAATTCTCTAGTCACCATCACCAAGTTAGTAGAACTTCGTGATGAACTATAGTATGCAAGGGATGACGAAAGTAATTCCCGAGCTCTTCGTGATGCTGAAATCGACGAAGGTAGAAATCAAGAAAAACATCAAGTGTTGATGGTTGACGAGACCACTAGTTTCAAGAAAAGGGCAAAGGGAAGAAGGGGAACTTCAAGAAGAACGGCAAGCAAGTTGCTGCTCAAGTGAAGAAGCCCTAGTCTGTACCTAAGCCTGAGACTAAGTGCTTCTACTGCAAAGGGACTGGTCACTGGAAGCGAAACTACCCCAAGTATTTGGTGGATAAGAAGGATGGCAAAGTGAACAAAGGCATATTGGATATACATGTTATTGATGTTTACTTTACTAGTGTTTATAGAAACCCCTCGGTACTTGATACTGGTTCAGTTGCTAAGAGTAGTAACTCGAAACGGGAGTTGCAGAATAAACAGAGACTAGTAAAAGGCGAGGTGACGATGTGTGTTGGAAGTAGTTCCAAGATTGATATGATCATCATCGCACACTCCCTATACTTTCGGGATTAGTGTTGAAACTAAATAAGTGTTATTTGGTGTTTGCGTTGAGCATGAATATGATTTGATCATGTTTGTTGCAATACGGTTATTCATTTAAGTTAGAGAACAATTGTTGTTCTGTTTACATGAATAAAAACCTTCTATGGTCATACACACCAACGAAAATGGTTTGTTGGATCTCGATCGTAGAGATACACATATTCATAATATTGAAGCCAAAAGATACAAAGTTAATAATGATAGTGCAACTTATTTGTGGCACTGCCGTTTTTGTCATATTGGTGTAAAGCGCATGAAGAAACTCCATACTGATGGGATTTTGCAATCACTTGATTATGAATCACTTGATGCTTGCGAACCGCCCTCATGGGTAAGATGACTAAAACGCCTGTTGGGGAACGTGGCAGAAATTCAAAATTTTCTACGCATCACCAAGATCAATCTATGGAGTTTACTAGCAACGAGAGGGAATGAGTGCATCTACATACCCTTGTAGATCGCGAGCGGAAGCGTTCAAGAGAACGGGGTTGATGGAGTCGTACTCGTCGTGATCCAAATCACCGATGATCCTAGCGCCGAACGAACGGCACCTCCGCGTTCAACACACGTACGGAGCAGCGATGTCTCCTCCTTCTTGATCCAGCAAGGGGGGAGGAGAGGTTGATGGAGATCCAGCAGCACGACGGCGTGGTGGTGGAAGTAGCGGGGATCCCGGCAGGGCTTCGCCAAGCACTAACGGGAGGGAGAGGTGTCACGGGAGGGAGAAGGAGGCGCCAGGGGCTAGGGTACTGCTGCCATCCCTCCCCCTCCACTATATATAGGCCCCCTGGGGGGGCGCCGGCCCTGGAGATCCCATCTACAAGGGGGGGCGGCGGACAAGGGGGGAAACTTGCCCCCCAAGCCAGGTGGGGCGCCCCCCACCCCCAGGGTTTCCAACCCTAGGCGCAGGGGGAGGCCCATGGGGGGCGCACCAGCCCACTAGGGGCTGGTTCCCCTCCCACTTCAGCCCATGGGGCCCTCCGGGATAGGTGGCCCCACCCGGTGGACCCCCGGGACCCGTCCGGTGGTCCCGGTACAATACCGATAACCCCCGAAACTTTCCCGGTGGCCGAAACTGGACTTCCTATATATAATTCTTCACCTCCGGACCATTCCAGAACTCCTCGTGACATCCAGGATCTGATTTGGGACTCCGAACAACTTTTGGGTTACCGCATACTAATATCTCTACAACCCTAGCGTCACCGAACCTTAAGTGTGTAGACCCTACGGGTTCGGGAGACACGTATACATGACCGAGACGACTCTCCGGTCAATAACCAACAGTGGGATCTGGATACCCATGTTGGCTCCCACATGCTCCTCGATGATCTCATCGGATGAACCACGATGTCGGGGATTCAATCAATCCCGTATTCAATTCCCTTTGTCAACCGGTATGTTACTTGCCCGAGATTCGATCGTCGGTATCCGGATACCTTGTTCAATCTCGTTACCGGCAAGTCTCTTTACTCGTTCCGTAACACATCATCCCGTGATCAACTCCTTGGTCACATTGTGCACATTATGATGATGTCCTACCGAGTGGGCCTAGAGATACCTCTCCGTTTACACGGAGTGACAAATCCCAGTCTTGATTCGTGCCAACCCAACAGACACTTTCGGAGATACCTGTAGTGCACCTTTATAGCCACCCAGTTACGTTGTGACGTTTGGTACACCCAAAGCATTCCTACGGTATCCGGGACTTGCACAATCTCATGGTCTAAGGAAATGATACTTGACATTAGAAAAGCTCTTAGCAAACGAACTACACGATCTTGTGCTAGGCTTAGGATTGGGTCTTGTCCATCACATCATTCTCCTAATGATGTGATCCCGTTATCAACGACATCCAATGTCCATTGTCAGGAAACCGTAACCATCTATTGATCAACGAGCTAGTCAACTAGAGGCTTACTAGGGACATGGTGTTGTCTATGTATCCACACATGTATCTGAGTTTCCTATCAATACAATTCTAGCATGGATAATAAACGATTATCATGAACAAGGAAATATAATAATAACCGATTTATTATTGCCTCTAGGGCATATTTCCAACAGTCTCCCACTTGCACTAGAGTCAATAATCTAGTTCACATCACCATGTGATTAACACTCACAGGTCACATCACCATGTGACCAACATCCAAAGAGTTTACTAGAGTCAACAATCTAGTTCACATCACTATGTGATTAACACTCAATGAGTTCTGGTTTGATCATGTTATGCTTGTGAGAGAGGTTATTAGTCAACGGGTCTGAACCTTTCAGATCCGTGTGTGCTTTATGAATATCTATGTGATCTTGTGGATGCTACCACGCGCTACTTGGAGCCATATCAAATAACTGCTCTACTATACGAATCCGGTTTACTACTCAGAGTCATCTGGATTAGTGTCAAAGTTCGCATCGACGTAACCCTTTACGACGAACTCCTTTTCACCTCCATAATCGAGAAAATTCCTTAGTCCACTAGATACTAAGGATAAGTTCGACCGCTGTCATGTGATCCATTCCCGGATCACTATTGTACCCCTTGACCAACTCATGGCAAGGCACACTTCATGTGCGGTACACAGCATAGCATACTGTAGAGCCTACGTCTAAAGCATAGGGGACGACCTTCGTCCTTTCTCTCTCTTCTGCTGTGGTCAGGTCTTGAGTCTTACTCAATACTCACACCTTGTAACACAGCCAAGAACTCCTTCTTTGCTGATCTATTTTGAACTCTTTCAAAATCATGTCAAGGTGTGCGTTCTTTGAAAGTATCATCAGGCGTCTTGATCTATCTCTATAGATCTTGATGCCCAATATGTAAGCAGCTTTATCCAGGTCTTCCTTTGAAAAGCTCCTTTCAAACAACCCTTTATGCTTTCCAGAAATTTTACATCATTTCGGATCAACAATATGTCATTCACATATACTTATCAGAAATGTTGTAGCGCTCCCACTCACTTTATTGTAAATACAAGTTTCTAACAAACTTTGTATAAACCCAAAAAACATTGATCACTTCATCAAAGCGTATATTCTGACTCCGAGATGCTTGCTCTAATCTATGGAAGGATCGCTGGAGCTAGCATACCTTTTAGCATCCTTAGGATGGACAAAACCTTTCTGATTGTATCACATACAACCTTTCCTTACGAAAACTGGTAAGGAAACTTGTTTTGACATCCATCTGCCAGATTTCATAAATGCAGCTAATGCTAACATGATTCCGACGGACTTAAGCATCGCTACGGATGAGAAAATCTCATCGTAGTCAACTCCTTGAACTTGTGAAAATACTCTTTGCCACAAGTCGAGCTTCATAGATGGTAACATTACCGTCCACGTCCGTCTTCTTCTTAAAGATCCATTTATCTGAATGGCTTGCCGATCATCGGGCAAGTTCACCAAAGTCCATGCTTTGTTCTAATACATGGATTCTATCTCGGATTTCATGGCCTCGAGCCATTCGTTGGAATCTGGGCCCACCATCGCTTCTCCACAGCTCATAGGTTCATCGTTGTCCAACAACATGACTTCCAAGACAGGATTACGCATTACTCTGAAGTAGTACGCATCCTCGTCGTCCTACGAGGTTTGGTAGTGACTTGATCTGAAGTTTCATGATCACTATCATAAGCTTCCACTTCAATTGGTGTAGGTGCCACAGGAACAACTTCCTGTGCCCTGCTACACACTAGTTGAAGTTATGGTTCAATAAACCCATCAAGTCTCCACCATCCTCCCACTCAATTCTTTCGAGAGAAACTTTTCCTCGAGAAAGGAAATGTTTCTAGAAGCAATTACTTTTGCTTCCAGATCTGAAATAGGAGGTATACCCAACTGTTCTGGGTTTTCTATGAAGATGCATTTATCTGCTTTGGGTTCGAGGTTATCAGCCTGAAACTTTTTCACATAAGCGTCGCAGCCCCAAACTTTTAAGAAACGACAACTTAGGTTTCTCTAAACGGTGTCGTCTCAACGGAATTGCGTGGTGCCCCTTTTAAAGTGAATGCGGTTATCTCTAATGCTTAACCCATAAACGATAGTGGTAATTCGATAAGAGACATCATGGTATGCACGATATCCAATAGGGTGCAGTTATGATGTTCGGACACACCATCACACTGTGGTGTTCCAGGCGGTATTAATTGTGAAACACTTTCCACAATGTCTTAATTGTGTGCCAAACTCGTAACTCAGATATCTCTATGATCATATCATAGACATGTTATCCTGTTGTCACGACGATCTTCAACTTCACTCTAAAATTACTTGAACCTTTCAATAATTCAGACTTGTGTTTCATCAAGTAAATATTCTCAGCATCTACTCAAATCATCTGTGAAGTAAGAACATATCGATATCCACTACGTGCCTCAGCACTCATTGGACTGCACACATCAAATGTATTACTTCCAACAAGTTGCTCTCTTGTTCCATCTTACTGAAAACGAGGCCTTTCAGTCATCTTGCCCATGTGGTATGATTTGCATGTCTCAAGTGATTCAAAATCAAGTGAGTCCAAACGATCCATCTGCATGGAGTTTCTTCATGCATATATATACCAATAGACATGGTTCGCATGTCTCAATCTTTTCAAAAACGAGTGAGTCCAAAGATCCATCTACATGGAGCTTCTTCATGCGTTCTATACCAATATGACTCAAATGGCAGTGCCACAAGTATGTGGTACTATCATTACTATTTTATATCTTTTGGCACGAACATGTGTATCACTGCGATCGAGATTCATTTTAGGTGCAAGACCATTGAAGGTATTATTCAAATAAACAGAGTAACCATTATTCTCCTTAAATGAATAACCGTATTGCGACAAACATAATCCAATCATGTTTATGCTCAACGCAAACACCAAATAATAATTATTTAGGTTTAACACCAATCTCGATGGTAGAGGGAGCATGCGATGCTTGATCACATCAACCTTGGAAACACTTCCAACATATATCGTCATCTCACCTTTAGCCAGTCTCCGTTTATTCCGCAGCTTTTATTTCGAGTTACTAACACTTAGCAACCGAACCGGTATCTAATACCCTGGTGCTGCTAGGAGTACTACTAAAGTACACATTCATATAATGTATATCCAATATAATTCTGTCGACCTTGCCTGCCTTCTCATCTACCAAGTATCTAGGGTAGTTCTGCTTCAGTGACCGTTCCCCTCATTACAGAAGCACTTAGTCTCGGGTTTGGGTTCAACCTTGGGATTCTCCACTAGAGCAGCAAATGATTTGCCGTTTCATGAAGTATCCCTTCTTGCCCTTGCCCTTCTAGAAACTAGTGGTTTTACTAACCATCAACAATTGATGCTCCTTCTTGATTTCTACTTTCGCGGTGTCAAACATCGCGAGTTGCTCAAGGATCATCATGTCTATCCCTGATATGTTATAGTTCATCACGAAGCTCTAATAGCTTGGTGGCAGTGACTACGGAGAACCATCACTATCTCATCTGGAAGATTAACTCCCACTCGATTCAAGCGATTGTGGTACTCAGACAATCTGAGCACAAGCTCAACGATTGAGCTTTTCTCCCTTAGTTTGCAGGCTTAAGAAACTTGTCAGGGGTCTCATACGTCTTGACGTGGGCACTAGTCTGAAATCCCAATTTCAGTCTTCGGAACATCTCATATGTTCTGCGACGTTTCAAAACGTCTTTGGTGCCACAATTCTAAACCGTTAGCATTACGCACTGAACTATCACGTAGTCATCAAAATGTGTATGTCAGATGTTTCACAACATCTACAGACGACGCTGAGGTTCAGCACACCGAGCGGTGCATTAAGGACATAAGCCTTCTGTGCAGCAATGAGGACAATCCTCAGTTTATGGACCTAGTCCGCATAATTGCTACTATCAACTTTCAACTAAATTTTCTCTAGGAACATATCTTAAACAGTAGAAGTAAAGCGTAAGCTATGACATAATTTGCAAAGACCTTTTGACTATGTTCATGATAATTAAGTTCATCTGATTATTTAATGAACTCCCACTCAGATAGACATCCCTCTAGTCACCTAAGTGATACATGATCCGAGTCAAACTAGGTCGTGTTCGATCATCACGTGAGACGGACTAGTCATCATCGGTGAACATCTCCATGTTGATCGCATCTACTATACGACTCATGTTCGACCTTTCGATCTCTTGAGTTCCGAGGCCATGTCTGTACATGCTAGGCTCGTCAAGTCAACCTAAGTGTTTTGCATTTGTTCCGAGTCCATGTCTGTACATGCTAGGCTCGTCAACACCCATTGTATGCGAACGTTAGAATCTATCACACCCGATCATCCCGTGGTGCTTCGAAACAACGAAGCTTCGCAACGGTGCACAGTTAGGGGGAACACGTCTCTTGAAATTTTAGTGAGGGATCATCTTATTTATGCTACCGTCGTTCTAAGCAAATAAGATGTAAACATGACAAACATCACATGCAAATCATAAAGTGACGTGATATGGCCAATATCATCCTGCGCCTTTGATCTCCATCTTCGAGGCGCGGCATGATCACCTTCGTCACCGGCATGACACCATGATCTCCATCATCACGATCTCCATCATCGTGTCTTCATGAAGTTGTCTCGCCAACTATTACTTCTACTACTATGGCTAACGGTTAGCAATAAAGTAACTAATTACATGGCGTTTTCATTGACACGCAGGTCATACAATAAATTAAGACAACTCCTATGGCTCCTGCCGGTTGTCATACTCATCGACATGCAAGTCGTGATTCCTATTACAAGAACATGATCAATCTCATACGGCACATATATAATTCATCGCATCCTTTTGGCCATATCACATCACATAGCATACCCTGCAAAAACAAGTTAGACGTCTTCTAATTGTTGTTGCATGTTTTACGTGGCTGCTATGGGTTTCTAGCAAGAACGTTTCTTACCTACGCAAAAGCCACAACGTGATATGCCAATTTCTATTTACCCTTCATAAGGACCCTTTTCATCGAATCCGATCCGACTAAAGTGAGAGAGACAGACACCCGCTAGCCACCTTATGCAACTAGTGCATGTCAGTCGGTGGAACCTGTCTCATGTAAGAGTACGTGTAAGGTCGGTCCGGGCCGCTTCATCCCATGATGCCGCCGAATCAAGATAAGACTAGTAACAGCAAGTAAATTGACAACATCGACGCCCACAACTACTTTGGGTTCTACTCGTGCATAGAAACTACGCATAGACCTAGCTCATGATGCCACTGTTGGGGAACGTAGCAGAAATTCAAAATTTTCTACGCATCACCAAGATCAATCTATGGATTTTACTAGCAACGAGAGGGAATGAGTGCATCTACATACCCTTGTAGATCGCGAGCGGAAGCGTTCAAGAGAACGGGGTTGATGGAGTCGTACTCGTCGTGATCCAAATCACCGATGATCCTAGCGCCGAACGGACGGCACCTCCGCGTTCAACACACGTACGGAGCAGCGACGTCTCCTCCTTCTTGATCCAGCAAGGGGGAGGAGAGGTTGATGGAGATCCAGCAGCATGACGGCGTGGTGGTGGAAGTAGTGGGGATCCCGGCAGGGCTTCGCCAAGCACTAACGGGAGGGAGAGGTGTCACGGGAGGGAGAAGGAGGCGCCAGGGGCTAGGGTACTGCTGCCCTCCCTCCCCCTCCACTATATATTGGCCCCCTGGGGGGGCGCCGGCCCTGGAGATCCCATCTACAAGGGGGGGCGGCGGCCAAGGGGGGAAACTTGCCCCCCAAGCCAGGTGGGGCGGCCCCCACCCCCAGGGTTTCCAACCCTAGGGGCAGGGGGAGGCCCATGGGGGGGCGCACCAGCCCACTAGGGGCTGGTTCCCCTCCCACTTCAGCCCATGGGACCCTCCGGGATAGGTGGCCCCACCCGATGGACCCCGAGACCCTTCCGGTGGTCCCGGTACAATACCGATAACCCCCGAAACTTTCCCGGTGGCCGAAATTGGACTTCCTATATATAATTCTTCACCTCCGGACCATTCCGGAACTCCTCGTGATGTCCGGGATCTCATCCGGGACTCCGAACAACTTTCGGGTTACCGCATACCAATATCTCTACAACCCTAGCGTCACCGAACCTTAAGTGTGTAGACCCTACGGGTTCGGGAGACACGTAGACATGACCGAGACGACTCTCCGGTCAATTACCAACAGCGGGATCTGGATACCCATGTTGGCTCCCACATGCTCCTCGATGATCTCATCGGATGAACCACGATGTCGGGGATTCAATCAATCCCGTATTCAATTCCCTTTGTCAACCGGTATGTTACTTGCCCGAGATTCGATCGTCGGTATCCCGATACCTTGTTCAATCTCGTTACCGGCAAGTCTCTTTACTCGTTCCATAACACATCATCCCGTGATCAACTCCTTGGTCACATTGTGCACATTATGATGATGTCCTACCGAGTGGGCCCAGAGATACCTCTTCGTTTACACGGAGTGACAAATCCCAGTCTCGATTCGTGCCAACCCAACAGACACTTTCGGAGATACCTGTAGTGCACCTTTATAGCCACCCAGTTATGTTGTGACATTTGGTACACCCAAAGCATTCCTACGGTATCCGGGAGTTGCACAATCTCATGGTCTAAGGAAATGATACTTGACATTAGAAAAGCTCTTAGCAAACGAGCTACACGGTCTTGTGCTAGGCTTAGGATTGGGTCTTGTCCATCACATCATTCTCCTAATGATGTGATCCCGTTATCAACGACATCCAATGTCCATGGTCAGGAAACCGTAACCATCTATTCATCAACGAGCTAGTCAACTAGAGGCTTACTAGGGACATGGTGTTGTCTATGTATCCACACATGTATCTGAGTTTCCTATCAATACAATTCTAGCATGGATAATAAACGATTATCATGAACAAGGAAATATAATAATAACCAATTTATTATTGCCTCTAGGGCATATTTCCAACAACGCCATTCTCCGGAACTCTGGAGAGAGCAACAGATTTGTTGGAAATCATACATACAGATGTATGTGGTCCGATGAATATTGAGGCTCGTAGCAGGTATCATTATTTTCTGACCTTCACAGATGATTTGAGCAGATATGGGTATATCTACTTAATGAAACAGAAATATGAAACATTTGAAAAGTTCATATAATTTTAGAGTGAAGCAGAAAATCATCGTAACAAGAAAATAAAGTTTCTACGATCTGATCGTGGAGAAGAGTATTTGAGTTACGAGTTTGACCTTCAGTTAAAACAATGTGAAATAGTTTCACTACTCACGCCACCTGGAACACCACGGTGTAATGGTGTGTCCGAACATTGTAACCGTACTTTATTAGATATGGTGAGATATATGATGTCTCTTACCGATCTACCACTATCGTTTTGGGGTTATGCATTAGAGACAGCTGCATTCACGTTAAATAGGGTACCATCTAAATCCGTTGAGACGACTGTGGTTTGGCAAGAAACCAAAGTTGTCGTTTCTTAAAGTTTGGGGTTGTGATGCTTATATGAAAAAGTTTCATCCTAATAAGCTCAAACCCAAATCGGAGAAATGTGTCTTCATAGGATACCCAAAGGAGACAGTTGGGTACACCTTCTATCACAGATCCGAAGGCAAGACATTCGTTGCTAAGTATGGATCCTTTCTAGAGAAGGAGTTTCTCTCGAAAGAAGTGAGTGGGAGGAAAGTAGAACTTGATGAGGTAATTGTACCTGCTCCCTTATTGGAAAGTAGTTCATCGCAGAAACCAGTTTCTGTGACGCCTATACCAATTAGTGAGGAAGTTAATGATGATGATCATGGAACTTCAGATCAAGTTATTACTGAACCTAGTAGGTCAACCAGAGTAAGATCCGCACCAGAGTGGTACGGTAATCCTGTTCTGGAGGTTATGTTACTAGACCATGACGAACCTACAAACTATGAAGAAGCGATGGTGAGCCCAGATTCCGCAAAATGGCTTGAGGCCATGAAATCTGATATGAGATCCATGTATGAGAACAAAGTATGGACTTTGATTGACTTGCCCAATGATCGGCGAGCCATTGAGATTAAATGGATCTTCAAGAGGAAGACGGACGCTGATAGTAGTGTTACTATCTACAAAGCTAGAATTGTCGCAAAAGGTTTTCGACAAGTTTAAGGTGTTGACTACGATGAGAGTTTCTCACTCGTATCTATGCTTAAGTTTGTCCGAATCATGTTAGCAATTGCCGCATTTTATGAAATCTGGCAAATGGATAAACAAAACTGCATTCCTTAATGGATTTATTAAAGAAGAGTTGTATATGATGCAACCAGAAGGTTTTGTCAATCCTAAAGGTGCTAACAAAATATGCAAGCTCCAGCGATCGATCTATGGACTGGTGCAAGTATCTCGGAGTTGGAATATACGCTTTGATAAGTTGATCAAAGGATATAGTTTTATACAGACTTGCGGTGAAGCCTGTATTTACAAGAAAGTGAGTGGTAGCACTACAACATTTCTGGTAAGTATATGTGAATGACATATTGTTGATCGAAAATAATGTAGAATTATTCTGCAAAGCATAAAGGAGTGTTTGAAAGGAGTTTTTCAAAGAAAGACCTCGGTGAAGTTGCTTACATATTGAGCATCAAGATCTATAGAGATAGATCAAAACGCTTGATAAGTTTTTTCAATGAGTACATACCTTGACAAGATTTTGAAGTAGTTCAAAATAGAACAGTCAAAGAAAGAGTTCTTGCCTGTGTTACAGGGTGTGAAATTGAGTCAGACTCAAGGCCCGACCACAACAGAAGATAGAAAGAGAATGAAAGTCATTCCCTATGCCTTGGCCATAGGTTCTATAAAGTATGCCATGCTGTGTACCAGATCTATTGTATACCCTACACTGATTTTGGCAAGGGAGTACAATAGTGATCTAGGAGTAGATCACTGGACAGCGGTCAAAATTATCCTTAGTGGAATAAGGATATGTTACTCGATTATGGAAGTGACAAAAGGTTCGTCGTAAAGGGTTACGTCGATGCAAATTTTGACACTAATCTAGATGACCCTAAGTCTCGGTCTAGATACATATTGAAAGTGGGAGCAATTAGCTAGAGTAGCTCCATGCAGAGCATTGTAGACATAGAAATTTGCAAAATACTTACGGATCTGAATGTGACAGACCCGTTGACTAAAATTATCTCACAATCAAAACATGATCACACCTTAGTACTCTTTGGGTGTTAATCACATAGCGATGTGAACTAGATTATTGACTCTAGTAAACCCTTTGGGTGTTGGTCACATGACAATGTGAACTATGGGTGTTAATCACATGGTGATGTGAATTATTGATGTTAAATCACATGGCGATGTGAACTAGATTATTGACTCTAGTGCAAGTGGGAGACTGAAGGAAATATGCCATAGAGGCAATAATAAAGTTATTATTTATTTCCTTATATCATGATAAATGTTTATTATTCATGCTAGAACTGTATCAACCGGAAACTTGATACATGTGTGAATACATAGACAAACAGAATGTCACTAGTATGTCTCTACTTGACTAGCTCATTAATCAAAGATGGTTATGTTTCCTAGCCATAGACATGAGTTGTCATTTGATTAACGGGATCACATCATTAGGATAATGATGTGATTGACTTGACCCATTCCGTTAGCTTAGCACTCGATCATTTAGTATGTTGCTATTGCTTTCTTCATGACTTATACATGTTCCTATGACTATGAGATTATGCAACTCCCATTTACCGGAGGAACACTTTGTGGGCTACCAAACGTCACAACGTAACAGGGTGATTATAAAGGTGCTCTACAGGTGTCTCCAAAGGTACTTGTTGGGTTGGCGTATTTCAAGATTAGGATTTGTCACTCCGATTGTCGGAGAAGTATCTCTGGGCCCTCTCGGTAATGCACATCACTTAAGCCTTGCAAGCATTGCAACTAATGAGTTTGTTGCGGGATGATGTATTACGGAACGAGTAAAGAGACTTGCCGGTAACGAGATTGAACTAGGTATCGAGATACCGACGATTGAATCTCGGGCAAGTAACATACCGATGACAAAGGGAGCAACGTATGTTGTTATGCGGTCTGACCGATAAAGATCTTCATAGAATATGTGGGAGCCAATATGAGCATCCAGGTTCCGCTATTGGTTTTTGACCGGAGAGGTGTCTCGGTCATGTCTACATAGTTCTCGAACCCGTAGGGTCCGCACGCTTAACGTTACGATGACGGTTATATTATGAATTTATGTGTTTTGATGTACCAAAGGAGTTCGGAGTCCCGGATGAGATCGGGGACATGACGAGGAGTCTCGAAATGGCCGAGACGTAAAGATCGATATATTGGACGACTATATTCGGACTTCGGAAAGGTTCCGAGTGATTCGGGTATTTTTCGAAGTACCGGAGAGTTACGGGAATTCGTATTGGGCCTTAATGGGCCATACGGAAAAGGAGAGAAAGGCCCCAAAGGGTGGCCGCACCCCTCCCCATGGACTAGTCTGAATTGGACTAGGGAGGGGGGGCGCCCCCTTCCTTCTTTCTCCTTCTCCCTTCCCTTCTCCTATTCCAACAAGGAAATGAGGAGTCATACTCCCGGTGGGAGTAGGACTCCCCCCTTTGGCGCGCCCTCCTCCTTGGCCGGCGGCCTCCCCCTTGGTCCTTTATATACGGGGGCAGGCGGGCACCCCAGAGACACACAATTGATCATTGATCTCTTAGCCGTGTGCGGTGCCCCCCTCCACCATATTACACCTCGATAATATCGTAGCGGTGCTTAGGCGAAGCCCTGCGTCGGTAGAACATCAACATTGTCACCACACCGTCGTGCTGACGAAACTTTCCCTCAACACTCGGCTGGATCGGAGTTCGAGGGACGTCATCGAGCCGAACGTGTGCTGAACTCGGAGGTGCCGTGCGTTCGGTACTTGATCGGTCGGATCGTGAAGACGTACGACTACATCAACCGCGTTGTGTTAACGCTTCCGCTTTCGGTCTACGAGGGTACGTGGACAACACTCTCCCCTCTCGTTGCTATGCATCACCATGATCTTGCGTGTGCGTAGGAATTTTTTTGAAATTACTACGTTCCCCAACATCGCCCACTTGGCAACCCGGCCAGAGGCATCCCGGCACCCGATGATTTCTCCGATAGGCGTCGTGCTGACCACAGTGACAACGTGTTCTTGGAAATACTGCTTCAGGTTCTTGGCGGTGAAGTACACGCCGTAACACATCTTCCGGAAGTGCGGGTAGTTCTGCTTGGAGATGGAGAGCACCTCGCTCAGGTAGTAGACTGGGCGCTGGACGGCTTGGATCTTGCCCTTCTCTGGTCGCTCGACCACCAGCACCGTGCTGACCGCCCGCGAGGTTGCAGCTATGTAAAGCAACAGCGGCTCCTTGTCAGTCGGCGCGGCCAGGACTAGTGCGGTGGAGAGCATGCGCTTGAGGTCTTGGAAGGCCTCGTCCGCCTTGCCGTTCCATTCAAACGGGCTCGTCTTCTTCATCACCTGGTACAAGGGTAGCGCCCTATCGCGCCAGCCAGCTTAGAAACCGGCTGACCGAGGCCAAGCACCCGGTGAACTTCTCCGGGTTTGCCTCAATGCCGCGTTCCGAGACGAGGAAGCCGAGTAGCTTTCCGGCCGGGACGCCGAAGACGCATTTTTCCGGGTTAAGCTTGACCTTGTATTCGCGGAGGTTGGCGAAGGTTTCCTTCAAATCGTCGAGGAGCGTGAGGTGCTGCTTGGTCTTCATCACGATGTCGTCCACGTATACGTGGATATTGCGGCCAAGTTGCGGCATCAGGCATTTCTGCATGCAGCGCTGGATGGTGTTGCCGATGTTCTTCAAGCCGAACGACATGGTGATGTAGCAATACGCCCCAAAGGGCGTGATGAAGGACGTCTTCAGGGCGTCGGCCGGGTCCAGCGTGATCTGGTGGTAGCCGGTGTAAGCGTCCAGGAAGGACAGGAGCTCACACCCGGCGGTCGAGTCGATGACTTGGTCGATCCGCGGGAGGGCGAACGGATCCTTGGGACAGGCCTTGTTGAGGCTGGTGTAGTCGATACACATGCGCCAGGTCTTGTTCTTCTTCAGGACGAGGACTGGATTGGCCAGCCACTCGGGGTGAAACACTTCCATTATGAAGCCAGCCGCCAAAATCTTGGCGACCTCTGCACCAATGGTTCTTCTCTTCTCTTCGGAAAATCGTCGTAGGGGTTGACAGACAGGCTTGGCGTCCTTGCGGACGTCAAGTTTGTGCTCGGCGTACTTCCTCGGGACACCCGGCATGTCCTTGGGGGTCCATGCGAAGATATCCCGATTCTCACGGAGGAAGTCGACGAGCTCGCCTTCCTATTAGCTGTCAAGGCGGGCGCCTATGACAATGTACTTGCTGCAGCAGGGGTCTTCTGGGTTGAGCTTCACTTTCTTTGTCTCCTTGGAGGGCTTGAAGGCGGCCTCGTCGGCCGGGTCCGGGGTCGGGATCGATGCGGCGGAGGCCTCGCCTTCCAGGGCGACGATCCGGTCGAGCTGGCGCCGCTCCTCGGCAATGACCAGCGACTCGGCCAACTTGGCGCCGTCTCAGGCGCACTTCAGGGACTTGCGGTAATCGGCGATGATGGTGATGAGGCCCTTGGGACCCGGCATCTTCATCTTCAGGTACGTGTAGTGGGGAACCGCCATGAACTTGGCGAGCGCGGGCCGACCCAGCAACGCGTGATACGCGCTGGACATGTCCACCACCTCGAACCAGATCGGTTCGCGCCGGAAGTGGCTGCTGTCACCGAACAGGACAACTAGCCGGACCCGGCCAATGGGGGAGCAGGAGAGGCCGGGCACGATGCCGTGGAAGATCGTTCGGGTTGGCTCCAGGTCCTCGGCCTTGAGGCCGAGCTTGGTCATCGTGTCGCGGTAGAGGATGTTGATGCTGCTGCCGCTGTCGATGAGGACTCGGGAGAACTTGCATGTGTGCCGCGCGACGATGGTGGGGTTGAGGACGAGGGCGTAACCACCCGGGCTTGGCATGACTGCCGGGTGATCCTCCCGGGTCCAGGTGACCGGGCGATCCGACCAATGCATGAACTCCGGCTTGGCCGGGATGACGGTGTTCACCTCCTGCCGAAGGAGGCGCTCGCTGCGCCTGTCATCGCCGAGGCTGGTGAAGACGATGTAAGCCGTGCTCTGGTCCGGGTAGGCATCATCGCGCATCGCGGCGCCAGCTGGAGGCGGCGGTGGAGGCGGATGCGGCTGTCCCGCCCTGGAGCCGGAGCCGGATGGGGCGGGACGTCGCCCCTCATGATGCGCTTGGTGATGGCGCACTGCCGAAGCGTGTGCGTGGAGGGTCTTGCGCCGCTGTGGTGCTTGCAGGGGGCGTCGAGCATCTGCTCGAAGCTCATGGCGGGTTGCCATGCCGTCTTGCCGGTTTGCCGGTGCTTCGCCGTCGGGTCCGCCGCGGGCTCGGTGGCCACGACGAGCCGGTTGTCGTGACGCGGCGCCGGCTGGTCGGCCTTGCTCTTGTTGTTCTGGTGATGCTGCTGCCGGCTGCTTTCGCCGGCCGGCTTCGGAGGGGGAACCGGCTTTGCCTTGCCGGCTTCATCGAGCGCCACCTGGATCTTCATGGCGGAGTCGGCGTTGGCGTACTTGTCCACCGTCACCATGAGCGCGGCCACGGTGGTCGGCTCGGAGCGTAAGAGCTTGTGGTTGAGGAGGGTGCCGTCTCGGCACCCGCTGACGAAGTACTGGATCGCCTGGACTTCATGGATGCCCTCGCAGCTGTTCTGGAGCTCGGTCCAGCGTGCGAGATACTCGCGACCGGTCTCCGTAGGCCCTTGCACGCACATGGCGAGCTGGCTAGGGCAGTCGGGTCGCTTGTAGGTCCCCGTGAAGTTGCGGACGAAGGCTTCCTCAAAGTCCACCCACGTGTTGATGCTGCCCATCGGCAGGCTGTTCAACCACGTGTGGGCCGACCCTTGGAGCATGAGCGGTGCGTAGCGCACGGCGAAACGACGATTGGCACCGGTGATGCCAATGGCCGGGGTGTAGTCGGTGAGCCAGTCTTCTGGTTTCACCGTCCCATTGTACTTGGGGGTGTCGCGAGGAGCATGAATCCTTTGGGGAAGGGCTCCTCCCGGATGTGCAGGCCGAAGCACGCCGGCCCGATAGCGCCGCTCTCCTCCACCTCCAGGGAACGAGCGAGCTGATCGAGGCGGTGGCGAGCGTCGGCGTCGTCGATGGCGCGCGGGCCCAGTCGACTTGCGGCCAGGCCACGGGGGGCCGGGTCGGTTGGAGCCGGACGCCGGCCATGCTAGCCGGGTCCGCGCTGGATCTCTAGGACGGGCTCGTCGCCCAATCCGCCGGCGGCTGTAACGGCCGGGTCGCGCCGAGTCCGGGCTCGGCCGGAGTGCGCCTCGCCGGGTGGCGAGGAAGCGGTGTGCAGAAGTTCACCGGGCCCGCCAAGGCGGGCGGAGCCGGATCCCGCTGGCTTGGCGAGCTGGTTGAGGCTGTCCTGCTGGATGTTGGTGGCGTGGAGGAGTTCACGCATCGGCCCGATGCGCTCTTTCAGCTCCTCACCCGCGAGCTGGTCCAGGCCGACTGCAGCTGCCTAGGCAGCCCGCATGTTCTTCGCTGGGGTATCGTAGACGATTGGGACGGCGCCGAGGGCCCGGCCGATCACTCCTCCCCGGGCACGCACATCGGTGACCTGGCTTGGCTCGGACGCGGCGGGCCTGAATCCGTAGGCGGCGTCGCGCTCCAGCTGAGCGGCGTCCAGGCGACGCTGAGTGGCGGCGAGCATCTCACATAGTTCCAGCATCTGCTGGCGCCTTTCCTCGAGCTGGGTTCGGGCCTCAGCGACGTTGGCGGCGTCGACGTCGGTGCTGATGGGGATGCGGAGGCTCTGCATCGCGGCGTGCAATAGATCGGATGGCTCGATCCGATCTGCTATGGCCCTGGCTTCGGCAGCCTTCCTCGTCTTGCTCGACGAGGAGGAGGCGCCGTCGCCAGTGACGAAGACCTCCACATGGACGTCCATTGCCCCGTCGGAAATGCCGCCGCCGAGGGAGAGGGGAGAGTCCGAGTAGCTGAGCACCTCGTTGGGGTACTCGTCGGCCGCAAACGCATCGGAGATGCGCAGCGCGGCGAAGGAGGCGGCAAGCGCGCCGACGACGTCGTCCGCCAGCGCGACGGACTTGTCAGCGTAGGAGAAGGGCCCCGTCTGAAGCATGCTCCCGGCCAGCTCCTCGAGCTGCCCCACGGTGGGCGCCAACTGTCGTGGTGGGCGCACGGCAGATGCCAAGTTATGGGTAAAGAGAGGAGGAGGCTCGAGGGCGCTGGTGGACTCCAGAGGCGAGGTTGGCATGAGCGGGCGCGGGACGCCAGACATACCCAGGTTCGGGGCTCTCCGGAGAGATAATACCCCTAGTCCTGCCGAGTGTAGTTGGATGATCGATAGTACGATGTTGCTCCTGGAGCTGTATGGAGGAGGAAGGAAGCTGGCCAAGGCTTGGGCTGCTCCTTCTCTCCGGGTTGCTGTTTCGTGGCTAGTCGTCTCGCTCGCCCCCCGAATGATCGTGGGCTCCCGGGGGTTTTATAGTCCAACCCCCCCGGGGTACAATGGTAATGTTACAAGTCGGTGGGTACGTATTGTCGGTGTCCGGGGACCCGAGCTGGGTCCCGCTGAGGGCTTGTGGTTCGCCGGGTTCCCCTAGGTGCGGGCCCCGCATGCCTAGGGGGACTGTGCGCCGTCTTGTCGATCATCAGGGCGTGGCCGAGTTGAGTCGCGTACAGTGCTCTCCGTCAGGTTGCCGCTTGCTGTCATCAGCGGTGAGGGCGGGGGCACTATAGCCACGCCGGCCCTGGTCAGCGGGTAGGTGAGGGGCACTGTTGCCACGTTCCTGCTGACCAGAGGCATGGGCGGGGCACTGTTGCCTCGGTCATCGTTGATTGAAGTCTCGTCCCCATCATACGTCCTGGATGGGACGGGAGTTGAGCCGCGGCTGGATTGCGTAGCACGCCATGGGTGGCGCTGGCTTGGTGAGGAGGCTTTGGCCGTGCCGGGTTCGGCTGTCTTGCGCTAGTTGTTGAGGCCGGCTCGACGTGTCTTGCCGGGTCGGCTAGTCTGGCCGGCCTGCGGGGCTTGGCCGGGTCGAGCGACCCGGCCAAGCGCGTGCCGGTATTGAGGGGCGGTGCCAGCCCCGTTGTTTTTTTGAAGTGGATCCAGGTTCCGTTGCCTGCCCGGGGTCCATCCCCCCGACAAGTACCTCGCAACTACACAAACAAATAAATCCTCGCAACCAACGCAATAAAGGGGTTGTCAATCCCTTCACGGTCACTTATGAGAGTGAGATGTGGTAGATATGATAAGATAATATTTTTGGTATTTTTATGATAAAGATGCAAAGTAAAATAAAAGGCAATAAAAATAACTAAGTGTTGGAAGATTAATATGATGGAAAATAGACCCAGGGGCCATAGGTTTCACTAGTGGCTTCTCTCGAGAGCATAAGTATTACGGTGGGTGAACAAATTACTGTTGAGCAATTGACAGAATTGAGCATAGTTATGAGAATATCTAGGTATGATCATGTATATAGGCATCAAGTCTGAGACAAGTAGACCGACTCCTGCCTGCATCTACTACTATTACTCCACACATCGACCGCTATCCAGCATGCATCTAGAGTATTAAGTTCATAAGAATAGAGTAACACTTTAAGCAAGATGACATGATGTAGAGGGATAAACTCATGCAATATGATATAAACCCCATCTTGTTATCCTCGATGGCAACAATACAATATGTGCCTTGCTGCCCCTACTGTCACTGGGAAAGGACACCGCAAGATTGAACCCAAAGCTAAGCACTTCTCCCATAGCAAGAAAGATCAATCTAGTAGGCCAAAACAAACTGATAATTCGAAGAGACTTGCAAAGATAACCAATCATACATAAAAGAATTCAGAGAAGATTCAAATATTGTTCATAGATAAACTTGATCATAAACCCACAATTCATCGGTCTCAACAAACACACCACAAAAGAAGATTACATCGAATAGATCTCCACAAGAGAGGGGGAGAACATTGTATTGAGATCCAAAAATAGAGAAGAAGCCATCTAGCTAATAACTATGGACGCGAAGGTCTGAGGTAAACTACTCACAAATCATCGGAGAGGCTATGGTGTTGATGTAGAAGCCCTCCGTGATCGATGCCCCCTCCGGCGGAGCTCCGGAAAAGGCCCCAAGATGGGATCTCACAGGTACAGAAGGTTGCGGCGGTGGAATTAGGTTTTTGGCTCCGTATCTGGTAGTTTGGGGGTACGTAGGTATATATAGGAGGAAGAAGTACGTCGGTGGAGCAACGTGGGGCCCACGAGGGTGGAGGGAGGGCGCGCCCCCTACCTCGTGCCTTCCTGGTTGATGTCTTGACGTAGGGTCCAAGTCCTCTGTATCACGTTCGTTCCGAAAATCACGTTCTCAAAGGTTTCATTCCGTTTGGACTCCGTTTGATATTCTTTTTCTGCGAAACTCTGAAATAGGAAAAAAACAACAATTCTGGGTCGGGCCTCCGGTTAATAGGTTAGTCCCAAAAATAATATAAAAGTGTATAATAAAGCCCAATAATGTCCAAAACAGAATATAATATAGCATGGAACAATAAAAATTATAGATACGTTGGAGACGTATCAAGCATCCCCAAGGTAAGCAAAAACTAGCATGTGCAAGGAAGCGGAAAGAAACAATAGCAATCTCAACATAACGAGAGGTAATTTAGTAACATGAAAATTTCTATAACCATATTTTCCTCTCTCATAATAATTACATGTAGGATCATAAGCAAATTCAACAATATAGCTATCACAAAACATATTCTCAACACGATCCACATGCATGCAAAGTTGACACTCTTCCAAAATAGTGGGATTAACATTAACTAAAGTCATGACCTCTCCAAACCCACTTTTATCAAAAATATCATAAGATTGATCATACTCCAAATATGTGGGATCTAAAGTTTACACTCTTCCAAACCCACTTTCAATATTGTTGCAAACATTATTATCAATCTCATATTTATCACGGGGCTTAAATAAATTTTCAAGATCAAAAGAAGAATCACCGCAATCATGATCATTGCAACAAGTAGTAGACATAGCAAAACTAGTAGCATCCCCAAGCTTAGGGTTTTGCATATTATTACCACAATTGACATCAAGAGAATTTATAGTAAAATCATTGAAATCATGCTTTTCATCGAAGGAACTATCAAGCATGGGTGCAATAGCAACGATCTCATTTTTAACATAAGGAACTATAGCAAATTCGTCTTCATAAATATTGGCATCATGGCCACAAGAATAGCAAGCATCATGTTATCAAGGGGTATTTCAACCAAATCATCGGAATCATCATTATCTATAGATTCATGCATATCATTATTTTCTTCCAAAGCAACGGTCATTCTTTCAATAAATTCTTGGACATAGACATTATGAGCAAAGTTTTCATTGCAATATTTAAGTATGACGGAATTTTTAGATTTGTTGAGAGTAAAATCATACTTTTCAATCAAAGAAGCAACTTCAAGAGCACCCTTAAAAACGAACAATTCTTCAATTTGTTCGATATCATAGTAACTATAAACACCGTTTGCATAAGAAGATAAGATTTCATTATCATTGAACTCACATAGGTAGGGAAGGTGTTTTTTAGGGTTCTTAGAGCAACAAGTAAAATCACAAATTTCACAAAGATTCCAAGCATAGCATAGCAAACTATTTATATGATACCATAAGAGCTTCCCTTTTTCAGACAAACGATGACGAACAAAATAAGCATGCTCATCTAAAGATTTCCCATCAACTAGGCTAGTTGGGGTTTCAACACGAGCGCATTAGGATCAAAGATGATCGAACTAGAACACTTTAAGTGGATCCATATCAATAGATTTTCAGCAAGCGAAGATGCATGCATATAGAAGGCACATGGCAACACGAGCAAACAAGAAGCAAGCAAAAAAAAGGCGAACGGAAAAGAGAGGGCGAATAAAACGGCAAGGGTGAAGTGGGGGAGAGGAAAACGAGAGGCAAATGGCAAATAATGTAATGCGGGAGATAAGGGTTTGTGATGGGTACTTGGTATGTTGACTTTTGCGTAGACTCCCCGGCAACTGCGCCAGAAATCCTTCTTGCTACCTCTTGAGCACTACGTTGGTTTTCCCTTGAAGAGGAAAGGGTGATGCAGTAAAGTAGCATAAGTATTTCCCTCACTTTTTGAGAACCAAGGTATCAATCCAGTAGGAGGCCACGCACGAGTCCCTCGCACCTACACAAACAAATAAATCCTCGCAACCAACACAATAAAGGGGTTGTCAATCCCTTCACGGTCACTTACGAGAGTGAGATCTGGTAGATATGATAAGATAATATTTTTGGTATTTTTATGATAAAGATGCAAAGTAAAATAAAAGGCAATAAAAATAACTAAGTGTTGGAAGATTAATATGATGGAAAATAGACCCAGGGGCCATAGGTTTCACTAGTGGCTTCTCTCGAGAGCATAAGTATTACGGTGGGTGAACAAATTACTGTTGAGCAATTGACAGAATTGAGCATAGTTATGAGAATATCTAGGTATGATCATGTATATAGGCATCACGTCCGAGACAAGTAGACCGACTCCTGCCTGCATCTACTACTATTACTCCACACATCGACCGCTATCCAGCATGCATCTAGAGTATTAAGTTCATAAGAACAGAGTAACGCTTTAAGCAAGATGACATGATGTAGAGGGAAAAACTCATGCAATATGATATAAACCCCATCTTGTTATCCTCGATGGCAACAATACAATATGTGCCTTGGTGCCCCTACTGTCACTGGGAAAGGACACCGCAAGATTGAACCCAAAGCTAAGCACTTCTCCCATTGCAAGAAAGATCAATCTAGTAGGCCAAACCAAACTGATAATTCGAAGAGACTTGCAAAGATAACCAATCATACATAAAAGAATTCAGAGAAGATTCAAATATTGTTCATAGATAAACTTGATCATAAACCCACAATTCATCGATCTCAACAAACACACCGCAAAAGAAGATTACATCGAATAGATCTCCACAAGAGAGGGGAGAACATTGTATTGAGATCCAAAAAGAGAGAAGAAGCCATCTAGCTAATAACTATGGACCCGAAGGTCTGAGGTAAACTACTCACACATCATCGGAGAGGCTATGGTGTTGATGTAGAAGCCCTCTGTGATCGATGCCCCCTCCGGTGTAGCTCCGGAAAAGTCCCCAAGATGGGATCTCACGGGTACAGAAGGTTGCGGCGGTGGAATTAGGTTTTTGGTTCCGTATCTCGTAGTTTGGGGGTACGTAGGTATATATAGGAGGAAGAAGTAGGTCAGTGGAGCAACGTGGGGCCCACGAGGGTGGAGGGCGCGCCCAGGGGGGTAGGCGTGCCCCCTATCTCGTGCCTTCCTGGTTGCTGTCTTGACGTAGGGTCCAAGTCCTCTAGATCACGTTCGTTCCGAAAATCACGTTCCCGAAGGTTTCATTCCGTTTGGACTCCGTTTGATATTCTTTTTCTGCGAAACTCTGAAATCGGAAAAAAACAGCAATTCTAGGCTAGGCCTCCGGTTAATAGGTTAGTCCCAAAAATAATATAAAAGTGTATAATAAATCCCAATAATGTCCAAAATAGAATATAATATAGCATGGAACAATCAAAAATTATAGATACGTTGGAGACGTATCAGTAGCCTCACCTGATGCTGCTACATGACTAACTGCCCCGGCTCTCGCACACGCTGTTGCTACTGCTTTTCTTCTACTAGTGCGTTCAGTTTCGACAGTAAAATTCAGTTTCGGCAGAAAAATTCAGTTTCGACAGTTAAGTTTAGTTTCGACAGTTAAATTCAGTTTCAACAGTTAAGTACAGAGATGAGCGCCTGATGTATTTTACATATAGCACTTTGTGGTTATGTATTTTACGTCATCTATTGGATATTCTATTAGAATTCCACTCAGCTTAACATTGTCTATCTTGTCCTGCTTCAGCCTTGGCGTCGTACAACTCACCGGAGCTGCTCCAACGACGAAACCCTCCATCACAGCGGAGCAGTACCCTGGGCTCCATCTCCAGACGCCTAAGATCTTCTTCCCCTCCTCCAACAGCCAAGTCAGCCGGAGCATCCTCACCGACCAAACCAATCATGCTGAGATCGACATGGCTTCGCCAAAGAGGTTGTACACTTGTGGTTTGACTTAATCTCACCATGCTTCTTTGCATCCTGTGATCTTCCAATTCTTGTGAATCAAACACCCAGATTGGCAGAAATCCTGTGTTTTTTAATTCTCCATTTTGCACGTGCATTCCTATCCTATTCCTGTCTATTTCCTATCCCCTGCATTGTTAGAATCCTCAAATTCAAACAAGCCCCTACACAATTACTTCTATTACAGATATGTGTCAAAGAAAACCTTGTGTGGTTTGTCCTGCTCCTGCTGCTCTGTGTTCCGCCCTAGCTCAGCTGCTCCAACGACGGAAGGGTTCACCACAGCAGGGATCCGCTCTCCAAACTGTCTTTTGCCGCCTCAGATCGTCTTCCCCGCCGCCGGCAACCACGACAACTGCATTACCATCATCAACTGAGCAGATGACCTTAACAACTACACGAGTCCGCAAGAGAGGTTGCACTCTTCCGTGTCTGCTTACGTTATGCATCGCTTAATATGATGACATGCTACTTTATCATCGTGTTGACCTATTAGACTCTGAGTCAGGTCCAAACTAATGCTGAAACTTGAGTTTTTAAATGGTTGTGGGGTACATATTGGGGCAGCAATCAGTACTATCTGTCTACTATCTGGTTAATCTCGGGTGTCTACTATGAGTTTCATGTTGGGTGCAAACAAACATTAAAGGAGCCATTTTCTGTATTTGTTAACTAAAGCTATTATCTGCCTACCATCATTGGTTTTGGGTCTATGCACAGTTTGCTAACATCACTCTGGATTTGTGCATGCACTCCTTACATAATCTCACTATGTTTTATTCCTATGCATGTCAGTTATTGTACACAATGGAACTGAACATGTAGAGCAAAAGAGACGAGCCTTGCATGGCAATAAAATTTCATGCAGACGTCGCTCCATGGTGGGCGCAAAGGCAGCCCCCCTGCACCCATTTTGGATCGTAATCAAGAGGAAGATAACCATTATGAGGGGGGATTCAGAAGGAGAAGACCACTCCTATTTACCCTCTAACTTGGCATGCTGATGTTGGTAATATCATGCATATGGTGCCTTGCATTGCTTATTGTATACATCAAATATGTCATCTGCTTAGTTTAGACATGCTTTGTGTCAATGCCATATGTTTAGTTTCTTTATCGTATATGTGAATCATGCAATGCCATCTTGTTTAGCCAGGCATCATATATGTGAATTTTGCAATGCCACCCTGGTTAGCCAGTCATCTTATATGTGAATTATATCATGCCATAATTTTTTATTACGTGTTAAATTTGTCAACAATTTTAGTACATTCAATTACTCTTCCTATGCATCAGCCATTCGGCACGGTCATGGAAAAATCTGAAGTGGAAACAAGGTCTTCAGAGCAGACAGTGCTATCTGACAAAGTGCATGTCTTGCTGGTTACGGATAGCTCCTCAGAGGAGGATTCAGAGACAGATGACCAGTCTTATTTCCCCCCGAGGTGCATGCTCTAACTTGGCAGTGTTATGTTGCTCATATCGCGCGTATGGTATCTTGCATTGCTATGTCATTTGCTTAGTTTAGACATGCTTTGTGTGAATGCCACCTGTTTAGTGTCTAATTACCATATATTTTAATTATGCGATGCCATCTTGTTGCATGACATTATATATGTGAATTATGCAATGCTATCTTGTTGCAAGGCATTATATATGTGAATTATGCAATGCCATGTTGTTTAGCCAAGCGTCATATATTTGAATTATATCATGCTGTCCTTTTTTTGTATTTCTCGCTGCATTTGTCGACAATGTTTGTATATTCGACTGTTCTTCCTATGCGTCAGCCATTTGAATTGGTGATGGAGAAATCTGGAGTGAAAACAAGGTCTTCAGAGCAGACAATGCTACCTGCTGAAGCAGATATCTTGCTGGTTACAGATAGCTCTTCAGAGGAGGATTCAGAGGTAGATGACCAGTCCTATTATCCCCCTGAGGTGTATGCTCAAACTAGGCAGGGTTATATTACTCATATCATGCATATGCTGTATTGCAATGCTTAGTTTTTACATCATATACACAATATTGAATGCCATCTCCTTAGTTGACACATCATATATGTGATTGCCCTCTGCTCACTTTCTTAGTATATAAATCATATATTTTAATTATATCATGCCAAGATGTTTACATAGACAGCATGTATCTGAATTATGGCATGCCAGCCCATTTTCTAAAGACATAATATAGTTATATCATCTCATCCTGTTTACATAGTCATCATATTTTGAATTATGTCATTCTATCCATGAATTATATCATGCCATCATGTTTCCATCGATGGCATGTTTGTGATTTATGGCATGCCAACCACTTTAATAGACACATCGTATAGTTATATCATGTCATCCTGTTTACATAGTCATCATATTTTTAAGTATGTCATTCTATCCTGTTTAGTTAGCCATCATACATGTGAAATTGTGTCATGCTATCCTGTTTAATTAGCCATCATATATGTGAAATTATGTCCTGCTATTCTATTTGGTTAGACAACATAAATGTGAATTATTTCATGCCCTGTTTTCTTCCCTACTATCCATTGCACCTGTCTCTTACAATGTCTGTACATTCAATTACTTTACTTGTTTATCAGCCATTTCAATTGGAGGGGGTGATCGCAGTATCTGTGGGAGTAAAAACATGGTCTTCAGAAAGGATCGTGCTACCTGCCGATGCAGATAGAACCATGGTTGTACTTGCCCAAGAACCAGCCCCACCACACATAACCCAGACTCACGTAGATTGTACCCCTACCCAGATGGCCAGAGAATGAGCTACACCCCTTCTAACCCCAACCCCAGGAGATAGTAACCCAGTTCCAGTTGACACAGCACTGTCTCCACCACAGAGCACCCGAACACCAGCAGTTAGTAAGGCAATTGCGGTGCCCAAAGTAAGAGGACCACCACTCCGAACCCCAAGTCAACGCTTAAAGCATAAGAAGAATTGTTCCCTGGTCAGGTTCCGTAGCTATGATTCATACCAACTAATTTCAAATTTGAAGGATGCAACTGAAACTCCAATGGCGCAACAGGTATGTTTTAAACCTGTTTCTTTAACGTGTTTGCTGTTGTAACTTGCTCTATGTTGATTTCAGTTTCAATTGAATAAATAGTTATGTTGTCATGCCATGCACATTACAAGTGTTGTTATTGCTGTGTAGTTTCCCACACTTATATTCTGTCTATGTTGCTTTGTCTTAAATAGATATGATTCGAACAGTATCTATCTTGATTTGGCAACATAAACTAGAATGATATAGACCATACAATGACCATACTACATAGATATATGTTTGTTTCATGCTGTTATCCTGTCCACCTTACTACTGAACTAGTTTACCAAAATGAGTTTCATATACTACATTATAAACATGTGATGTGTTTGTTTGTTTCTATTTTAGAACACGAATAAAATATTGGAGAAGAGTACCCTTTTATGCAATGGTAAAGGAAGTAACGCAAATAAGGTTCAAGATAGTGAGACATCCCTGTTGGCCTCCAAGAAAGCTGATAAAAACTATATTGAAGACACAGAGACAAACCCAAAGTCTTGTCTTGATGTAGTGTTTGAGTTACTGGCTACTACTGCTGGCACCAGCTCTTCGAACTTGCTGCCTGAATCAGTTCGGCTTCCTGAGTCTCAACTTCAACTTGAAAGACATCGATCAGATGTTATGCGACAGGAAGCCGAAGGACTGAGGAAGTCCCTGTAGAATTCAGATACATACTTCCTGGTGCAACAACAAGTGCTGGAGGATTTAAGCGCCAAACAAGAGAAGGCTAATAAGCCTGCTCAGCATCTTGCCCGCATTATGGGTACCCAGGATATTGTTTCTTGAGATCTTCTGAAGTGGTTTTAGTTCTGGACTTGTTTTGCTGCGGCGTTTTTTTGCACTGGTCGCCAACTTTGACAACCAGTGTATATGATATGCTGCTTTATTCCCTATATTTGCACTGGTGGCGAACTTTGATGCCCAGTGGATGTAATATGTGTAATAGCCGTGATCGCCTAACGTAAGTTGCTTGCTTATTTATTTCCTTGTTGTCTTGTTTATTTGTTTGCTTGTAGTCAGTGCAGTTCTTTTTCCGTGGTTTGCTAGTGGCCGCAATAACCTATTTTTTAAAACTAGGCCACAATAACCATGGGCTACATATTTACTGTAGTTACCATGGGCCTCGTACGGGCTGTAGAAACAATGGGCCTTCTAAGGGCCGTAGAAACAATGGGCCTTCTACGGGCCGTAGCATCAATGGGCCTTCTACGTGCCGTATGATGGATAGGCCAAACAGGGGCCAATAACAGACCGCATTATGGTCCGTAAACGGGCTAGATTTGGAATCGTTTGTTCATGGGCCGACACTAACGGGTCGTCGTTAATCGGCTGTATTTGATGACCCTATGAAAAAGGCCCAACGTATTAACAGGCTGCAAACGGGCCGATTGTAACCGCGGGCTGAATTTGGCCCACAAGCAGAAAAGGCCAATAACGGGCCATAAGTAACCGAATGCTGGAAATGAGCCCAATAATAAATGGGCCCTAAGAAGGCCGAAAGATAACACGGGTTGGAAACGGCCCAATGGAATAATGGGCCGTTAATGGGTATAAAGGGGTACACTGTTCATTGCGGGCCAGATTCACCACGGGCCGTTAATGGGCCAAGAGTTACAAATGGCCTCGTATGGCCGAAAGACATCATGGGCCATACATGGGCCGAAACTTACGACAGGCTGGAATCATATTGGACGGACCAGATGAAGCTACTGGGCTTAATTCCGATAGGTCGTAACGTGTCGTGAGTTAGCGGGCCGTAAATGGGCTATATACGAACATGCCGTTAATAGGCTTTCCGTGGGCTGGCCCGTTACCTTTTGACAAAGTCAAATGGGCCGGCCTTTTCACTGACATGGACCTCTGTTGGGCCGTGCCACATGTCGACGTATCATAGGTGCCTCCTGTCCAATGAATGGATGACATCTGTCCCAACGGTGAGCCAACACGTGTTTCCTCTGGCCAATGAGAATTTTACATGTGGAAAATCCTCATTGATCCGGGCTGTTAGCGGGTTATCGGATCCAAAACCGGACCCGATAGCTTAACGGCGACCCGTTACGGTGGATGCCACATGTCGGTCACCCTTGACGAAAGCACTTCCATGACGCGCGATTTATTGTCATGGAAGGGACACTTCCGTGATGATAATTTTGGTAATGTCACGGAACACTTCTACGACAACACAGGTATGACTATCCTGATTCTGTCATAAAATTGTCATGGATGTACATGCATGACAGAAAACGTGACCTACTGTGACAAACACGTATCATCAGGGAAGTGTCTTTTTTTGTAGTGGGAGCACCAGTTACCAGAAGGGTTTAAACCCGTGAATATTGAATCATACGACGGTACGATGGATCCCGCATTATGGATTGAAGATTTTCTTCTCCACATTCACATGGCCCGCGGCGACCTCCATGCCATCAAGTACCTTCCCCTAAAACTCAAGGGACCAACACGACATTGGTTAAACAGCCTTCCAGAAAACTCTATTGGCAGCTGGGAAGACTTGGAGGATGCCTTTAGAGACAACTTCCAAGGTAGCTATGTCCGGCCTCCAGACGCCGATGACCTTAGTCACATAGTCCAGCAACCCGTAGAATCAGCCCGGAAGCTACGGACCAGGTTCTTAATTAAAAAGAACCAAATTGTGGACTGTCCGGATGCTGAAGCCCTCGCGGCCTTTAAACACAATGTCCGGGACGAATGGCTCGCCTGACACCTCGGCCAAGAAAAGCCGAAGCCCATGGCAGCCCTTACTACACTTATGGCCCGCTTTTGCGCGGGAGAAGACAGCTGGCTCGCTCGTAGAAGCAACAGCACCAACGACCCTGCCACCTCCAAAGCCAGGGATGGCAACGGCAAGCCACGATGCAACAAACACAAGCGTCGAAGCAATAACGAAGATACCGAAGACACGGCGGTCAATGCCGGATTCAGTGGCTCTAAACCCGGTCAGCGGAAGAAGTCATTCAAAGGAAACAAGGATGGTTCGTCTAGTTTGGACAGAATACTCGATCGGCCTTGCCAGATTCATGGCACTCCTGACAAGCCTGCCAATCATACCAACAGAACATAAGGGGAAGGGGCCGCCCAGAGAGGACGATGATGAAGAGCCTCGCCCACCGAACACAGGGGGACAGAAGAAATTTCACCCCGAGGTAAAAACGGTGAATATGATATACGCTACACATATCCCCAAAAGGGAGCGCAAGCGCGCACTAAGGGACGTCTATGCCACAGAGCCAGTCGCCCCAAAATTCAACCCATGGTCAGCCTGTCCGATCACTTTCGATCATAGAGACAACCCAACCAGTATCCGTCATGGAGGTTCGGTAGCATTTGTCCTCGACCCAATTATCGACGGATTCCATCTCACATGCGTCCTCATGGACGGCGGTAGTAGCCTTAATCCACTTTATCAGGACACCGTCCGCAAGATGGGTATCGATTCATCAAGGATCAAGCCCACTAAAACTACCTTTAAAGGAGTAATACCCGGCGTAGAGGCCTGTTGTTTAGGATCCATAACGCTGGAAGTAGTCTTCGGTTCACCGGATAATTTCCGTAGAGAAGACTTGATCTTCGACATCGTCCCCTTCTGCAGTGACTATCATGCACTGCTCGGATGGACCGCTTTCGCCCGTTTCAATGCAGTCCCGCACTACGCTCATCTAAAGCTCAAGATGCCTGGACCACGTGGCGTTATAACAGTCAATGGAAACATGGAGGGCTCCCTCCGCACCGAGGAGCATACCGCGGCCCTCGCAGCCAAGGTGCAGGGTGGCCTCTTAAGCCGAATGCTACACCGGCAGTCCAGCCCCTGGACACTGTCAAACGAGTCGGATCTACCCTGCAGAATGGAAGTCCGGCTCATCCAGAGCTAGACTAGCAACTCAGCCTCCGTCAAAGCCCCAACGTGATAGCGGCATATGTACTGCGCGTACATAACTATGCACTAAAGATACCATGGGCTAGGATGGAGGCCTACAAAAAAATAAAGTCCACAATACGGTTCAACCCTATCTGGACCATCATATCCTTCATTTTCTTCTTCTTATTTTTATTTTTTAGGTTCTTTACAACCCACATCACTTTTCGATGATACCAAGGGCCCTTCTTACAGGCCCTTCATATATGCTTGATCATTTATCCTCTCAAAGGATCACACACCAAGGCGACAAGCAGCGCAGACGTGCGGCAGAGTATCCAAAGTATCTTAAAGATCATCCTCTCGTTTTTAGGACATGTATACTGCTCTCCCTTGTGCCCGGTATGTAAAATAGCCCAGAGGCTTATCACATCCTTTGTAAAACTACGTTTTGACATATCAATTAGACTATAATGGAAACAGTTTTGCCCAACCTTTTCCAGTATTGGCTTATTTCTTAATCTGTGTTCCTCCTTCACATCAGATTGGCGTATACACCCCGGTATGACTTAAATCGCCAGGGGCTTTATTCAGCCGTATAAATTTTCAAAAAATAAAAATCCCGAACACCTTTATAGCGTACGTCGGCGTCCCGAATATGGCATTATATGCATCGGCTCCGAATCATGTCTTTGGTCAATAGTTGGGTTGCCCGGCTCCTGTGATTACCACCTTACGTTCCGCGTGTTCGGCTAAGGTAGTAAAGGGAGAACTACTGCGATTGTGTTTCTGGTTCGTCCGGTCAGGCACCTCAGTAGAGAAAGCCGAAAACTGACTGTCATGATCTGGCGAGAGCTGGTCAGGGATACATCTCCAATGTATCTATAATTTTTGATTGTTCCATGCTATTATATTATCTGTTTTGGATTTTTAATGGGCTTTAATATACCTTTTTATATTATTTTTCGGACTAAAAAATTAACCGGAAGCCCAGTGCAAATTGCTGTTTTTTTTGCCTACTTCAGTGTTTCACAGAAAAGGAATATCAAACGGAATGAAACTTTCGCGAGGATCATTTTTGGAACAAACACAATCCAGGAGACTTGGAGTGGACGTCAAGGAAGCAACGAGGCGGCCATGAGGTCGGAGGGCGTGCCTAGGGGGGTAAGCGCGCCCCCACCCTCATGGTCCCCTCGTGGCTCCACCGACCTACTTCTTTCGCCTATATATACTCATATACCCTGAAAACATCCGAGAGCACCATGAATCCCTATTTCCACCGCCGCAACCTTCTGTACCCGTGAGATCCCATCTTGGGGCCTTTTCCGGCGCTCCGCCGGAGGGGGAATCGATCACGGAGGGCTTCTACATCAACACCATGGCCTGTCCGATGATGCGTGAGTAGTTTACCACAGACCTTCGGGTCCATAGTTATTAGCTAGATGGCTTCTTCTCTCTCTTTGGATCTCAATACAAAGTTCTCCTCGATCTTCTTGGAGATCTATTCGATGTAATTCTTTTTGCCGTGTGTTTGTCGAGATCTGATGAATTGTGTGTTTATGATCAAGATTATCTATGAAAAATATTTGATTCTTCTCTGAATTCTTTTATGCATGATTTAAATATCTTTGCAAGTCTCTTCGAATTATCGGTTTAGTTTGGCCTACTAGATTGATCTTTCTTGCAATGGGAGAAGTGCTTAGCTTTGGGTTCAATCTTGCGGTGTCCTTTCCCAGTGACAGCAGGGGCAGCAGGGCACGTATTGTATTGTTGCCATCGAGGATAAACAGATGGGGTTTATATCATAATGCTTGAGTTTATCCCTCTACATCATGTCATCTTGCCTAATGCGTTACTCTGTTCTTATGAACTTAATACTCTAGATGCATTCTGGATAGCGGTCGATGTGTGGAGTAATAGTAGTAGATGCAGAATTGTTTCGGTCTACTTGTCACAGACGTGATGCCTATGTTCATGATCATGCCTAGATATTCTCATAACAATGCGCTTTTCTATCAATTGCTCGACAATAATTTGTTCACCCACCGTAATACGTATGCTATCTTGAGAGAAGCCACTAGTGAAACCTATGGCCCCCGGGTCTACTTTACATCATATAAGTTTCCAATCTTCAATTCTAGTTTACTACTTATTTTGCAATCTTTACTTTCCAATCTATACAAAAAAAATACCAAAAATATTTATCTTATTATCTTTATCAGATCTCACTTTTGCAAGTGGCCGTGAAGGGATTGACAAACCCTTTATCGCGTTGGTTGCAAGGTTCTTATTTGTTTGTGCAGGTACGAGGGACTTGCGTGTAGTCTCCTACTAGATTGATACTCCCTCTGTAAACTAATATAAGAGCGTTTAGATCACTATTTTAGTATTCTAAACGCTCTTATATTAGTTTACGGAGGGAGTACCTTGGTTCTCAAAAACTGAGGGAAATACTTACGCTACTTTGCTGCATCACCCTTTCCTCTTCAAGGGAAAACCAACGCATGCTCAAGAGGTAGCTAGAAGGATTTCTGGCGCCGTTGCCGGGGAGATATTTATGACTAATTTGATTCCATGGATCATACGCACTCTTACCTTTCCGCAATTTGCTAGCCTCTACGGTACCGTGCATTGCCCTTTCTCACCTCGAGAGTTGCTGCAAACTTCGCCGGTGCATCCAAACCCCGTGATACAATATGCTCTATCACACATAAGCCTCCTTATATCTTCCTCAAAACAGCCACCATACCTACCTATTATGGCATTTCCATAGCCATTCAGAGAGATATTGCCATGCAACTTTCCACCGTTCCGTTTATTATGACACACTCCATCATTGTCATATTGCTTTGCATGATCATGTAGTTGACATTGTATTTGTGGCAAAACCACTTTCATAATTCTTTCATACATATCGCTCTTGATTCATCGCATATCCCAGTACACCGTCGGAGGCATTCACATAGAGTCATATTTTTGTTCTAGTATCGAGTTGTCATATTGAGTTATGAGTAAATAAAAGTGTGATGATTATCATTATTAGAGCATTGTCCCATGTGAGGAAATAAATAAAAGAGGCCAAAGAAGCCCAAATATAAAATGAAAATAAAATAATGAGAGAAAAAGAGAGAAGGGACAATGTTACTATCCTTTTTCCACACTTGTGCTTCAAAATAGCACCATGATCTTCATGATAGAGAGTCTCTTATTTTGTCACTTTCATATACTAGTGGGAATTTTTCATTATAGAACTTGGCTTGTATATTCCAATGATGGGCTTCCTCAAAATGCCTGAGGTCTTCGTGAGCAAGCAAGTTGGATGCACACCCACTTAGTTTCTTTTGATGAGCTTTCATACACTTATAGCTCTAGTGCATCCGTTGCATGGCAATCCCTACTCCTCGCATTGACATCAATTGATGGGCATCTCCATAGCCCGTTGATTAGCCGCGTCAATGTGAGACTTTCTCCTGTTTTGTCTTCTCACATAACCCCCATCATCATATGCTATTACACCTATAGTGCTATATCGATGGCTTGCGCTCATGTATTGCATAAGGGTTGAAAAGGCTGAAGCGCGTTAAAAAGTATGAACCAATTGCTCGGCTTGTCATCGGGGTTATGCATGATGGGTGCATTTTGTGTGACGAAAATGAAGCATGGCCAAACTGTATGATTTTGTAGGGATAAGCTTTCTTTGGCTATGTTATTTTGATAAGACATAATTGCTTGGTTAGCATGCTTGAAGTATTACAATTTTTATGTCAATATTAAACTTTTATCTTGAAACTTTTGGATCTGAACATTCATGCCACAATAAAGAGATTACATTGAAAATTATGTTAGGTAGCATTCCACATCAAAAATTCTGTTTTTATCATTTACCTACTCAAGGACGAGCAGGAATTAAGCTTGGGGATGCTTGATACGTCTCCAACGTATCTATAATTTTTGATTGTTCCATGCTATTATATTATCTGTTTTGGATGTTTAATGGGCATTAATATACCTTTTTATATTATTTTTGGGACTAACCTATTAACCGGAAGCCCAGTGCAAATTGTTGTTTTTTTGCCTATTTCAGTATTTCGCAGAAAAGGAATATCAAACGGAATCCAAACAGAATGAAACCTTCGCGAGGATCGTTTTTGGAACAAACGCAGTCCAGGAGACTTGGAGTGGACGTCAAGGAAGCAACGAGGCAGCCACGAGGTAGGAGGGCGTGCCCAGGGGGGTAGGCACGCCCCCACCCTCATGGGCCCCTCGTGGCTCCACCGACCTACTTCTTTCGCCTATATATACTCATATACCCTGAAAACATCCGAGAGCACCACAAAACCCTATTTCCACCACCGCAATCTTCTGTACCCGTGAGATCCCATGTTGGGGCCTTTTCCGGCGCTCTGTCGGAGGGGGAACCAATCATGGAGGGCTTCTACATCAACACCATGGCCTCCCCGATTACGCGTGAGTAGTTTACCACAGACCTTCGGGTCCATAGTTATTAGCTAGATGGCTTCTTCTCTCTCTTTGGATCTCAATACAAAGTTCTCCTCGATCATCTTGGAGATCTATTCGATGTAATTCTTTTTGTGGTGTGTTTGTCGAGATCCGATGAATTGTGGGTTTATGATCAAGATTATCTATGAACAATGTTTGATTCTTCTCTGAATTCTTTTATACATGATTTAAATATCTTTGCAAGTCTCGTCGAATTATCGGTTTAGTTTAGCCTACTAGATTGATCTTTCTTGCAATGGGAGAAGTGCTTAGCTTTGGGTTCAATCTTGCGGTGTCCTTTCCCAATGACAGCAGGGGCAGCAAGGCACGTATTGTATTGTTGCCATCGAGGATAAAAAGATGGGGTTTATATCATAATGCTTGAGTTTATCCCTCTACACCATGTCATCTTCCCTAATGCGTTACTCTGTTCTTACGAACTTAATACTCTAGATGCATGTTGGATAGCGGTCGATGCGTGGAGTAATAGTAGTAGATGAAGAATCATTTCGTTCTACTTGTCACAGACGTGATGCCTATGTTCATGATCATGCCAAGATATTCTCATAACTATGCGCTTTTCTATCAATTGCTCGACAGTAATTTGTTCACCCACCGTAATACTTATGCTATCTTGAGAGAAGCCACTAGTGAAACCTATGCCCCCCGGGTCTACTTTACATCATATAAGCTTCCAATCTACAATTCTTGTTTACTATTTATTTTGCAATCTTTACTTTCCAATCTATACAAAAAAAATACCAAAAATATTTATCTTATTATCTTTATCACATCTCACTTTTGCATGTGGCCCTGAAGGGATTGCCAACCCCTTTATTGCATTGGTTGCAAGGTTCTTATTTGTTTGTGCAGGTACGAGGGACTTGCGTGTAGTCTCCTACTGGATTGATACCTTGGTTCTCAAAAACTGAGGGAAATACTTACGCTACTTTGCTGCATCATCCTTTCTCTTCAAGGGAAAACCAACGCATGCTCAAGAGGTAGCAGTCAGAGATACGGCGAGTTAATAAATCTCTAGCGATTTCTGCCGTATTACACGAAGGATGGACTATCTTCCTGTCACACGCGTAAGGCAGCCAAGTTCAGATAGCCACATACGCACCAGGGGCTACCTTACAACCCCATTGTCAAACTCCTATGGCTAAGTGAGACTGGTAAAGCCGCATAGTCCGATTGCCCGGTTCGCTGCACTGACACCTCATTTACAGGCCAAGACGTTGGGTTAACGTGTGGTCACGTGCTATTCCGAACACCCCCGTAGTATCTACGTGGGGGCTGAAGCCGACGACTGGCAAACTCTTAGGGATACAAACGGCCACACAGGAGGAAAAACACTTTAAGATAAACAACATAAATATATTACACAGCCTTGATTTATAGTACAATGTCTGGGTAGCCCGGATACATTTACTCGAACATAATATCCTTCTAGCATTGACCATCTATCAAACAGGCACCCTCAAGGACATCTTCGAAATAGCGCTCCAGCTTGCGGTGGTCCTTACCTCCAGGCGGACCCACAACCGCCACGACGGCGGCCTTCATCTTTGCCCAGTGCATCTTGACACAGGCAAAGGCCATCTACGCACCTTCTATGCACGCCGACCGCTTCACTGCCTCTACTCGGGGAAAGGCGTCGCCAAGCCGCTTGACCAGGCTGAAGTAGCTGCTCAGAATGGGTCTGGCTGGCCATAGCTGGACTATGATGTCCTTCATGGCCAAACCGGACATCCTATGCAGCTTGATACGTCTCCAACGTATCTACTTTTCCAAACACTTTTGCCCTTGTTTTGGACTCTAACTTGCATGATTTGAATGGACCTAACCCGGACTGATGCTGTTTTCAGCAGAACTGCCATGGTGTTATTTTTGTGCGGAAATAAAAGTTTTCGGAATGACCTGAAAATCCACGGAGACACATTTTGGAATTAATAAAAAATACTGTCGGAAGAATCAGCATCAGGCGGCCCACACCCTATCCACGAGGGTGCAGGGCGCGCCCCTGCCTCATTGGCCCCCTGAGACTCCACCGACCTCAACTCCAAGTCCATATATTCACGTTCGGGGAGAAAAAAAATCAGAGAGAAGGATTCATCATGTTTTACGATACGGAGCCACCGCCAAGCCCTAATCCTCCTCGGGAGGGCTGATCTTGAGTCCGTTCGGGGCTCCGGAGAGGGTAATCCCTTGCCATTGTCATCATCAACCATCCTCCATCACCAATTTCATGATGCTCACCGCCGTGCGTGAGTACTCTCATCGTAGGCTTGCTGGATGGTGATGGGTTGGATGAGATTTACCATGTAAGCGAGTTAGTTTTGTTAGGGTTTGATCCCTATTATCCATTATGTTCTAAGATTGATGTTGCTATGCTTAATGCTTGTCACTAGGGCCCGAGTGCCATGATTTCAGATCTGAACCTATTATGTTTTCATGAATATATGTGAGTTATTGATCCTATCTTGCAAGTCAATAGTCACCTACTATGTGTTATGATCCGGCAACCCTGAAGTGACAATAATCGGGACCACTCGTGGTGATGACCGTAGTTTGAGGAGTTCATGTATTCACTAAGTGTTAATGCTTTGCTCCGGTACTCTATTAAAAGGAGGCCTTAATATCCCTTAGTTTCCAATAGGACCCCATTCCCACGGGAGGGTAGGACAAAAGATGTCATGCAAGTTCTTTTCCATAAGCACGTATGACTATATTCGGAATACATGCCTACATTACATTGATGAACTAGAGCTATTTCTGTGTCACCCTATGTTATAACTGTTGCATGAGGAATCGCATCCGACATAATTATCCATCATTGATCCATTGCCTATGAGCTTTTCACATATTGATCTTTGCTTAGTTAGTTTTCCGTTGCCACTGTTACGATTGCTACAAAAACTATTACTGTTACTTTTGCCACCGTTACCGTTACTTCCATACTACTTTGCTACTAAATATTTTGCTGCAGATATTAAGTCTTTCAGGTGTGGTTGAATTGACAACTCAACTGCTAATACTTGAGAATATTCTTTGGCTCCCCTTGTGTCGAATCAATAAATTTGGGTTGAATACTCTACCCTCGAAAATTGCTCCGATCCCCTATACTTGTGGGTTATCACAGCTCCGCCAGCTGAGTCATCTGGTTGTTTAGCAGCGCTGACCGCTCCGGCGCCAAGTACTGCGACCAGAAGAGCTTCCCATCGCGTTCCCTTCTTGGGCCCGGAAATATTGGGCGGCGTCGGCAGCACTCCTCGGGAGATCCGCAAAGGCGTCTGGAGCACTCCATATTCGATTTAGCAAAGCGTATCTTTGACCGCCGAATATACTCTCTAAAAGAAAAGGCTTACCAGCCGCTATCTGTTCGGCTTGCTTGATCTCCTCGAGAGCTGCCCGAGACTCCGACCGCGTCCTTCGCCGCCTTTAAAGCCTTGGTGAGTTCGGCCGCTTGGGCCTCGTTACTCTCCTCCAAGGACTCACACTTGTTGGAGGCATCTTGGAGCGCTTGCTCCACTTTTGTCACCCTCGCCTCATACTTGCGGTGGGCGACCTTTCTGGCCTCTACATCCGCAGCCGCTTCGTCTGCGGCTGCCTTGCTCGCCCTCGCCTCCTCCTTGGCTTCGGCAAGGGCACTCTTGAGGGCCTCGACCTCGGTCGCGTTGCCTACAACCATATACATAGCAACACATGAGCTCAAACTCCGAGTTTGCATTACAATTCAGGCTTATAAGGGGTCTTCTAGAAGCATACCTTGAGCCCCATCGAACAGCTTGCTAATACGGTCGATCTCATCTTCAGCCAGCTTCAGTTTCCGCTGGAGTTCGAAAACTTCAGCGTCCTTGGCTGAAGCTGCGAACAGTGAAGCCTGTTTATCAAAAGCAAATAAATGTGTTATCTCTGGCGTACATTTGATCCACTGTCCGGCTCCTTTTGTCAAAGAACCAAACAGAGTCTCTGGGGTTACTATCTATATACAGGCACATTTCTTCCAATGCGAAAGGCGGCTGAACATATTATATCACATACCTCAAAGCCTGTTAACAGGCTAGTGAAAGCTTCGTTCAGTCCGCTTTTGACGGACTGAACCTTCTCAACTACCATACCCATCAAGGTACGGTGCTCTTCCACGACGGAAGCACATTGAAGTGCTTCCCTCATAATATCCGGCGCCTCTGGATTGATAGAGGTTGCCGGTGGAGTCGGTACTCCCCCCTCCCTTAAAGGGGGCTGCTCGCTCGACTCCGGAGCCATGTGGGTCTCCGGAGTTGCATTCGGCTGGGGGTCGGACTGATCCAGGCCCCCGTCGTCAGTTCCCATGGGGGATGTACCCCCATGTTTTCGGCAGCCGAGGCATCTCCCTCTGGAGCCGTTTCTGCGGCCTTCCGCACCTCTCCCTGGCCTGGAGAGGTCCTTTGAGACAACACCTCGGTGTCATCCGCGGTATGTGGCAGAGATGCTTGCGGAGGCGTTTCGCTCTCCATCATCTCCGGCGCCAACGAGTTCCCCGAAGATGATGATTGTTGGGGGAGACCACGGGCCGGACTAAAATATATAAAATGATATGTTATCCTACAGTTTGTAAAAGGCCAGATATATGTATAGTATCTTCGAATACTTACGATTCGGCCGGGGGCTTCGGCCTGAGGCGCCACTCGGGGATGACTTCGGTTCCCGAATCCGAATCGTCTGAAAGGGAGATCTGCCCCTTCTTGGACGCCTCCACCTCCAGGTCCGCGGACGCCGCCATTTTCTTCTCCCCCTTTAAGGGGAGAATTGCTCTCCTCCTCTTCCTCTTCGTCTTCATCTCCCTCGTGGGAGGAGAGAGCTTCGGTGTCTTCGGACGCAATGTTCGAAGTAACTTTACGGCGAAGGCCACTTCTGGCATCCTTGCCTTTCTTCTTGGCCTTCTTCTCCGGCGCCTGGTACGGCGCCAGAACCAGCATCTTCGTTACTAGAGGAATAACCGGGTCTTCGGGCAGCGGAGTCGGACATTTGATCCGCTCCACCTTCTTCGTCCAGCCCTAAAGAAGAAGGGGAAGGCTTAGCATACTCCTCGAATCTACAAGTGGACGTTATGTTTGGAAATCTGAAAACTTACTGGAGTGGTTGGGCGAGCGCGGTCGAGGCCGAGATCTTCGGTCGTCCCCGACCACGACTTCTAGGCCTTGAAAAGCAGTTTCCAGATTTCTTCGTGTGTCATGCCGAAGAATCGCTGCAGGGTCCGAGGGCCGGCCGGATTGAACTCCCACGTATGGAGAGTCCGGCGCAGGCAGGGGAGAATCCGGCGAAAAAGCATCACCTCGATCACATCGGCAAGACTGGTGTTCTTCTCTATCATACCCTTGATGCGCCTCTACAGCGTCATCACCTCGTCGGATGATGCCCAGTCCAGGCCCTTTTTAACCCACGATGTGAGCCGCACTGGAGGCCCGGATTTGAACTCAGGAGTGGCGGCCCATGTGGCCTCACGAGGTTCCGTGATGTAGAACCACTCCTGTCGGCATCCCTTCACGGTCTCCACGAAGGCCCCCTGGGCCAAGTGACGTTGGGGAGCTAGCTCACCATGGCGCCGCCACACTCCGCATGTTGACCGTCGACCACTTTCGGCTTCACAGTGAAGACCTTGAGCCATAATCCAAAGTGGGGGCGAATGCGGAGAAACGCCTCACACACGACGATGAACGCCGAGATGTCGAGGAAGGAATTTGGGGCTAGATCGTGGAAGTCTAGCCCGTAATAGAACATGAGCCCGCAGACAAAAGGGTGTAGAGGAAAACCTACTCCGCGAAGAAAGTGGGGGATGAACACTACCCTCTCATTAGGCTCCGAGTTGGGGATGATATGCTTTTTGGCAGATAGCCGGTGCGAGATGTCCGCGGCAAAGTACCCCGCTTCCCAGAGTTCCTTGACGTTCTCCTCCGTGACAGAGGAGATCATCCACTTGCTCTGCGGGCCAGATCCAGACATGGCTGGAGTGTTTGGTGGGGACAGAAAAGATCAGAACTTGGGCGCTAGAGCTCGAGGGCGGATGGGCTGAGGAAGGAGAAGGCGTGGGGGTGAAGAGATGGATTCTTATCCTCTTATAAAGGTACGAATATCGAGCGCCCCCTCATGAGCCTTAAAATTCGTCTATTCCCAGGGGGTCGTCCAAACGGCACGGCTGGATTACCCAAACCCGTATTGATGAGAATCCCGCAATAAGGGGACATGATCTCTGCCTTGACAAGATGTGCCAATGATGACCGCGCCTCGAAACGCGAAGCGAGAGGCTGAAAAATGGTTCGAAATAATAATAACGCCAGAACATAACGTCTCGCCGAAAAAGCTGTCAGTAGACATAACTTATTTTGTTTAAGTATTTTTCCCTTGTGGTTTAGGGTTGTAACTATTATACAGAGCCGGATATAGTTCTTTTGGTCATCTGCTTTGGAGTATTCGGAGGAGGAACCCGCCTTGCAATGCCGAAGACAATTTGCGCGCCGGACACATCGTCATTGAAGCCTGGTTCAGGGGCTACTGAGGGAGTCCAGGATTAGGGGTCCCCAGGCGCCCGGGCTATGTGACATGGGCGGGACTGATGGGCTGTGAAGATACAAGATAGTAGGCCTTCCCCCGTGTCCGGATGGGACTCTCCTTTGCGTGGATGGCAAGCTTGGCGTTCGGATGTAAAGATTCCTTTCTCTGTAAACCGACTCTGTACAATCCTAGGCCCCTCCGGTGTCTATATAAACCGGAGGGTTCAGTTTGTAGAGGAAATCATAATCATACAGGCAAGACATCTAGGGTTTAGCCATTACGATCTCGAGGTAGATCAACTCTTGTAACCCCTATACTCATCAAAGTCAATCAAGTAGGAAGGAGGGTATTACCTCCATTAAGAGGGCCCAAACCTTGGTAAACACCATGTCCCTTGTCTCTTGTTACTTTTGATCCTCCAACGCACAGTTCGGGACCCCCTACCCGAGATCGGCTGGTTTTGACACCGACAGCTGCCGTGGTGGAGGCATGTTGTCCGTGCGCAAATCAGGGGGAAACATACACCCTTGTTTGTGTACCCCGACAGATGCCTATATTCATAATCATTGCCTTGGATATCGTCATAACGTTGCGCTTTTCTACCAATTGCTCGACAGTAATTTGTTCACCCACCGTATTGTTTTCCTTCAAGAGAGAAGCCTCTAGTGAAACCTATGGCCCCCGGGTCTATTTTTCATCATATATTTTCAGATATATAAACCAAAAAACCCCAAAAATACCTTGCTGTAATTATTTACTTTTATCCTATTTTATGTTTTAGTAATCTTTTATATCTATCTCTATCAGATCCCACCTTTGCAAGTGACCGTGAAGGGATTGACAACCCCTTTATCGCGTTGGGTGCAAGTGTTTGATTGTTTGTGCAGGTGCATAGATTGGGGACTTGCTTGTTTCTCCTACTGTATTCATACCTTGGTTCTCAACTGAGGGAAATACTTATCTCTACTTTGCTGCATCACCCTTTCCTCTTCAAGGGAAAAACCGACGCAAGCTCAAGAAGTAGCAGGTACCAGCAAGATAATTACGCGGCACGACCGGGCATTCTTGGCCCTTGCCATAAGTCCGCGAGACGGGGCGACGGGACCATAAATCATGGATCATTGATTGTCTCCACGTGCTCCCAAGAGACTAACGGGTTTGGATGCTTGATCTGAGTAGGCCTCTGGCCTTTTTGCACTAACCACCACGCGGTAATAAGTATGGGCACTCTGTGTCATACGATTCTCCCGAAAGCTCTACAGACGTCACAATTGCGCGGCACGCGCCTGGGTGGTCTGCTTTAGCACCTGCTTTGTTTAAAGAGGTAGCCATGACTGATCCTGGCCGTCCTTGTAACACGCTGGATTGCAAAGGACGATTGGCCCATGACCCCTTCACATTTAGGATGTAGACCGGTGTGTGACCTCTCTACAGAGCCTAGCTAGGTAGGACTACGGCGTGTTAATCGGTCGAGGCCGGGCATGACCTAGAAAAGTGTGTCCGGCCAAAGCTAATCGAGCGTGTTGGGTAAGTTGGTGCACCCCTGCAGGGAAGTATATCTATTTGAATAGTTGTGTCCATGGTAATGGACGCTCGGAGTTGTATCCTGATCTATACAACTAGAACTATATATTGGAGACACTAATGGATATGATGGCTCCTGGATTGCTCTCTCGCAGGGAGTCGAGGAAGGATATTTGGGCATTGATACTACAACATACTTATTACTTATGTTATGTTAATCTACTCTCTTCTGTTGTTGCAAGATGCTAGTCTTCGATAGGCTAGGCCTTCCCTCATTCTGGCATTTCTGCAGTCCAGTCCAAAGATATAGCCCCATTCCTTTGATACCGATGCATACTTAGAATAGATTTGATGTAAGTCTTGCGGGTACTTTTGAAGCAAATATGCCCTAGAGGGAATAATAAAGTTGTTATTTATATTTCCTTATATCATGATGAATGTTTATTATTCATGCTAGAATTGTATTAACCGAAAACTTAGTACATGTGTGAATACATAGACAAACAGAGTGTCACAGTATGCCTCTACTTGACTAGCTCGTTAATCAAAGATGGTTATGTTTCCTAACCATAGACCTAAGTTGTCATTTGATGAACGGGATCACATCATTAGACAATGATGTGATTGACTTGACCCATCCATTAGCTTAGCACTATGATCGTTTAGTTTATTGCTATTGCTTTCTTCATGACTTATACATGTTCCTATGACTATGAGATTATGCAACTCCCGAATACCGGAAGAACACTTAGTGTTCTATCAAACGTCACAACGTAACTGGGTGATTATAAATATTCTCTATAGGTGCTCCGATGGTGTTTGTTGAGTTGGCATAGATCAAGATTAGGATTTGTCAGTCCGATTGTCGGAGAGGTATCTCTGGGCCATCTCGGTAATGCACATCACTATAAGCCTTGCAAGCAATGTGACTAATGAGTTAGTTGCGGGATGATGCACTACGGAACGAGTAAAGAGACTTGCCGGTAACGAGAGTGAACTAGGGATGATGATACCGATGATCGAATCTCGGGCAAGTAACATACTGATGACAAAGGGAACAACGTATGTTGTTATGCGGTTTGACCGATAAAGATCTTCGTAGAATATGTAGGAACCAATATGAGCATCCAGCTTCCGCTATTGGTTATTGACCGGCGATGAGTCTCGGTCATGTCTACATAGTTCTCGAACTCGTAGGGTCCGCACGCTTAACGTTCGATGATAATCGCTATTATGAGTTTATGTGTTTTGATGTACCGAAGGTAGTTCGGAGTCCCCCAAGATCACAGACATGACGAGGAGTCTCAAAATGGTTGAGACATAAATATTGATATATTGGATGAATATATTCGGTCACCGGAATGGTTCCGAGGTGTATCCGGTATTTATCGGAGTGCCGGAAGGGTTATCGGAACCACCGGGGAAGTTATGGGCCTTATTGGGCCTTAAGGGAGAGAGAGGGAGCAGCCAAGGGCTGGCCGCGCCCCCCCATGGGCCTAGTCCGAATTGGACTAGGGGGAGGGGCGGCGCCCCCTTCTTCTCCTTCCCCTCTCCTTCCTTCTTCTCCAAGTAGGACTAGGAAAGGGGGGTCCAACTCCTGAGTAGGACTGCCCCCCTTGGGCATGCCTGATACGTCCATTTTGCATCATGCTTTTATATCGATATTTATTGCATTATGGGCTGTTATTACACGTTATGTCACAATACTTATGTCTATACTCTCTTATTTTACAAGGTTTACATGAAGATGGAGAATGCCGGCAGCTGGAATTCTGGGCTGGAAAAGGAGAAAATATTAGAGACCTATTCTGCACAGCTCCAAAAGTCCTGAAACTTCACGAAGGCATTTTTGGAATTAATAAAAAATACTGGCGAAAGAATCAACCAGAGGGCGGCCACCCACCATCCACGAGGGTGGGGGCGCGCTCTACCCCCTGGGCGCGCCCCCTGCCTCGTGGGCCCCCTGGCAGGCCTCCGGTGGCCACCTTTTGCTATATGAAGTCTTTACCCTGAAAAAAATCATAAGCAAGCTTTCGGGACGAAACACCGCCGCCACGAGGCGGAACCCTGGCGGAATCAATCTAGGGCTCCGGCAGAGTTGTTCTACCGGGGAAACATCCCTCCGGGAGGGGGAAATCATCACCATCGTCATCACCAATGATCCTCTCAACGGGTGGGAGTCAATCTCCATCAACATCTTCACCAGCACCATCTCCTCTAAAACCCTAGTTCATCTCTTGTATCCAATCTTTGTACCAAAACCTCAGATTGGTACCTGTGGGTTGCTAGTAGTGTTGATTACTCCTTGTAGTTGATGCTAGTTGGTTTATTTGGTGGAAGATCATATGTTCAGATCCTTAATGCATATTAATACCCCTCTGATTATGAACATGAATATGATTTGTGAGTAGTTACATTTGTTCCTGAGGACATGGGAGAAGTCTTGTTATAAGTAGTCATGTGAATTTGGTATTCGTTCGATATTCTGATGAGATGTATGTTGTCTTTCCCCTAGTGGTGTTATGTGAACATCGACTACATGAAACTTCACCATCGTTTGGGCCTAGAGGAAGGCATTGGGAAGTAATAAGTAGATGATAGGTTGCTAGAGTGACAGAAGCTTAAACCCTAGTTTATGCGTTGCTTCGTAAGGGGCTGATTTGGATTCATATGTTTCATGCTATGGTTAGGTTTACCTTAATACTTCTTTTGTAGTTGTGGACGCTTGCAATAGGGGTTAATCATAAGTGGGATGCTTGTCCAAGGAAGGGCAGTACCCAAGCACCAGTCCACACACATATCAAATTATCAAAGTAATGAACGCGAATCATATGAACGTGATGAAAACTAGCTTGATGATAATTCCCATGTGTCCTCGGGAGCGCTTTCCTTCATATAAGAGTTTGTCCAGGCTTGTCCTTTGCTACAAAAAGGATTGGGCCATCTTGCTGCACCTTATTTACTTTCATTACTTGTTACCTGTTACAAATTACCTTATGACAAAACTATCTGTTACCGATAATTTCAGTGCTTGCAGAGAATACCTTACTGAAAACCGCTTGTCATTTCCTTCTGCTCCTCATTGGGTTCGACACTCTTACTTATCGAAAGGACTACGATAGATCCCCTACACTTGTGGGTCATCAGCGCCCTATAGGGCCGGCCGGCCTTCCCCTTGCTCCTTTATATACGGGGGTAGGGGGCACCCTAGAACACACAAGTTGACAACTGTTTTAGCTGGGTGCGGTGCCCCCCTCCACAGAAACACACCTCGGTCATATTGTCGTAGTGCTTAGGCGAAGCTGCGTCAGTAACTTCATCATCACCGTCACCATGCCATCGTGCTGGCGAAACTCTCCCTCGACCTCAGTGAGGGAGTCCTGGACTAAGGGGTCCTCGGGCGTCCGGCCTATTATCTGTTGGGCCAGGCTGATGGGCTATGAAGACATGAAGGCCGAAGATTATACCCGTGTCTGGATTGGACTCTACTTGGCGTGGAAGGCAAGCTAGGCGACCGATTATGAAGATTTCCTCCTATATAACCGACTCCATGTAACCCTAAATCTCTCCCGTGTCTATATAAACCGGAGGGCATAGTCGGGATAGGACAGATTCATTACCATATACTCATAGGCTAGACTTCTAGGGTTTAGCCATTACGATCTCGTGGTAGATGATGTCTACTACGCAACCTTCTTCTTGTAGATGTTGTTGGGCCTCCAAGTGCAGAGGTTTGTAGGACAGTAGCAAATTTCCCTCAAGTGGATGACCTAAGGTTTATCAATCTGTGGGAGGCGTAGGTTGAAGATGGTCTCTCTCAAACAACCCTGCAACCAAATAACAAAGAGTCTCTTGTGTCCCCAACACACCCAATACAATGGTAAGTTGTATAGGTGCACTAGTTCGGCGAAGAGATGGTGATACAAGTGCAATATGGATGGTAGATATAGGTTTTTGTAATCTGAAAATATAAAAACAGCAAGGTAGCAAGCGATAAAAGTGAGCGTAAACGGTATTGCAATGCTAGGAAACAAGGCCTAGGGTTGATACTTTCACTAGTGCAAGTTCTCTCAACAATAATAACATAATTGGATCATATAACTATCCCTCAACATGCAACAAAGAGTCACTCCAAAGTCACTAATAGCGGAGAACAAATGAAGAGATTATGGTAGGGTACGAAACCACCTCAAAGTTATTCTTTCTGATCGATCTATTCAAGAGTCCGTAGTAAAATAACATGAAGCTATTCTTTCCGTTCGATCTATCATAGATTTCATACTAGAATAACACCTTAAGACACAAATCAACCAAAACCCTAATGTCAACTAGATACTCCAATGTCACCTCAAGTATCCTTGGGTATGATTATACGATATGCATCACACAATCTCAGATTCATCTATTCAACCAACACAAAGTACTTCAAAGAGTGCCCCAAAGTTTCTACCGGAGAGTCAAGACGAAAACGTGTGCCAACCCCTATGCATAAGTTCACGAGGTCATGGAACTCGCAAGTTGATCACCAAAACATACATCAAGTGGATCACGTGATATCCCATTGTCACCACAGATAGGCACATGCAAGACATACATCAAGTGTTCTCAAATCTTTAAAGACTCAATCCGAGAAGATAACTTCAAAGGGAAAACTCAATCCATTACAAGAGAGTAGAGGGGGAGAAACATCATAAGATCCAACTATAATAGCAAAGCTCATGATACATCAAGATCGTACCACCTCAAGAACATGATAGAGAGAGATCAAACACATAGCTACTGGTACATACCCTCAGCCCCGAGGGTGAACTACTCCCTCCTCGTCATGGAGATCGCCGGGATGATGAAGATGGCCACTGGTGAGGGATCCCCCTTCCGGCAGGGTGCCGGAACAGGGTCCCGATTGGTTTTTGGTGGCTACAGAGGCTTTCGGCGGTGGAACTCCCGATCTGTTCTATTCTCTGGAGGTTTTAGTATTTATTGGATTTTTTGACGTAGGTCTCACGTCAGGGGGGTCTCCGGGTTGTCCACGAGGCAGGGGCCCACGCCCAGGGGGTGGGCGCGCCCCTCGCCCTCGTGGGCAGCCCGGGACTCTTCTGGCCCAACTATTTTGCTCTGGGGTCTTCTTTTGGTCCATAAAAAATCGTCAAAAATTGGCACGTCAATTGGACTCCGTTTGGTATTCCTTTCCTGTAAAACTCAAAAACAAGGAAAAAACAGAAACTGGCACTGGGCTCTAGGTTAATAGGTTAGTCCCAGAAATCATATAAAAGTGCATAGTAAAGCCCATTAAACATCTAATATGGATAATATAATAGCATGAATACTTCATAAATTATAGATACATTGGAGACGTATCAGCATCCCCAAGCTTAATTCCTGCTCGTCCTCGAGTAGGTAAATGATAAAAGAAATAATTTATGAAGTGTGAATGCTAGCAGGTGCACAAGTTTGAGCAATGATAATTTCAATCACCTTTTCTAGCATCATCATATGTCATAACAGTAGCTCAACTCATAGAACTTTTCATGATCAAGTAACAAACTATTCACATGTTAAAGTATAGATCATAAACTTTCTTGAAAACTAACAAACTATGTTCTCAGTCCTCAAACAATTGCAATTCATCTTATTTTCAGGAAGGGTCTATGTAAGAGCTTTGTTTTAGCAAATCCCACATACTCAACTATCATATAGTCTTCCATGATTGCTACCACTCAAAGAATATTTTTAGAACAAATAGCATCCATCGAACACAGAGAAAGATAGGGGCTTAATGTTTCGCCTCCCAGCTTATTTATCATATAGATAATTGTCAACAATAATAATTCATGATCAAATATATTTGAATGGCCATATATGCTTAGATCTTTCTCCACCACATGATGCTTGCCAACTAAAGAGTAGGTTGGATTGAGAAGGAATACTACTGACTCTTGCATAAAAGTAAAAGATAGGCCCTTTGCAGAGGGAAGCAGGGATTTGCAGAGGTGCCAGAGCTCGAAGCAAAAACAGAGATGAAAATAATTTGGAGAGGTATGCTTTGATTGTCAACATAACGACCAAGAGTTCTCAATATCTTCCATACTAGATACATTATAGGCGGTTCCCATGCAGAAAGGTAAAGTTTTTACTCCCCCTCCACCAACATTCACACTCCACGGCTTGTCCGAAACAACGGGTGCCGTCCAACTATCAACATTCATGGGGGAGTTTTGTTTAAATTATTTGCGATTTTGTTTTTGATCCTTTGATCATAGGACTGGGCATCCCAGTTACCAGCCATTTTCTCGTGAATGATGAGCGGAGTCCACTCATCGTGAGAATAACCCACCTAGCATGGAAGATACTGATAGCCCCTAGTCGCTACATGAGCGATTTGGGCATACAAAACAGATTATTATTTGAAGGTTTAGAGTTTGGCACATGCAAGTTTACTTGGAACGGCAGGTAAATACCGCATATAGGTAGATATGGTGGACACTCATGGAAGAAACTTGGTTCAAGGAATTTGGATGCACAAGCAGTATTCCCGCTTAGTACAGATATTTTGGCTAGCAAAGGATTCTAAATAGCAAGCACCACATGTTAGAGGATCCATAACAATATAACTTCTATACAAATATACCCAAGCATAACTCATTATGTCGTCTTCCTTGTCCAACTTCAACTAATTTTCTCAGGTGTGAAAATAATTAATGGGGCTCACAATCATAGAAGATGTCCAAGATAGTATATTTATATGTGAAATCTCTCTTCCTTCAATATTCTTTCATGAATTGTTCAAGTGACCAATACAATGTTTGCTAACCTTCGATAAATTTACCACCTCTACTTCTTATATGTGAAGGCATTACTCCCCATGGGAAAGGCATATGAAACATATATAATTTCAGATTTATGACATTCAAATCATTCAACCATTTACTCATAGGATATAAGTGAAGCACATGAGTAAATGACAAACTACTCCAAAAAGATACAAGTGAAGATCAATGAGTAGTTAAATAATTATATAGCTATGTGAAGACTCTATCTCATTTAAGAATTTCAGATCTTGGGATATTATTCGAACAGCAAGCAAAGCTAAAGAAAATAAAATGACGCTCCAAGCAAAACACATATCATGTGGTGAATAAAAATATAGCTCCAAGTAAAGTTACCGATGAATGAAGACGAAAGAGGGGATGCCTTCCAGGGCATCCCCAAGCTTAGACGCTTGGTTATCCTTGAATATTACCTTGGGTTGCCTTGGGAATCCCAAAGCTTAGGCTCTTGCCACTCCTTATTCCATAGTCCATCGAATCTTTACCCAAAACTTGAAAACTTCACAACACAAAACTTAACAGAAAACTCGTAAGCTCCGTTAGTATAAGAAAATAAATCACCACTTAGGTACTGTTGTGAACTCATTCTAAATTAATATTGGTGTTAAACCTACTGTATTCCAACTTCTCTATGGTTTATAAACTATTTTACTAGCCATAGATTCATCAAAATAAGCAAACAACACATAGAAAACAGAATCTGTCAAAAGCAGAACAGTCGGTAGTAATCTGTATCAAACGTATACTTCTCAAACTCCAAAAATTATAAAATAAATTGGTGGACCTGAGGAATTTATCTAGTAATCATCTTCAAAAATAATCAACTAAATATCACTCTACAGTAAAAAGTTTTAGCTAATCTCGTGAGCGCTAAAGTTTCTGTTTTTTACAGCATGATCATAAAGACTACACCCAAGTCTTCCCAAAGGTTCTACTTGGCACAAACACTAATTAAAACACAAAACCACATCTAAACAGAAGCTAGATGGATTATTTATTCCTAAACAGAACCAAAAAGCAAGAAAATATAATAAAATTGGGTTGCCTCCCAACAAGTGCTATCGTATAACGCCCCTAGCTAGGCATGATGATTTCGATGATGCTCACAAAAAGATAAGAATTGAAACATAAAGAGAGCATCATAAAGAATATGACTAGCACATTTACGTCTAACCCACTTCCTATACATAGGGATTTTGTGAGCAAACAACTTATGGGAATAATAATCAACTAGCATAGGAAGGCAAAACAAGCATAACTTCAAAACTTTAAGCACATAGAGAGGAAACTTGATATTATTGCAATTACTACAAGCATATGTTCCTCCCTCATAATAATTTTCAGTAGCATCATGAATGAATTCAACAATATAACCAGCACCTAAAGCATTCTTTTCATGATCTACATGCATAGAAAATTTACTACTCTCAACATAAGCAAAATTCTTCTCATTCGGAATAGTGAGAGTATCATAAGAGGCTCGAATACTATAAATTGTTTCCACATTAAATGAGTAATGTTCAGAAAAAGGGTAATCATAATCATGACAAGTTTTATAAATATAATCATCACTACTCTTTATAGCATAAGTTTCATCACAATAATCATCATAAGTAGCAACTTTGTTCTCATCATAATCAATTGAAACCTCTTCCGAAATAGTGGATTAATCACTAAATAAAGTCATGACCTCTCCAAATCCACTTTCATAATTATCACAATAAGATTCAACATCCTCCAAAATAGTGGGATCACTACTTCCTAAAGTTGACACTCTTCCAAAGACACTTTCATCAATATAATCATCATAAGTAGGATGCATGCTATCATCATTATAAATTTGCATATCAAAACTTGGGAGACTAAAAATATCATCTTCATTAAACATAGCATCCCCAAGCTTGGGACAAACATTAATTGCAGCAAATATATTCTCCAAAACATAATCTTCATCAAACATAGCATCCCCAAGCTTGGGCCTTTTCATATCATAAGCATAATCACTCTCATCATTAATAGTATGGATAGCACCAATAGTATAGCAATTATCATCATCACGATGAGTAATAGGAGCAACATCATTTGGGGGAGATACCTTTCTACCTTTGCTTCTCCGTCTTCTCTTTTTCTTCTTCACATCATGTGTGGGTTCAATCCTCTTTTTCGAGCTCCTTATTAATGAGATTGGTTGAATAGAAAGCTCCTCCTCGTTACCTGATTCATCATAAGAAATAATAGGAGGATATTGGGAAGTCTCTTCCCTTTCATTAGTATTCTCTTCATCTTCTATTTCTTTTCTTTATGTAATTGATAATATAAGGATTTTCAATGCAATTCACCGCACAATACATATAAATTTCTTCTAGATCAATATCAAGGAATTTCTCGAGGTTATATTCTGGAATAAACTTAGTTTGACGTTTCAATTCTTCATAACCCAAAAGCAGACTAAGTTCATCATGATGTGCAAGGGAAATCAAGTCATCACAATTTTTGGACACGATTCGATCATGAAACAATTTGCATTTGATATTTAAATGACCATGTTCATTGCAAAGTTCAGAAGTATGGCTAAGATATTTTAAATTTTCAGCACTAACATTTAGCCTCTCTTGCAACCATTTAGTTTCTAAGTACTTGTGCCTCTTACAAAATCTATCTTCCCTTTTTGGTATGTATTTTCAAACTCTATGCACTCCACCGAAATCGACATTCTTATAGGAAACATTTTCATCATGACTAGTGCAATCATCATTAGTACCATGGATATTCAAAGAGTTCATACTAACAACATTGCAATCATGCTCATCATTCAAAGATTTAGTGCCAAACATTTTATAGACTTCCTCTTCTAGCACCTTGGAACAATTTTCCTTTCCATCATGCTCACGAAAGATATTAAAAAGATGAAGCGTATGAGGCAAACTCAATTCCATTTTTTTGTAGTTTTCTTTTATAGACTAAACTAGTGATAAAACAAGAAACAAAAAGATTTGATTGCAAGATCTAAAGATATACCTTCAAGCACTCACCTCCCCGGCAACGGCGCCAGAAAAGAGCTTGATGTCTACTACGCAACCTTCTTCTTGTAGACGTTGTTGGGCCTCCAAGTGCAGAGGTTTGTAGGACACTAGCAAATTTCCCTCAAGTGGATGACCTAAGGTTTATCAATCCGTGGGAGGCGTAGGTTGAAGATGATGTCTCTCAAACAACCCTGCAACCAAATAACAAAGAGACTCTTGTGTCCCCAACACACCCAATACAATGGTAAGTTGTATAGCTGCACTAGTTCGGCGAAGAGATGGTGATACAAGTGCAATATGGATGGTAGATATAGGTTTTTGTAATCTGAAAATATAAAAACAGCAAGGTAGCAAGCGATAAAAGTAAGCGTAAACGGTATTGCAATGCTAGGAAACAAGGCCTAGGGTTCATACTTTCACTAGTGCAAGTTCTCTCAACAATAATAACATAATTGGATCATATAACTATACCTCAACATGCAACAAAGAGTCACTCCAAAGTCACTAATAGCGGAGAACAAATGAAGAGATTATGGTAGGGTACGAAACCACCTCAAAGTTATTCTTTCTGATCGATCTATTCAAGAGTCCGTAGTAAAATAACATGAAGCTATTATTTCCGTTCGATCTATCATAGATTTCATACTAGAATAACACCTTAAGACACAAATCAACCAAAACCCTAATGTCACCTAGATTCTCCAATGTCACCTCAAGTATCCGTGGGTATGATTATACGATATGCATCACACAATCTCAGATTCATCTATTCAACCAACACAAAGTACTTCAAAGAGTGCCCCAAAGTTTCTACCGGAGAGTCAAGACGAAAACGTGTGCCAACCCCCTATGCATAAGTTCACGAGGTCACGGAACTCGCAAGTTGATCACCAAAACATACATCAAGTGGATCACGTGATATCCCATTGTCACCACAGATAAGCACATGCAAGACATACATTAAGTGTTCTCAATCCGATAAGATAACTTCAAAGGGAAAACTCAATCCATTACAAGAGAGTAGAGGGGGAGAAACATCATAAGATCCAACTATAATAGCAAAGCTCGCGATACATCAAGATCGTACCACCTCAAGAACACGAGAGAGAGAGAGAGAGAGATCAAACCCATAGCTACTGGTACATACCCTGAGCCCCGAGGGTGAACTACTCTCTCCTCATCATGGAGATCGCCGGGATGATGAAGATGGCCACTGGTGAGGGATCCCCCCTCCGGCAGGGTGCCGGAACAGGGCCCCGATTGGTTTTTGGTGGCTACAGAGGCTTGCGGCGGTGGAACTCCTGATCTATTCTATTCTCTGGAGGTTTTAGTATTTATAGGATTTTTTGGCGTAGGTCTCACATCAGGGGGGGTCTCCGGGTTGTCCATGAGGCAGGGGCCCACGCCCAGGAGGGGTGGGCGCGCCCCCCACCCTCGTGGTCATGTCGGGACTCTTCTGGCCCAACTCTTTTGCTCTGAGGTCTTCTTTTGGTCCAGAAAAAATCATAAAAAATTGGCACGTCAATTGGACTCTGTTTGGTATTCCTTTCCTGTAAAACTCAAAAACAAGGAAAAAACAGAAACTGGCACTGGGCTCCAGGTTAATAGGTTAGTCCCAAAAATCATATAAAAGTGTATAGTAAAGCCCATTAAACATCCAAGATGGATAATATAATAGCATGAATACTTCATAAATTATAGATACGTTGGAGACGTATCAGTAGATCAACTCTTGTAACACTCATATTCATCAAGATCAATAAAGTAGGAAGTAGGGTATTACCTCCATAGAGAGGGCCCGAACCTGGGTAAACATTGTGTCCCCCGTCTCCTGTTACCATCGATCCTAGACGCACAGTTCGGGACCCCCTACCCGAGATCCGCCGGTTTTGACACCCACATTGGTGCTTTCATTGAGAGTTCCACTGTGTCGTCGACATAAGGCTCGATCGCCCCTTCAATCATCGGTAATGCGTCGTTCGGGGAGAAACCTTTCTCCCCGGACAGATTTTTGTATTCGGCGGCTTCGTACTGCAGGCCAACTCACTTGGCCATCGGGAGCAGGTCGATAGCTATGCCCCTGGCAATCAGGTCAGATTTGGAAGCTTGAACTATGTTGCGGATATCCGTGGAGACTTGATCTTCGATGGATTCGAGATCGCGGCGATCGTTCCACTTCTCTCCGATGAACATGACTCAAATCTGTCACCGGAGCACACCCAGGAGATAGATCCTGTTGCTGCAACGGCCGCAGTACCTAAGCAGATCATCCCCTCCGAGGCCATAAAGTCCGCGAGCCGCACACGGACTCGACATCCTGCAATGCTTGCGTCAATGGAACTCCGGACTCGTCTCCGGCTACATGTTCCGTATCAAGTGCGCTTGCGGACACCGAGCTGGTCGGTTATCAATTTTCGAATTTAGTGCCGCAGACATCTTCTAGCATTTGCCTTTGGGTGACGTACTAAATTCTTTGATGAACTTGTCCTTAGAGGGTGACTCATAGCCGAACTATGTTCGGCTCGAGCTAGAAGCAGACGACGAGGAATTTTGCTTCCCACCCGCCACCCACTTCATAGCCACCGTCGACGACTTAACCGACATGCTTGAGTATGGCTCCGAAGACATCACTGGTATGGACGACGATGCCAACAATGAGCAAGGCCAAGACCCACCATTCACTGGACGTTGGATGGACACCTCTTCGTACGACGTGTACATGGTTGATACACGACAAAGAAGAGCCGGATAAGAACAAACCCTCCAAGACGCAGTCCAAGCACCGACGCCCCAAACGCCGTTCTAAGCCTCGTCGCTCAAAGGATGGCAACACTAGCACTGGAGAAAATAGTACTCCGGGCGACACCAAAAACAATGACCCTGTCGGCGCAGCATCCGGACAAGAGGAATATGACAACACGCAAGACAACCCTGATGAACAGGCCATAGAAGATAACTCGGAGGACGATAGTTACCATCCACCCTCCGAAGAGGAGAAAAGCCTCGGCAATTAAGACTTCATTGTGCCGGAGGACCCTCTGGAGCAGGAGCACTTTAAGCTTCAGCTCATAGCCACTGCGAGGAGCTTGAAAAAGAAATAGCAGCACCTTCAAGCCGAACAAGACCTGCTCATCGACAGATGGACCGATATCCTGGCAGCCGAAGAATACGGCCTCAAGCGCCCAGCCAAAAGCTACCCGAAACGCAGACTGCTACCTCAATTTGATGAGGAGGCACCGGAACACATATCTCCCTCGCATAATGCGGAACGACCACTGCGTGGTCGAGACAGGGCGGCCGACCGGCCACCACGCGGTCGGGATAAAGCGGCAACTCAGGCCGAATAGCAGCCTACCTCACCACCCCGAAAAAATAAAGACGAAAGAGTTCGGGGTCACACATACGACCTTCGGCAGACCCTGGACAATAAAGCAGGACATACAAGATCGATCTACGAATCGCGCGGACGTGCCTCAAGGCACGACGATGGCCACCTATTCAGACGTGACAAACCTAACCACGCCCGGGCCGAATGCCGCAGACGGACTCCATCAGAGCTACGTGACGACGCAGCCAGGTCTAGAGGTGCCGCACCCCCTGTCTGCTTCACGGACGAGGTACTGGATCACGAATTCCCCGAGGGATTCAAGCCCATCAATATCGAATCATACGACGGCACAACCGATCCCGCAGTGCGGATCGAGGATTTCATCCTCCACATCCACATGGCTCGAGGAGATGACCTCCACGCCATTAAATACCTCCCACTCAAGCTCAAAGGGCCAGCTCGGCACTGGCTTAATAGCCTGCCTGAAAATTCTATCGGCAGCTGGGAGGACTTGGAGGAAGCTTTCCTAGACAACTTCCAAGGAACATATGTCCGGCCACCAGACGTCGATGATCTAAGCCACATAGTTCAACAACCTGGAGAATCAGCCAGAAAATTCTGGACTAGGTTCCTAACCAAAAAGAACTAGTTCGTTGACTGTCCGGATGCCGAGGCCTTGGCAGCCTTCAAACACAGCATCCGGGACGAATGGCTAGCACGCCACCTCGGCCAAGAAAAGCCGAAGTCCATGGCAGCCCTCACGGCACTCATGACCCGCTTTTGCGCGGGAGAGGACAGTTGGCTGGCCCGTAGTAACAACACGGCCAGCGAGACAGTCCCCTCGGAGGCCAAGAATAGCACTTTCAAGCTCCAGCGCAACAGACACAAACGCCGAAGCAATGAAAACAACACCGATGATGCAATTGTCAACAACGGATTCACTGGCTCCAAGTCCGGCCAGCGGAAGAAGCCCTATAAAAGAAATAACGAAGGACCTTCCAGCCTGGACCGCATACTCGACCGTCCGTGCCAGATACACGGCATCCCGGACAAGCCAGCCAATCATACCAACAGGGATTGTTGGGTTTTCAAGCGGGCTGGCAAGTTAAATGCCGAAAACAAAGAAAAGGGATCACAAAGTGAGGACGAGGACGAAGAGCCCCGACAGCCGAACACTGGGGGGCAGAAGAAGTTTCCCCCTCAAGTCAAAACGGTGAACATGATATACGCTACACACATCCCCAAAAGGGAGCGTAAGCATGCACTCAGGGACGTCTACGCGGTAGAGCCAGTCGCCCGCAAGTTCAATCCATGGTCGTCATTTCCGATCACCTTTGATCATCGAGACCACCCAACCAGTATCCGTCATGGCGGTTCGGCCACATTGGTCCTCGACCCAATCATCGATGGATTTCACCTAACACAAGTCCTAATGGACTGTGGTAGCAGCCTCAACCTGCTCTATCAAGACACAGTTCGGAAGATGGGCATTGACCCCTCATGAATCAAACCAACAAAGACTACCTTCAAAGGAGTCATACCAGGCGTCGAGGCCCGCTGTACGGGCTCAATCACGCTGGAAGTGGTCTTCGGTTCTCCGAACAATTTCCGAAGCGAGGAGTTAATCTTCGACATCGTCCCATTCTGCAGCGGCTACCATGCACTGCTCGGACGAACAGCGTTTGCTAGATTCAACGCAGTGCCACACTACGCTTATCTCAAGCTCAAGATGCCCGGTCCACGCGGTGTCATAACAGTCAATGGCAACATGGAACGCTCCCTCCGAACAGAGGAGCATACCGTCGCCTTAGCAGCAGAGGTACAGAGCAACCTTCTCAAACAGCACCATAGTGTGGCTGCCGAGCCCCTGGACAGCATCAACTGGTTCCGAACTACACTGCAGCAGGACAGCAAGGGTCATCAAGAGCTCATCTAGCAATTCGGCCTTCGTCCCAGTCCCGATGAAGCAGTGGCATTCGTACCACGCGTACATAATTACGCACTCAAAATTCCATGGACATCGACGGAGGCACATGCTAACCCGTGATCTACAGTTCGGCTAGACCGACCCCGGACACACTTTTTCCTTTCAGTTTCAGGTTCCTTTTCCCGCGGACATCATCACTAGCCCCTTCGAAGGATCGGCATACAAGAGGGGCATGCAGCATAGGTGCGTAGGGTAACCTCCATACGTTCTTCTTGATGGTATTTTTAATTATTTTCCAGGACCCGCACGCTGCTCCTTCTTGATCCTGGCATGTTAAATAGTCCGGGTGCTTATTGCACTACTTGTATAAGATACGCCTTGACGTATCCATTCAGTTATAAAAAAATGATTTGCGGCCCAGTTTCTGTGGTTTTCGTTTCTTACTTCATTTTATTTCGATCTGCTTATCAGCTACATTGGTACTCTTTTGTACGTTCCATATTCGCCAGGGGCTGCTTATCGCCCCATAACACGGCAACAAAGTCCGAACACTTCTTCTATACAAGTTCGGCACCCCGAATTTAGCATTATATGCATTGGCTCCGAATCATGTCTTTGGTCAATAGTTGGGTGCCCGGCTCCTGTGCTTGCTACCCTACATTCCGCTCTATCGGCTAGGGTAGTAAAGGGAGAACTACTGCGATTGAGCCCTGGCCCTGACCGGATGACCACCTCAGTAGAGAAAGTCGAAAACTGACTGTCATGATACGGCGAGAGCCGGTTGTCGTGGTTCTACGTCTGACAGTAGAATGGGGGGTAGGAATGTAGAGGCAAGATCTTAGCTATGGAGAAGTTGTACGCAAGAGTTTTACGAGTTCAGGCCCTTCTCGGAGGAAGTAACGGCCCTACGTCTCGGAGCCCGGAGGCGGTCGACTGGATTATATGCGTGTGTGTGTGTTACAGGGGGTGCGAACCCTTGTCTCAGAGGAGGGGGTGGCTTATATAGAGTGCGCCAGGACCCCAGCTCCCCTCCGTTACACAGGATTCAATGTACATAAAGTGAGAGCGTTACAGGTAACGTCAATAATAAAGTGTATAAATGATTATTAAGTCTATGAGTAAACATTCGACCGTTGCTGCGCAGAGTGTCTTTAGGTCTTCTACACGTCGAGTGGTTGAGTGGTCGAGTGACCTAAATAAGGAGAGATCTCCGAGTGAATGGTAGATCGAGTGGATTGCACTCGACACCTTTGTTGAGCCCTCTCTATTTGCTCTTGAACTTCTTTGCTTCTAGGACAAGGACCTTAGGTAGTACGTATAGGTCAGGCCTATCGCCCTACCCTAGGTCTATGTCCTCATCATTAGCCCCCGAATGGATTGAGGTTCGAGTGAAAAGAAGGTTGAAGTTGATCTTGCTTTGACTCTTGCCTTTCTCAAGAACTCATCTCTGAACGGAGGCTAATGTTGGTACTTCGGCTTTGTTTCAGTCGCCTTGATCGACTCAGGAATTGCCGATTGGTTTTTATAATGTCACCCGCCGAGTGTTGTCTTTGACGCGAAATCTTTGGCGTGATCGGTTGCAGAGGATCCCGGATTTCGCGGGATTCGAAATTTCGGTGAAAGCGCGCCAGGCGGAGCGTGCCGTGGTAGGCGGAGTGGATAAACAGGACGTTTCGATTTCTACGCCACCTTCGCGGGATTTGATAGGATCGCGTGGACCCACGCGTCAGCCACTTGGAAGTGGGCCTTTAAAAGCGGCAAGGCCGAGGCGTCCGCACTATGCGTGTCCATTCTCTTTCTTCTTCCTCTCGCTCTTTCACCCCATCCGACTTCTCCACTCTCGACGCCTCCGCTCCGCCGCCATGGGGAAGGAGAAAACGGCGGCGCTGGAGCGCGCGAAGAAGGTGACGGGGGCGGCGAAAGGCAAGAAGGCGAATCGGTGATCTTCATTGCGCTCGGGGCTGCCGCGGGGTTGGATCCAGGGAGATTGGATCCGTTCCTCGTTTCAGCAGGAGGACTTGGATGATATGGCCGAGTCAGGGTTGATCGTCCATGGGTCCGCGCGGCTGCCGGAGGGGGAAACGGAGCCACAGCCGCAACCGGGTGAGTGTGTTCTGCTTGCCACCCATGTCGACCGCGGTTTCTCGCTTCATCCACACCCCTTCTTTCGAGGTTTCTTGAATTTCTTCGGGGCTCAACCCCATCATTTCACTCCTAACACCATCACATACCTAGCCGCATTCGTGTCCATGTGCGAGAATTTTCTAGGGTGTCAACCGCACTGGGGTCTTTTCAAGCACATTTTCACCATCCGCTCCCAAACAGTGAAGAAAGCGAACTTGAACGATGAGAAAACCCATGTTATCCAGATGTGTGGGGGTCTGGGTATTCAGAAGAGGAAGAGGAGTTCCTTCCCTTCGATGACTCTTCCTGAGTCGGTCGGGGGCTGGCAGGCGACCTGGTTCTATTGCCAGGATATTGCGACTCCAGGCCAGTCGACTGGACTTCCCCCTTTCTCTCTTGATCGTGTTCAAACTCCATCTTCATTGAAAGTGACCGCCGCGGAGAAGCCGGAGACGGGCATGTTGGTCGAGAGAGTAGTTCAACTGATCAACCAAGGTGTCACCGGCATGGATCTACTGGACGTGTTTCTCAGTCGACGCATTCAACCACTCCAAGCTCGCGACCACTCCATGTGGGTGTACTCCGGGGCTGGTGATACCGCTCGGGTTCATCCGGAGGAGGTGGAGGCCAAAACAGTGGCCGAGTGGTTGAGGGGCATCACCGGGAACAAGGACAACCCCAGGGATGCCAGGAGGGTCAAACCTTTCAGCGAAAGCAACCAGCCAGACAAGGTTTGGCCACTACACTTGATTGAATTTGGATGTGTTTTCTGACTGTTTGTTGATCTGACTGATTTCCACTCGGCTCCTTGTTTTGTAGATTTATACAGAGATGTACTCAATGCCCAATGGCGAGCAAGCTCTGGAGCAGGACCATGAAGGTGAGGACAGCGCGGAGGAGAGCGGCGAGTGGGAGTCACCAGCCGACGGTGATGAAGATAAGAGCAATGAGTCGGACGACGAGGAGGTAGCCGACTCACCACCTCATTCCGAACATCGATCCAAGCAGGACCATGATCCCGCGGGCAGGCACGGCAAGCCTATGGCCTCGAGCGCTCCTTCTCAAAAGCGCGCTCGGTCTTCGACTCCAGAATTGGCTAAGAAGGTCACCAAGCAGCCCAAGATCAATCCTTCGAAGGCTCAGAAGACCCTGCCTAAAATCAAGATGGACGTTCCTGTTGCTTCTGGGTAAATGTTCTCCCTGTATTTTCTTGTTCTGACCGATTCTCTTGTACTGACCGAGTGGATGCTGAACCTTTATAGCCCGGCCTCGGCTGCGACTGATATGGATATCGACAAGACTCCAGTCGACGAGGAAACCGCCGATGCCGCTACCTCCAAAGCCAGTAAGTCTGCCCGACTCGAATTTATTTGGACGACTGGATTGTTTGTCAGCTATCTCTTTGACTTTCTCTGTCGGTTGCAGCACCACGAGACGTTGTTGTGCTCCCGGACGATGAAGAAGAAGTACCGCTGAGGGGAAGGAGGAGGAGGGACGCGGAACTGAGCGGGAAGATGCCTAAGGTCCAGGTTCCTCAGTCGACTGAGATGCCTGAGACGGCAGTCGAGCGATCGACAGATCCGGCACATACCAACGTCACTTTCGCCATCCCGCTGTCGACTGATTGCCCATCAGGATCAGCTGCTCAGACTTCTCTTGCACCAATACCGACTGCTCTGCCATCATCGCTTTTTACTGCTTATTAGACTCCGGACGACCCACCGGCTGCCGCCAAAGAAGCTCTTCTTTAGTTGAACCTTGTGATGGGGCAAATGAAAGTGGTGCATGAGGCCAGTCAGGTGGCCTTCAACGCCGGAGCAGCTCTGCAGACCAATGTCCAGGTTAGTTGATTCCTGATTGATCATACTTCTCATCCGATCACCCACTGGGTGTGACTGTTATGAAGTTGTATGAGGCAATTTGAGTCGTCTTGAATTGAATCTTTGAACTAGTGGGGGCACTCTTAGTGCACCCACTGGGTGTAGTCCCCGAGACCATAGTTGATTGCGGGCAGTCGACTGTGGTCTGAGAATCTCAATTTTGTCACTCGGTCTGGACGGACCAGGTCGAATGAAACCAGAACCAGTGGGGGCACGCTAAGTGCACCCACTGGGTGTAGTCCCCGAGACCGTGGTTGACTGCGGGTAGTCGACTATGGTCTGAGAACTTTTTTTTACTCTCGCGCTGGGCAGGCCATGTCGAGTGTTTATTCAAACCAGTGGGGGCACGCTAAGTGCACCCACTGGGTGTAGTCCCCGAGACTGCCGTTGAATGTTTGATTCGGTGGTAGTCTTAGAGTAGCTATCACTGTGATGTCTTTTTATCTCAGTCAACTGATATGGCTTATACTGCAGAAATCTTGTGATCTTGGGGCTCAGCTTTCTGCAATGAACAAACAGCAAATCAGCCTCAACCTTGATCTGGAATTGGCCAAGAAGAATCTCAAGACTGCTCGTGATGAAGTAGCTGCCATGGGAGGTAACCAATCGTCAACTGTCTATCTCACTGCTGGCACTTTTCCTTTCCATTTTTTGAACCGCGTGACTCCACTCGAGCAGATGTATGTAGTGAAAACCGTCAACTCCAAGCCCGTCTGAAGAATGTTATTTCTTTAGAGAAAATGAAGTAGGCTTTGGAGAAGAAGGATCAGGATCTTGCAGCTGCACAGAAGGAAGCGCGAGAGAAGACGGCGCTTGCTGACAAGAAGCTTGCTTTAGTCGGCAAGTTAGAAGAAGAGAACTCCAAACTGAAGGCTGATGTTTCTGACGCCAATCGGGAGGTCGAGCGACTGAAGAAAGACAAGGACAAGCTGACAAATGAGCTTGGGAGCCTCAAGGCCAGGAAGGGCGAGTTGGAGTCTTATCTGGGCCAGCTTGCTGCAAAGATGGTCCTAAAACTTGAAGGTACTGATGATTGACTGACTTATTGCGGTCGACTGTCAAGCCCGATCATATCGTCGACTCACCGTTTACTCAATTGTGCAGAGCTTTGCCAAGATTTTGAAGCGGAAACTGGGCGGGTCGAGACAGGTCTCGACCCCATAAATTGCCTAGTCAAAGATGACGTCGCAATGAATGTGCTGCGATTGGAATCTCGCATGGACAAATCGGTTGCTTATCTTGCCCGCCTAAAGGCGGCGGTGACTCGGATTGATGCTGAACTCTGGCCTCAGGCAGAACTATCTACAGACCTCGAGTCTCTGATGGCTCGACTGAACCAAATACCTGGCCGAGTGCAAGAATTGAAAAAGTCATCTGCTCGCTGCGGTGCTGATGTCGCCTTGTCTCTGGTCCGAGTGCACTGCAAGGATGTCAAAGAAGACAAGCTGGCGGAGCTCAAGGTTGCTAACACAAAAAGGCACACTTTCCAGTCCGTTATGGACACTTTCCTTGACGCTGCCACTCGCATCGCAGACAGCATAGACCTTGACAGTTTATGCGACCCAGCCAGTCCTTCTCCCGATGAGTGACCAAAAAACTTTCGGACTTGATGCTCGAGTACTTTTGATATGCGGTCCGGAACCTTAGGATTTATCTGAACTTTGTTTACCTTGAAATATGCTTGCGTTTGTCTTCGAGTGGGTTTTGTTCTTCACTCGGAATAATCTTTGAACTTGAGATGCAGCTCTGAGGAGGAGATTCCAGTCAACCTGCACCTCATCGTCCTTGTGGATGAGGATGGAGCGTACGTTGTACTTGTGGTGTAGTTCCGAGGAGAAGGTTGCAGTCGACCTGCACCTCGTCGTCCTTGCGGATGAGGATGGAGCGTATGTTGTACTTGTGGCGTAGCTCTGAGGAGAAGGTTGCAGTCGACCTGCACCTAGTCGTCCTTGCGGATGAGGATGGAGCGTACGTTGTACTTGTGGCGTAGCTCTGAGGAGAAGGTTGCAGTCGACCTGCACCTCGTCGTCCTTGCGGATGAGGATGGAGCGTACGTTGTATTTGTGGCGTAGCTCCGAGGAGAAGGTTGTAGTCGACCTGCACCTCGTCGTCCTTGCGGATGAGGATGGAGCGTACGTTGTATTTGTGGCATAGCTCCGAGGAGAAGGTTGTAGTCGACTTGCACCTCGTCGTCCTTGCGGATGAGGATGGAGCGTACTTTGTATTTGTGGCGTAGCTCCGAGGAGAAGGTTTTAGTCGACCTGCACCTCGTCGTCCTTGCGGATGACGATGGAGCGTACGTTGTATTTGTGGCGTAGCTCCAAGGAGAAGGTTGTACTCGGCCTGCACCTCGTCGTCCTTGCGGATAAAGATGTGTTTCAAACTTAGGCGAGTACTGGACTGCAGCTAAGCCCCCGAGTGGGAGGGTTGCTCACCACTCGGTAGGATTTTTTACATTTAGGCGAGTACTGGACTGCAGCTAAGCCCCCGAGTGGGAGGGTTGCTCACCACTCGGTGGGATTTTTCACACTTAGGCGAGTACTGGACTGCAGCTAAGCCCCCGAGTGGGAGGGTTGCTCACCACTCGGTAGGATTTTTTCAAACTTAGGCGAGTACTGGACTGCAACTAAGCCCCCGAGTGGGAGGGTTGCTCACCACTCGGTAGGATTTTTCACACTTAGGCGAGTACTGGACTGCAGCTAAGCCCCCGAGTGGGAGGGTTGCTCACCACTCGGTGGGATTTTTCACACTTAGGCGAGTACTGGACTACAGCTAAGCCCCCGAGTGGGAGGGTTGCTCACCACTCGGTGGGATTTTTCACACTTAGGCGAGTACTGGACTGCAGCTAAGCCCCCGAGTGAGAGGCTTGCTCATCACTCGGTAGGATTTTTTACACTTAGGTGAGTACTGGACTGCAGCTAAGCCCCCGAGTGGGAGGGTTGCTCACCACTCGGTAGGATTTTTTTCAAACTTAGGCGAGTACTGGACTGCAGCTAAGCCCCCGAGTGGGAGGGTTGCTCACCACTCGGTTGGATTTTTCACACTTAGGCGAGTACTGGACTGCAGCTAAGCCCCCGAGTGAGAGGCTTGCTCACCACTCGGTAGGATTTTTTACACTTAGGCGAGTACTGGACTGCAGCTAAGCCCCCGAGTGGGAGGGTTGCTCACCACTCGGTAGGATTTTTTACACATAGGCGAGTACTGGACTGCAGCTAAGCCTCCGAGTGAGAGGCTTGCTCACCACTCGGTAGGATTTTTTACACTTAGGCGAGTACTGGACTGCAGCTAAGCCCCCGAGTGAGAGGCTTGCTCACCACTCGGTAGGATTTTTTTCAAACTTAGGCGAAACGGATTCGCGGCTAAGCCCCCGAGTGAGAGGCTTTCTCATCACTCGGTAGGATTTTTCAAACTTAGGCGAAACGGATTCGCGGCAAAGTCACCCACTGGGGGATTTCAGATGCAAACAAAAGTAACAACAACCATTTAGGAAGACTGTAAAGCTCTTTTCTTTGATAAACAAACTACAAAGGTATTTCTTATTACATCTCATCCGAATGAGTACTCAAGTATAAAAGGGGCGGAGCAGCTCCGCGTTCCAAGCCCGTGGCTCGTCTTTCTGATGCTCGACATTGTAAAGATGGTATGCTCCATTGTGGAGAACTCTGGTGACAATGAAGGGACCTTCCCAAGCAGGGGCGAGCTTGTGTGGTTTTTGCTGATCCACTCGAAGAACCAAGTCTCCCTCTTGAAAGGCTCGGCCCCTCACGTTTCTGGCGTGGAATCGACGCAAGTCTTGCTGATAAATGGTCGACCGGATTAAGGCCAGCTCTCTTTCCTCCTCTAGGAGATCGACTGCGTCCTGCCGGGCTTGCTCTACTTCATCTTCGGAGAAGAGCTCGACTCGGGGTGCATTGTGAAGCAAGTCACTCGGTAGAACAGCTTCAGCTCCATAAACCATAAAGAACGGAGTTCGGCCAGTAAACCGATTGGGAGTTGTCCTCAATCCCCAAAGAACTGATGGAAGTTCATCGACCCAGGCGCCTGCTGCATGCTTGATTTCACACATTGTATGGGGTTTCAGTCCTTTGAGAATCAAGCCATTTGCTCTTTCTGCTTGTCCATTCGACTGCGGGTGGCCGCCTGAAGCATAGTCGACTCATGTGCCTTGGGAAGCACAGAAGGCTCTGAACTCATCAGAATCAAAGTTCGACCCGTTGTCAGTGATGATGTTGTGCGGAACTCCATATCTGAATGTCAATTCTCTGATGAAACTGACGGTAGTACTGGCCTCAAGATTCTTGATAGGCTTGGCTTCAATCCATTTGGTAAACTTGTCGACTGCTACAAGCACATGAGTGAAGCCGCTCCTACCAGTCCTCAGGGTTCCAACCATATCCAATCCCCAAACAGCAAAGGGCCAGACGAGTGGAATAGTCTTCAGGGCTGACGCAGGCTTGTGGGACATATTGGAGTAAAATTGGCAGCCTTCACATTTGTCGACTATATCTTTTGCCATTTCATTTGCTCGTGACCAATAAAATCTAGCTCGGTATGCTTTGGCCACAATGGTCCGAGAGGACGCATGGTGACCACAGGTCCCCAAGTAGATGTCGTTGAGGATCATTCGACCTTCTTCTGATGTTATGCATTTCTGGCTGACTCCAGTTACGCTTTCCCTGAACAGATGTCCTTTTATCACAGTGTAGGCTTTGGATCGACGAACGATCTGTCGAGCCTCTTCTTCATCCTCTGGGAGTTCCTTCCTAAGGATATACGCAATGTATGGCACTTTCCAGTCGGGACTGATGACCAAAACCTCCATGATCAGGTCGACCACGGCTGGGACTTCGACTTCAGTCGGATATGTGGCACTCTTAGGCTGCGGGGGCTCTTCAGTGAAAGGATCTTCTTGAACTGAAGGTGTATGAATGTGTTCTAAAAACACGTTGCTGGGAATGGCTTCTCTCTTGGAACCTATCTTTGCCAAATCATCAGTTGCTTGATTTTTCAGTCGGGGTATATGATGGAGCTCTAACCCCTCAAACTTTTTTTCCAACTTCCTCACCGCATTGCAATAACCAGTCATAGTTGGGCTTCTGACGTCCCACTCCTTCATCACTTGATTGACTACCAAATCTGAGTCGCCGTAGACCATGAGGCGACGGACGTCGAGTGAGATGGCCATACGTAACCCATACAAAAGTGCTTCATATTCCGCTTCGTTATTGGAGGAATCAAAGTGAATCTGGAGAACATATCTGAGCTTGTCTCCTCGGGGGGATACCAGTACCACCCCAGCACCAGAACAATTCAGCATCTTGGAACCATCAAAGAACATGGTCCAGTGCTCCGAGTGGATTTGAGTCGGCAGTTGCTGTTCGATCCACTCGGCAAGGAAATCTGCTATTGCTTGGGACTTGATAGCTTTCTTTGCCTCAAACTTAATATCCAAGGGAAGGAGTTCAATCGCCCACTTTGCCACTCAACTAGTTACATCTCTGTTGTTCAGAATCTCTGATAATGGAGCGTCGCTGACGACTGTAATGGAGTGGTCAGAGAAATAATGTGCAACCTTCTTCGTGGTCATATAAATCCCATAAACAAGCTTCTGCTAATGTGGATATCTTTGCTTTGATGGGGTCAAAACTTCAGAAACATAATATACTGGGCGCTGAACTTTATAGGCTTTTCCTTCCTCTTCCCGTTTGACCGTAAGTACTATACTGACAACTTGTCCAGCGGCTGCAATGTAAAGTAGTAATGGCTCTTTGCTGATTGGGGCAGCAAGCACCGGCTAGGTGGAAAGCAGGCCTTTGGGCTCTGCAAATGCTGCATCAGCTTCACGAGTCCTCTCGAACTTATCATACTTCTGCAATTCCTTTTCACCGAGGCCAAACAACCTGTAAGCTTCTGGACATCGTGCACGCGCACAGGGCACTTCATTCGGAGAATGGCACCAACTTTCTCTGGGTTAGCATCGATCCCTCGTTCGGAAACGAGGAAACCGAGTAATTTTCCGCCCGGAACTCCGAATGTGCACTTTGATGGATTAAGCTTGATATCATACCTTCTGAGGTTGGCAAAAGTTTCAGCAAGGTCAGCCAACAGGTCGGAACCTTTACGTGACTTGACCACAATGTCATCCATGTATGCTTCCACATTCCGACTGATTTGAGTGAGTAAACACTTCTGAATCATCCTCATGAATGTGGCTCCAGCATTCTTTAGACCGAATGGCATGGTGACATAACAGAAACACCCGAATGGAGTGATGAAAGCTGTTTTTATCTCATCGGGGCCATACAGTCGGATCTGATGATACCCGGAATAAGCGTCCAAAAAGTACAAGCGCTCACACCCTGCAGTCGAGTCGACAATTTGATCGATGCGGGGGAGAGGAAAGTGATCTTTCGGGTAGGCCCGATTGATATGTTTGAAGTCAATGCACATGCGAAGTGAGTCGTCCTTCTTGGGGACCATGACAACATTGGCTAACCACTCGGAGTGGTAAATCTCTCGGATAAACTCAGCTACTAAGATTCGAGCCACTTCTTCACCGATTGCTTTTCTCTTCTGCACAGCGGACCGTCGAAGGTGTTCTTTGACCGGTTTCACTTTTGGTTCGACTCGCAAACGGTGCTCAGCCAGTCCCCTGGGAACACCTGGCATGTTAGAAGGTTTCCATGCAAAGATGTCCCAGTTCTCACGGAGGAACTGGATGAGCGCTTCTTCCTATTTGGAGTCGAGTGTTGTCGAGATGTGAGTCGGAGCAGCATTGGGATCGGTCGGGTGAATATGAATCGGCTTCGTTTCACCAGACGACTGAAATGCTGAATCCGTGGCAGGCTTCTTAGCTCGCAACAAATCACTCGGATCTGCATTTTTTGATACTCCTGTAATTCCACAACTGCCATTTGTGCATCGGCGATCTTTGAGCCCTTCTGGAAGCACTCTTCTGCCTTCTTCCGATTGCCAGTGATGGTAATCACTCCTTTAGGACAAGGCATCTTCAATTTAAGGTAAACGTAACATGGTCGAGCCATGAAACATGCATAAGCCGGCCTGCCCAGAATAGCATGATAAGCACTCTGGAAATCGACGACTTCAAACGTCAACCTTTCTTTGCGGTAATTCTTGGAATCACCGAAAACCACATCGAGGGCGATCTGACCGAGTGACTCGGCCTTCTTGCCAGGAATAACCCCATGGAAACTCATATTGCTTTCACTGAGTCTGGACGTCGGAATGTCCATCCCTTTCAAGGTCACCGCATACAGTATATTCAGGCCACTGCCACCATCCATCAGAACCTTAGTCAACCGAGTGCCTTCGACGACTGGGTCGACCACCAACGCTTGCCTCCCAGGGGTGGCTATGTGTGCCGGGTGATTAGACTGGTCGAATGTAATGGCAGTCTGGGACCACTTCAAATAACTGTGCGTCGCCGGAGCGACCATGTTCACTTCTCTGTTGATGACTTTCAGTCGACTCTTGCTCTCAACATCAGCAAAAATCATGAGAGTGGAATTGACGTGGGGTAACCATCATCGTCCTCTTCTTTATCCTCAACTTTGTCCGATTCTTTTTCCTTTTCTTTGGGTTGTTTCTCTCAGAACTGCTGGATTAGGAGCCGACATTGTCGAGTGGTGTGTTTCGGGTAAATGAGATTACCCTCCTCATCTTTTTTGATGTGAATGTGGCATGGTAAATCCAACACATCATTTCCATCTAGATCTTTTACTTTCTTGGGGTTCCATGGCCCTTTGGGCTTCCCCTTGAACTTTACTTGAGTTACGGCTAAGGTTTCTCCAGGAGCAGCTCGCTCGGCTTTGCGCTTCTGCTTCCGACTGGAGTTCCCTCCCCCGGTTTCGTGGGCGACTATTTTGTGCTTGCCACTCCGGAGCCGATCCTCCTCTTCACCATTAGCATACTTAGTGGCAATTTCCATCATTCGACTCAAAGACATATCTCCGGTCCGACCGAACTTCAAATTCAATTCTCGATACTTGACGCCTTCCTTGAAGGCACAAACTGCTTGGTGATCAGACACATTCTCCACCGTGTGGTGCAACGTGATCCACCTCTGGATATAATCTCTCAAAGTTTCATTCGACTTCTGCACACAAGACTGTAGCTCAGTTAGCCCCGCTGGTCGTTTGCATGTACCCTCAAATGTTCTGACAAACACTCGGGCAAGCTCTTCCCAACTGTAAATACTGCCAGGGGCTAACTGATTCAACCACGCTCTAGCCGAACCCTCTAACATCAGAGGCAGGTGCTTCATGGCCACTTCGTCATTGCCACCACCAATCGGCACAGCCACTCGATAGTCCTCCAGCCAAGTGTCAGGCTTGGACTCACCAGTGAATTTGCTGACTCCAGTCGCCAACCTGAAGTTGGGAGGAATCACTGCTGCTCTGATGGCTCTGCTAAAACACTCGGGACCCAAAACATGCACCCAGCTGCCGGTCGGGTAATCTCTATCGTGGCCATCTCTGTGTGCTCTGTTCCTGTCAACCAAACCTTGAACGAGAATGGATCTCGCGTCAAAGCCTGGCTCCGGGGGGTCGACTGGAATCCTTCGCCCACCACTGTGAGGGCGCCTGTCATCGTGTTGCCGAGCTGCATATGACCCACTCCTTGGGGGAGGCGTGGGCACTCGGCGACGATCATCGTGGTCGACTCGGTGATCAGACTGCTCACGGTTTCCGTACAGATCTCATCGGTCTCCACGTCCATCACGTCTCGGGGGCGATCTTGGACTGTGAGCCGACTGGACTGTGTCTGCTACCACGGATCTGCTATGTTTTGTTCTCCTGCTGCCCGGAGTAAAGCCCTGATCTGCATCAAACCTCTGCCAGCTTCTGACTGGGAGGGCTAGATCGACTCTGCTATTCGGGCTGCAGCTCTGAGATTCTGAATCAGAGTTCGGTATACCTGAGTAGGAGGCGGAAAAAGTTGTCGTCGACTGGACTTAGGAATCTGCTGCCGAGCACGCTCGTCGAGTGCGTGCTGGAGATTCTCCAGTCGAGTGCGCTCAGCCAGGTTGGCCAGGCGCACCTCCTCCAGGGCCCGGGCCTCGGGGGTTTCTCCAATAATAGGAGTGTGAAGTGCATCCATGTTGCGGCGGCGAAGCTCTTCCCTCTGCTGCGAAGAGAGGAGCTCGGGGCGGTACTCCTCATGGGCACGCGACGGATCGCCTCCGCCGTCCCCACCATCCTCGCGGGGGAAGCCAGGAGGACTGCGCGGTCCGTTGACCATCAGGACTTCCTCTGCGGGGTCGCTGTTGTCGCACTCGGACGCAGTCTCATCGGAGCCAGTCGAACAGGTCGTAGAGAGTTTCGTCGGGCTCGATTGCCGCGACTTGGGGGGTGGCCGATTGGCGAGCCACCGCGAGCCTCGACCGACCGGAACGCTTGTGCCGGCGGGCAGCAGGGAGTGAAGACACCACCGGAGCCGACCGATACTGAGTCGACGGCTGCCGCAGGAGGACGCACGCGCGAAGTGCGTTGCCCCGCGGACGGGGAGCGCCTCAACGTCGAGTGGAGCTTCTTGGAGCCAAGCGGAGTCGTCGGCGACGAACACGAGCGCGCCGAAACGGATCTCGTGACCCTCGGCCAATCCTCCGCCTGAAACCAAGCTTATGGGGATCGGAAAAATCGCAACTTCTCCAACAAGTCGCTAAGACACCAGCCCCGAGGTGGGTGCCAACTGTCGTGGTTCTAAGTCTGACAGTAGAATGGGGGGTAGGGATGTAGAGGCAAGATCTTAGCTATGGAGAGGTTGTACGCAAGAGTTTTACGAGTTCAGGCCCTTCTCGGAGGAAGTAACAGCCCTACGTCTCGGAGCCCGGAGGCGGTCGACTGGATTATATGCGTGTGTGTGTGTTACAGGGGGTGCGAACCCTTATCTCAGAGGAGGGGGTGTCTTATATAGAGTGCGCCAGGACCCCAGCTCCCCTCCGTTACACAGGATTCAATGTACATAAAGTGAGAGCGTTACAGGTAACGTCAATAATAAAGTGATATAAATGATCATTAAGTCTATGAGTAAACGTCCGACCGTTGCTGTGCAGAGTGGCTTTAGGTCTTCTGCATGTCGAGTGGTTGAGTGGTCGAGTGACCTAAATAAGGAGAGATCTCCGAGTGAATGGTAGGTCCAGTGGATTGCACTCGACACCTTTGTTGAGCCCTCTCTATTTGCTCTTGAACTTCTTTGCTTCTAGGACAAGGACCTTAGGTAGTACGTATAGGTCAGGTCTATCGCCCTACCCTAGGTCTATGTCCTCATCACCGGTCAGCTGTTCGAGGGTTACAAAATCATTGGAGATTTTGTCCGTGTCACGCGAAGGGTCGGCACTTCCCGATCATATGCTGACAGCACCCTGGCTTGGACCAGGGGCTACGCACTTGCTTAACTATAAAACTCCTATGTCTAAGTGAGGGCGTTTAAGCCGTGAGGGCAGAAGCCGATGACTGGCCAACCCTCAGATTGCATATAACACACCCGCACAGGAGGAAACAATTTAAAGCATAACGAAATTACATTACAAAACAAGCTTTGTCTTTATAATACAAGGCAAAGGACAACATGAATGTATTCATTTGAAAATAATGTCCTCCGAACATTGAGTTGCCACAAGTCGATACCCTTCTATGACATCCGCAAAATATTTCTCGGGTGTGTGGTGCTCCTTGCCCTCCGGCGGCCCGCTGGCAACTTCAACAGCGTTCATCTTCGCCCACCACATCTTGCAGCGAGCAAAGGCCATGCGGGCACCTTCAATACAGGCAGAGCGCTTGACGACGTCCAACTGCGGACAGGCTTCCATTAGGCGCCTCACGAGTCCGAAGTAGCTGCCGGGGATAGCTTTGGCTGGCCATAGCCGGATTCTCAAATCCTTCATGGCTAGTTCGGCCACCCGGTGCAGCTCCACTAGCTGCTTCAGCTGATCGGTGAAAGACACGGGATGCTCTGGCGCCGCATACTGCGCCCAAAATAGCTTCTCCGTAGAACCTCCTCCTTCGGCTCGGTAGAAATCTGCAGCGTCCGATACGTTGCGTGGTAGATCCACAAAAGCTCCTGGGGAACTCCAAACCCGGGTTAGTAAAAGGTACTGCCTCTCCGCATACTTGCTTTGCATCTTAAAAGCCTTACCCGTCGTGATTTTCCTGGCTTCCTGGATCTCCTGGATGACGGCCTGCGCCTCATTCCGCACGGTCTCTGCGCCCTGACGAGCCTTGGTAAGTTCGGCCTCCTGAGCCGACGCATCATTCTCCAAGGCCTCACATTTTTTCACTGCATCTTGGAGCTCCTACTGGATTTCCTTGACACGGGCCTCGAGCTTCTTACGGGCGGCTTGCTGCTGGACAGCCTTCCCCTCGGCCTCGCCCAGGGCCTTCCTCAGGGCCTCGACCTCGGTCGCGACTCCTGCATACATTTCGACATTACAGTCAATACACAGCGTCTTCGCTTTCCAAACACACAGCAAGCCATTACTTACCTTGCTTCTCCTGCAGCTGCACTCTAACCTCGCCGAGCTCGTTCTCGGTCCGCTCCAGCCTTTGCCTCAGTTCAGAGACTTCGGCAGCATGTGAGGTCGCGGCCAACAGCGACGCCTGCTCTTGCACACATATTACGTTAGTCTCCTTCACTAGAGGATTGATCCTCTGTACGGTTCCTCTTACCGAGCACCGGACAGTATCTCAGGGGCTACTAACTATATGGGGTTTTTTCTTTGTTATTTACCTCGAAACCTGTCAACAGGCTGCTGCAGGCTTCGTTCAGTCCACTCTTGGCGGACTGAACCTTCTCGATCACCGTGCTCATAAGAACACGGTGCTCGTCCCTAACGGAGGCGCCTCGTAGCGCCTCCATCAGGTTATCCGGCGCCCCTGGATGGACAGGGGCCACCGGCGGAAACGGTGCACCCCCCTCCTTCAAAGGAGGCGGCCCGCCCGACTCCGGAGCCATATGGGTCTCGGAATCGTATCCGGCTGAGGGCCAAGCTAGATGCGGCCCTGGTCGCCAGTCTCCATGGGGATCGTCTCCTCCATGTGTCCGGCAGTGGAGGCTTCGCCTCGTGGCGCCTCCCGGACAGTGTCCTGGGTTCCTCCCCGACTCGGATTGGCCCTCCGGGACAGCGCCTCGGCATCGTCCCCGGCCCCGAGGGAGTAAGCAGGCGGTGGCGACCGGCTCGCCATCTCCGACGGAGCCAATGAACTTCCAGACGAGGATCGCTGGATTAGGTCACGGGCCGGACTGCAATGGTACAGCTAACTACATCAAGATAATGGAGAGAAAAGGCTGGATGTGCGCATAAATAAGCCATGTCACATACGATGCGGCCTGGGGCTTTGTGCGGGGGCGTCGTTCCGGACTACTGTCAACGTCCCACGCAGTGTTGGCCGCCGGAATGCCCTTCCCGTTTTTAGGCGCCTCCGCCTCCAGATGCGCCAGAGCCGCCCTCTTCTTCTTCCTCTCCTCAGGGGGAGGATTGTTTTCTTCTTCCCCCTCTCCCCCTTCATTGTCCTCAGGGACAGAGGAATGAGTTTCGTCGTCTTCGGACGCCGCGTCCGAAGTACCCTTACGACAGAGGCCGCTCTTGGCCTCCTTTGCCTAGCCTTCTCCTCCGACGCCTTATACGGCGCCGGTACTAGCATCTCCGCCAAGCGCGGGATGACTGGTTCTTCGAGATAGTAGCATTGTCCCTTCTCTATTTTTCTCTCATTTTTTTGGGCCTTCTCTTTTTTTATTTGGCCTTTCTCTTTTTTTCCTCACATGGGACAATGCTCCAATAATGAAGATCATCACACTTCTATTTACTTACAACTCAAAAATTACAACTCCATACTAGAACAAAATATGACTCTATATGCGTGCCTCCGGTGGTGTACCGGGATGCGCAATGAATCAAGAGTGACATGTATGAAAAAATTAAGGATGGTGGCTTTGCCACAAATACGATGTCAACTACATGATCATGCAAGGCAATATGACAATGATGGAGCGTGTCGTAATAAACGGAACGGTCGAAAGTTGCATGGCAATATATCTCGGAATGACTATGGAAATGCCATAATAGGTAGGTATGGTGGCTGTTTTGAGGAAGGTAAATGGTGGGTTTATGCTACCGGCGAAAGTTGCGCGGTACTAGAGAGGCTAGCAATGGTGGAAGGCTGAGAGTGCGTATAATCCATGGACTCAACATTAGTCATAAAGAACTCACATACTTATTGCAAAAATCTACAAGTCATCAAAAACCAAGCACTACACGCATGCTCCTAGGGGGATAGATTGGTAGGAAAAGACCATCCCTTGTCCCCGACCGCCACTCATAAGGAAGACAATTAAAGAAACACCTCATGCTTCAAATTTGTTACACAACGGTTACCATACGTGCATGCTATGGGACTTGCAAACCTCAACACAAGTATTTCTCAGATTCACAATTAATTCACTAGCATGACTCTAGTATCACCATCCTCATGTCCCAAAACAATCATCAACTATCAAACTTCTCATAGCATTCAATGCACTTTATATGAAAGTTTTTATTATACCCATCTTGGATGCCCATCATATTAGGACAAGTTTTATAACCAAAGCAAATTACCATGCTGTTCTAAAAGGCTCTGAAAATAATATAAGTGAAGCGTACGAGAGATCAATAATTTCTATAAAATCAAACCACCACCATGCTCTAAAAAGATATAAGTGAAGCACTAGAGCAAAATTATCTAGCTCAAAAGATATAAGTGAAGCACATAGAGTATTCTAATAAATTCCGATTCATGCGTGTCTCTCCCAAAAGGTGTGTATAGAAAGGATGATTGTGGTAAACTAAAAAGAAAAGACTCAAATCATACAGGACGCTCCAAGCAAAACACATATCATGTGGTGAATAAAAATATAACCTCAAGTAAAGTTACCGATAGACGAAGACGAAAGAGGGGATGCCTTCTGGGGCATCCCCAAGCTTAGGCTTTTGGTTGTCCTTGAATTTTACCTTGGGGTGCCTTGGGCATCCCCAAGCTTAGGCTCTTGCCACTCCTTATTCCATAATCCATCAAATCTTTACCCAAAAACTTGAAAACTTCACAACACAAAACTCAACAGAAAATCTCATGAGCTCCGTTAGTATAAGAAAATAAACCACCACTTTAATGTACTGTAATGAACTCATTCTTTATTTATATTGGTGTTAAACCTACTATATTCCAACTCCTCTATGGTTTATACACCCCGATACTACTCATAGATTCATCAAAATAAGCAAACAACACACGGAAAACAGAATCTGTCAAAACAGAACAGTCTGTAGCAATCCGACTAAACTGAATACTTCTGGAACTCCAAAAATTCTACCAAATTAGGACGACCAGGGAAATTTGTATATTAGTCTACTGCAAAAAGAATCAGGGCAAAAGCTCTTTTCTGTGATTTATTAAAATTATTTTCGTGAGCACAAAGTTTCTGTCTTTTTCAGCAAGATCAAACAACTATCATCCAAGAAGATCTTAAAGGCTTTACTTGGCACAAACACTAATTAAAAATAAAAAAACACAATCATAACAGTAGCATGATGAATTATTTATTACTAAACAGGAACAAAAAGTAAAGAACAAAAATAAAATTGGGTTGCCTTCCAACAAGCGCTATCGTTTAACGCCCCTAGCTACGCATAAAAACAAAAATAGATCTAGGTATTGGAATCTTTGGCATTTATCTTTTAATATGGTTATGCTCAGAACCGGGAGGTTCCTTACATTTCCCTTCATACTCGGAGATCTTTATATCTAGAGCATCCAACCGCTTATTGCAAAGAGTGATCAACATATTCATGCGGTGCAGGTTCCCACTAACATTTTTGAGAGGTTCAAGAGATTTTTGCAAAATTTTAGTTACTTCGCATATTTTCTCAAAAACTTGGGTTCCTTCTTGAGTATGATGAAGTCCCTTTTGTGGGGGTAGTACTCCTACTATTCCCTCTATAATCTCATACGCAATACTCGGATCAATTCAATAAAACTCCCTTTAGCGGCAAAATCCAAGAGTTGTCTATGGGACATGGTTAGCCCAACATAAAAATTACGAAGTAAAATCTTGAAATCTCCCTCTCTACAGCAATTACGGTAGGATTCTATCATCCTGTACCAAGCATCTTTTAGGTTTTCTCCTTGTCTTTGTTTGAAGTGAAGAACTTCAAAATCGGGAGACAAAGGAAGGCTAGCCATGATGGCACAACAAACGATCTAACACACAGACGCAGAAGAAGCAAGCAAAAAGAGACGAACGGAAAAGGGGAGAAGAAAAGGGCAAAGGTTTTCGAAAATTGTTTAAGAAGTGGGGGAGAGCAAAACGAGAGGCGAATGGCAAATAATGTAATGCGAGGGAGAAGAGTTCATGATGGGTACTTGGTATGTCTTGACTTGGCGTAGATCTCCCCGGCAATGGTGCCAGAAATCCTTCTTGCTACCTCTTGAGCATGCATTGGTTTTTCCTTGAAGAGGAAAGGGTGATGCAGCAAAGTAGCCTAAGTATTTCCCTCAGATTTTGAGAATAAAGGTATCAATCCAGTAGGACACAACGCGCAAGTCACATAGTGCCTGCACAAACAATCAAGAACCTTGCAACCAACGCGATAAAGGGGTTGTCAATCCCTTCACGGCCACTCGCAACGATAGTAAAGTAAATATTTTTGGTATTTTTGTTGTATAGGTTGGAAAGTAAAGATTGCAAAATAGTCACTAGTAGAAAACAGGGCTTTCGTTCGGGCATGGCAAGCCCATTAGTCCCGGTTCAGTCACGAACCAGGACCCATGGGGGCATTCGTCCCGGTTCGTGAGCCCAGGGGGCCGGCCGGGGCCTCGTGGGCATTGGTCCCGGTTCGTATGGAACCATTTGTCCCGGTTCGAGCCACAAACCGGGACTAATGGTCCTCGCTCCTGGCCCACAACCATTGGTCCCGGTTCTTGGCATGAACCGGGACAGAAGGCCCGGATTTAGTACCGGTTCATGCCACGAACCGGGACCAATGAGGTGCCTATATATACCCCTCGCCCACGAGCAGAGCACTCCAGTGCTCTATTTTTCTCTGGCCGGCGAGGGGAGGGCTTTGTGGTGCTCTAGCTCACCTCCTATGCACATGAGGTGTTCGATGAAATGCCCGAGCCACACTAGTTAAGCTTTGCCCTCTCGAAGCTCGACCTCAAAGCCCCATTTTCCTCGAGATTTGTCAAGGTTTAGCGGCCCGTCACGTCCCATTTCCGTCTTCACCGCCGTCGACCGCCCGCGTCGATCTCGTCGCCGGCACCACCGTGGTGAGCCTCTTGTTCTTATCTTCTTTTTGAAAGAAAAAAAATTCTTACTTTAGATAGATACTTGTCTAATTTTCTTACTATTTTATTCCTTCTTATTACATAGTGCGATGGTTTTGGTATCCGCCCCCGTCGGCCCTCGTCCTGTCTATGATTCGGATGTGGTATATATTATCTTTTTATAACTATTTGATTCATTTATTGTTTATGACAAATATACCGACCAGCGTGACATAGATTTTATTTTATCTAGGAGGTGGTTGAACCGGAAATTCTAACCGACCCTATTGTCGAGAGGTTAAATTTAATTGAAGAAGAAAACAATTACTTGAAGGAAAAAATAAAAAAATTGAGGAGGAGAAGATGATATTGGAGTTGCATGTTGCGGATGTCGTCGATGATCACAAGATCAAGATGGATGCAATGCGCTTGAAGATTAGAAAGATTAGAAAATATGCCATTCATACCGAGGCTTGGTATCATTATGCCGTTGGATCAATTGTTACCTTGGTTGCGATTATGATCGCATTTGTTTTCGCATTGAAATGTTTTACATAGTTTCATTGTATGGTTTAATTAATTAGATGCTCTGGAGAGCTATATATATGTTGTTAGATGAGAACTATGTATGTACTTTGGTTCTAATGTGATGATGAACTTCTATTAATTTGGTCACTTAATTATCTATTCATGATGTTCTGTAATGGTTTTTGACACACTTAATTATATATAATGCACGCAGATGAACCGGCAATGGATGTACGGTGATAGACACACCTCCGAGTACATTAAGGCCGTGCATGATTTTCTCGAAGTGGCTGAGGCAAACAAGCAGAATGGTTTTATGTGTTGTCCATGCCCTATATGTGGGAATACGAATTCTTACTCTGACCGGAAAATCCTTCACGCCCACCTGCTTTACAAGGGTTTCATGCCACACTATAATGTTTGGACGAGGCACGGAGAAATGGGGGTTATGATGGAAGACGGCGAAGAAGAAGAGGACGATGACAACTATGTGCCCCCTGAATACGGTGATGCTGCAATGGGGGAAGCTGCTGAAGATCAAGAGGAACCAGACGATGTGCCCAATGATGCTGCAAGGGGGGAAGCTGCTGAAGATCAAGAGGAACCAGTGCCCGATGATGATGATCTCCGCCGGGTCATAGTCGATGCAAGGACGCAATGCGAAAGTCAAAAGGAGAAGCTGAAGTTCGATCGCATGTTAGAGGATCACAAAAAAGGGTTGTACCCCAATTGCAAAGATGGCAACACAAAGCTCGGTACCGTACTGGAATTGCTGCAGTGGAAGGCAGAGAATGTTGTGCCTGACAAAGGATTTGAGAAGCTATTGAAAATACTGAAGAAGAAGCTTCCAAAGGATAACGAATTGCCCGACAGTACATACGCAGCAAAGAAGGTCGTATGCCCTCTAGGATTGGAGGTGCAGAAGATACATGCATGCCCTAATGACTGCATCCTCTACCGCGGTGCGTACAAGGATCTGAACGCATGCCCGGTATGCGGTGCATTGCGGTATAAGATCAGACGAGATGACCCTGGTGATGTTGACGGCGAGCCCCCCAGGAAGAGGGTTCCTGCGAAGGTGATGTGGTATGCTCCTATAATACCACGGTTGAAACGTCTGTTCAGAAACGAAGAGCATGCCAAGTTGATGTGATGGCACAGTGAGGACCGTAAGAAAGACGGGAAGTTGAGAGCACCCGCTGACGGGTCGCAGTGGAGAAAAATCGAGAGAAAGTATTGGGCTGAGTTTGCAGCTGACCCAAGGAACGTATGTTTTGGTTTAAGCGCGGATGGCATTAATCCTTTCGGGGAGCAGAGCAGCAATCACAGCACCTGGCCCGTGACTCTATGTATGTATAACCTTCCTCCTTGGATGTGCATGAAGCGGAAGTTCATTATGATGCCAGTTCTCATCCAAGGCCCTAAGCAACCCGGCAACGACATTGATGTGTACCTAAGGCCATTAGTTGAAGAACTTTTACAGCTGTGGAATGGAAACGGTGTACGTACGTGGGATAAGCACAAACAGGAGGAATTTAACCTGCACGCGTTGCTGTTTGTAACCATCAACGATGGGCCCGCTCTCAGTAACCTTTCAGGACAGACAAACAAGGGATACCACGCATGCACGCACTGTTTAGATGACACTGAAAGTATATACCTGGACAAAAGCAGGAAGAATGTGTACCTGGGCCATCGTCGATTTCTTCCGACCAACCATCAATGTTGAAAGAAAGGCAAGCATTTCAAAGGCGAGGCAGATCACCGGAAGAAGCCCGCCATGCGTACCGGTGATCACGTACTTGCTATGGTCAATGATTTACACGTAATCTTTGGAAAGGGTCCCGACGGACTAGCTGTTCCGAATGACGCTGAGGGACACGCACCCATGTGGAAGAAGAAATCTATATTTTGGGACCTACCCTACTGGAAAGAGCTAGAGGTCCGCTCTTCAATCGACGTGATGCACGTGATGAAGAACCTTTGCGTGAACCTGCTAGGCTTGTTGGGCGTGTATGGGAAGACAAAAGATACACCTGAGGCACGGGAGGACCTGCAACGTTTGCACGAAAAAGACGGCATGCCTCCGAAGCAGTATGAAGGTCCTGCCAGCTACGCTCTTACGAAAGAAGAGAAAGAAATCTTCTTTGAATGCCTGCTCAGTATGAAGGTCCCGACTAGCTTCTCGTCGAATATAAAGGGAATAATAAATATGCCAGAGAAAAAGTTCCAGAACCTAAAGTCTCATGACTGCCACGTGATTATGACGCAACTGCTTCCGGTTGCATTGAGGGGGCTTCTACCGGAAAACGTCCGATTATCCATTGTGAAGCTATGTGCATTCCTCAATGCAATCTCTCAGAAGGTGATCGATCCAGAAATCATACCAAGGCTAAGGAGTGATGTGGCGCAATGTCTTGTCAGTTTCGAGCTGGTGTTCCCACCATCCTTCTTCAATATCATGATGCACGTCCTAGTTCATCTAGTCGACGAGATTGTCATTCTGGGGCCCGTATTTCTACACAATATGTTCCCCTTTGAGAGGTTCATGGGAGTCCTAAAGAAATATGTCTGTAACCGCGCTAGGCCAGAAGGAAGCATCTCCATGGGCCATCAAACAGAGGATGTCATTGGGTTTTGTGTTGACTTCATTCCTGGCCTTAAGAAGATAGGTCTCCCTAAATCGCGGTATGAGGGGAGACTGACTGGAAAAGGCACGCTTGGAGGGGGGACTCAATAATATGCAGGGACGGATATTCTTGGTCTGAAGCACACTACACAGTTCTACAGAACTCTACCTTGGTGACCCCGTATGTCGATGAACACAAGAACAGTCTGCGCTCCAAACACCTGGAGCAGTGTGACGACTGGATTACATGTGAACACATCAGGACTTTCAGCAGTTGGTTGGAAACACGTCTCAGAGGTGACACCACTGTTTGTGATGAGTTGTACTCGTTGTCCAGGGGACCATCTTCGACTGTATTGACTCGCAAAGGATACGAGATAAATGGGAATACATTTTACACGATCGCCCAAGATCAAAAGAGCACCAACCAAAACAGCTGTGTCCGCTTTGATGCAGCAACCGAGAGGGGAAAGGACACATATTATGGTTACATAATGGACATATGGGAACTTGACTACGGACATGATTTTAAGGTCCCTTTGTTTAAGTGCAAATGGGTCAATCTGTCAGGAGGCGGGGTACAGGTAGACCCACAGTACGGAATGACAACAGTGGATCTGAACAATCTTGGGTACACTGACGAACCGTTCGTCCTAGCCAATGATGTGGCACAGGTTATCTATGTGAAGGACATGTCTACTAGACCGAGGAAAAGAAAAGATAGGGAAGCGAATACATCATACGATGAGCCAAAGCGGCACATAGTTCTTTCAGGAAAAAGGGACATTGTGGGAGTGGAGGGCAAGACAGACATGTCTGAAGATTATGAAAAGTTTCATGAAATTCCTCCCTTCAAAGTCAAGGCTGACCCAAGCATCCTGATAAACGATGAAGATTATCCATGGTTACGGCGCAATAAGCAAATGACACAAGCGAAGAAAAAGTGAAGACTTTCTCCCGCAACTATTATGATGATACCATGCCAACTTTGTAATAGACGAGTATGATACCATTGTCCGTTTTGTACAAGAAGTGCATCTAGTTTTTGCCGTAACCCTCTCAACTTTCTTGCACATGCTATGTGGATGAAATGATGATACCATGCCAACTTTCAACCTTTTCAGAGTTCATTTGAAATGCTTTATAAGCCCTGAGTGCAGAGAGGTTACGCCCGTAAGCCTGCTTTAGAGAGGAGCTCGACAGCTCAGGCGCACCGCACCTTATAAATAGGTGCGGCTCTCTCTTAGCTAGCGAGGTGGGACTAAACTCACCACCACGCCGCTGTGCAAGGCCATTGGTCCTGGTTGGTGGCACGAACCGGGACCAATTCCACCCTTTGGTCCCTGTTGGTGCCACGAACCGGTACTAATGAGGCTGTGGCCCCACGAGCACCTTTAGTACCTGTTCGTGGCACGAACCAGTACTAGAGTTTCCTACTAGCTAAGCAGTTTTTTAGTCCCACCTCGCTAGCTGAGAGGCACTAGGAGCGGTTTATAAGCCCTGAGTGCAGAGACGATGAAGAAGAGGCGCAATGCTCACGTTGCTTAGCTTCAAGCCTTGAGGAATAAGGTAGACTGCATCGAGCTATGTGCAGTGCAGTCTACACTATTCCGAAAGGCTTGAAGCAAATCAACGCGCATTGCGCCTCTTTTTTATTTTTAATCATTAAAAGCAAAAAGAATTTTCATAAAGAACTTTTTTTGATAGAAACTTTAATAGCAGAAAGAATTATCATAAAGTAAAATAAATAAGTAATTAGAAACAAAATAAAATAAATAAGTTTTTTGTTGTAAGTAGAAACAAAACAAAATAAATATAGCAAAAAAGAAAACAAAAAAACTAAATACAGCAAAAAGAATTTTCATAAAGAACTAATGGCACTAATAGAAAGTTTATATGTTTTCTAAAACTAATGGCACTAACAGACAGTTTATAATTTTGCAGACCTAAAAGAAAAAAGAATTAAAAAATAAAGCAAAAAAAAAGAAAATAAATAATGCAAAAAAGAGAACTAAAAAACTGGAAAAAAAATTAAAAAACTGCCACCTATTGGGTCACCACGGCCTGAATACGACTAGAAAACCAACCTGGGCCAGGATTCAGGCCCGCAGAAGGCCCAATAGGCCAACAGACAGCACAGTGTGACATTAGGCCCGTAAGCCTGCATTTGAGAGGAGCTCGAGAGGGCAGCCGCAGTGGGGCTTATAAACCACCCCGAGCCCCTCTCAACTAGCGAGGTGGGACTAAACTTTTGGCCGCGGGCAGCGCAAGGCCTTTGGTCCCGGTTGGTGCCACCAACCGGGACCAATGCCCCCCCTTTAGTCCCGGTTGGTGCCACCAACCGGGACCAAAGGCCGCCGCTTCCCGCCCTTTGGGCTGCTGAAAAGGGGCCTTTGGTCCCGGTTGGTGGCACCAACCGGGACTAATGCCCACCTTTAGTCCCGGTTGGTGCCACGAACCGGGACTAAAGGCTTTGCTATATAAGTCCACACTTAGGAAATTTTCAAGATACCTCGCCAGTTGCCCCCGACGCCGCCAGGCTGCCCGTGCTCGCCGTCGCCGCCCGCTCCTCGTCGCCGTCGCCCCGCGCCCTTGCCTCGACGGGTCGCCACCCGGTGCTCGTCGCCGTCGCCCTGCCCCCACGCGCCGCCCCGCCTCGTGATCCACTGCTCGCGCGCGCCGCCTCGGCGCCCCGAGCCCCCCTGCCCGGCACGCGCGTGCTCGTCGGCGCCCTCGCCGCCCCCGCCCCGTCCCGCCCCCGCGCGCCAGCGCCCTCGCCACCCCCGCCGTCGCCATCGTCCTAGCCGCCCCCGCTGTGAGAGCCGCCACCCCGGCTCTGTTTTTTTATTAGTTAATTGTTTTTTGATCATATATATATATAATGTATATGTGTATGTATGTGGCTATATGTTTTTGTTCATATGTGGCTATATGTTTTTTTATTTTTATTAGTTTAATTTTTTTGTTCATATGTGATGTATATGTGTATGTGGCTATAATGTATATGTGAACAAAAAAAATTGTATGTATGTAGATGTTCAAAATGTATGAATATATATGTCAAAAATGTTTTTTTGTTCATAGAAAGTTTTTTGTTCATATATAGAAAGTTTTTATATATGAAAATGGATATATATTCGATATATATGAGAAATGATGATCCACATGGAAAAGTTTTATATATGCAAAAGTTACAATTTTAGAAAAGTTTTATATATCTAGCTAGGAAGGGAAGAAGAAGAAAAAGAAGGATAGGAAAGAAGAAAATAAGAAGAGGAAAGAAAGAAGAAGAGGAGAGGAAGAAGAGGAGAAATAAATAAGAAGAGGAAAAAAGAAGAAAAAGAAGAGGAGAAGAAGAAAGGAATAGAGGAGAAGAAGAAAAAATAGAAAATATTCTATTTTTTCTTCTTCTCCTCTTTTTTTTCTTCTTTTTTTTCTTCAATCCTCTCCTCTATTCCTTTCTTCTTCTCTCCTCTTTTTATTTCTTCTTCGTTTTCTTATGTTTTATCGGGTCTGTCGTCGTCGATATATACCCCTCCCGATAACTTCAACACGAGGGGGGATAACTTCAACACGAGGGGGGTCGATATACCCCCTCCCCGATAACATTATTTTCCTGTGTATATATGTCGTCGTTGTCGATATAACCCCCTCCTGATAACTTCAACACGTGGGGGGGTCGATATACCCCCTCCCCGATAACATTATTTTCCCGTGTATGTATGTTGTCGTTGTCGATATTACCCCCTCCCGATAACTTCAACACGAGGGGGGATAACTTCAACACGAGGGGGGGTCGATATACCCCCTCCTCGATAACATTATTTCCCGTGTATGTATGTCGTCGTTATCGATATAAAACCCCCTCCCGATAACTTCAACACGTGGGGGGGTCGATATATACCCCCTCCCCGATAACATTATTTTCCCGTGTATGTATGTCGTCGTTGTCGATATATATAACTCCCTCCCAGATAACTTCGACATGATGGACAGTCGATATGTATACCCCCTCTCGACCGTGATAACTTATACCACGGGAGCACCCCCCCCCCCGGCCCTCTCGCTCGACCAAAACTCTCGAGGACACCCAAACCCTAGAAAAAAACGATGTCGGTCTCCTACCCCCTCCCGCCGCGCCCCTACCCTTGAAGCGTTGCCTAGGCCACCCCAAACCCGGAATAAGCTAGGTCTACATTTGCACTAATATATCCACCTGCTGTCATGTTTGTGTAATAATTGCCATGTTGTAATATTTGCAGAAACAATGGAGCACGGACGAGATGAGCAAGCAGAAGAGGTGTTGGGGGACATAATCTTAGCCGGAGGTGATATCTTGTCGTATCTTAACGACAATGATGGTCTGGAAGAACAGGGTGAAGAAGCAAGCTGCGGTGATCGAAGAGTGGAGGAGGAAAGACATGATTATGATGGCTCCGGTGACCCAATGCTGGTGCAAGAAGGAGCCCGTGGTGACGGCTCCGGTGACCGAACAGAGTCCGGCCAGGTAAATATATTAGTTAAGCCTGTGCTGACTAGCTAATTGATGCATTCATTGTTTTGGTATGTACACATATTAATTAACACTCGTCTTTCTTTTTTTTTCTAGCCCTCCGGATCGAGCACAACTGCGGTAAAGAGACGAGGCCCGAAGAGAAAGTTGCGCTCGGATGAAAGGTTTGAGATCACAGCAATCGCGCGCGAAGGCCAACCGATTGAACCCCTCCGGACAAAGGATGCTTTTGCTGCTCAGTGCGGGGTTCTAGTTAGGGACAAGATCCCGATCAACATCCACCAATGGTATAAGCCTAAGAAGGAAGACCCTGAGGTGTCTTATGTCAATGATATGCAGAAAGATGATCTTTGGACTGAGCTGAAGGCAAATTTCACCCTACCGCTAGAGGAGGATCCGGAGAAGCCAGTTATAGAGCAATTAATCAAGTCTCATGCTCTTAAGAAGATGGCAGACCTATTCAGGTGGTGGAAGAATGAGCTGAAAACGTTTGTTGACAAAGAAGAGACACCAGAATTCATCGGCCGGTATGAGAAGATCAGAGATCACTGGCCCGCATTTGTGGCCCACAAGACATCGGAAAAGAGTAAGAAGATGTCAGCGACAAACAAGAAGAATGCTGCGAAGAAGAAGCTTCACCATCGCACGGGGTCAGGTGGCTACCTCAAAGCCCGGCCTAAGTGGGCCAAGTCTGAGAGGGATCTGCTTGATAAAGGGATCGAACCAGAGACAATGAACTGGCCAGACCGTTGCCGGACTTGGTTCTTCGGGGCTGGCGGAACCTTGGACCCTGTATCAGGGAGGTGTCGTTGGACGGACGAGCAACTTGCAATACCCGTCAAGAAGCTTAAGCACTATATCGATGCAGCACAGCAAGGGACGTTCGTTCCAGACAGAGAGAACGACAAGCTCACAATGGCCCACGGGAATCCTGAGCACCCTAGACGGACACGAGGCACGCCAGGCTCCGTTCCGTGTAAGGCTGGTTTTCCGGACGCGGGCGGTTACAAAACCCAGGAGAGGAGGAAAAAAGTGGAGCAGATCCAAATTCAGCGTCTGCACGAAAGGGTTCAAGTGCTAGAGGAACGAGACGGCAATCGAGATGCCGAAACTGCCCCCGAAGCTACACCGCCATCTCAGCGGAGAAGCAGCGTGGCTTCCACCGAGCTGCCTCGGCTGGAGCATGCGGCTCCTGCTAGCTACCCCGTGGATGCTATCACGGAGTCTCAACATTGCAACCTTATGGCAGAATGGCAGAACTTGAAAGTCAAGGCGGCTGTTGGCTCTGTTTTACCTACTGAACCCGGCGCAACCTACCACTGCCGGCCGATTCCAGAAGGATATGCTAGGGTGATGGTGGATGAAATAACGGAGGGATTTGAGGACCTCCAGCTTGACCACCCTACCGGTGAAGGGGAGACTCGGCTGGGTTTAGCTCTGAAGACTCCATGCCTATGGCGGAAGGAGCTCATCAAGCTTCCGAACTGGACGGCTCCGGCGAGTAAGGGCACTCCGCCTCCTCCTCCGCCTCCTCCTCCGGCGAGTGATCAGGGCACTCAGCCTCCTTCTCCGGCGCGTGGAGGCACTCCGACTCCTTCTCCGCCAGCGCCGGCGCGCCAGAGCAGCCAGCCTCCTCCTTCTCCGCCTCGTCAGCAAGGGCGGAAGAGACCCGCCGCCGCTGCGGCTGCTCCGGCGCGTCTCCTCCGCCTCGTAAGCAAGGAAAGAAGACAGCCGCAGCCGCTCCGTCTGCTCTGCCGGCGTCTAGCAGTACAGCTGCTAGAGGCGGGAGGCAATACAGATTCGGTCCTTCTCTGAAGACTCCAGAGAAGTTACCATATGAGAGGACCGAGGAGGAGAACGCGAAGATCGTGCGAGCCGAAGTGAAGAACTTCTTTGAAGGGGTGAAAGCAAAGAAACATCCACCTCCGGAGGAGAAGGTAGATCCGGTGAAAGCAAAGCGCACTCTGGCTGCCCTGACAAAACCACCAAAGTCTCCGCCGAGAGGCAACTATGAGCGCATTCTTGCAAAGGCATATGCCGAAGCGGAGCGGTCGTGAAGTACTGTCAGTGATAAAAGGATGAAAGAACGACGAGCTGGGAAAAAAATTGCCCAGCTCGGCGAACAAGCGAACCAATCGTGCCCCCCGCTCAAGGTGTCAAAAGACATCGTCGCTAATGATCCGGGTATGGTGCCCGGTTATAGCAATCTTGGAGATTACCTGCCCGACGATGTACATTATGAAATCATGGAGGTGGACGAACACAAATACCATTACGAGAAGCCTCTCGTCAAAGATGTCAGATCTCTAAGCACGATGATGCGAAGACTACATGATTGGTACATGAAAACCTGCAGAGAGTCTGATGGGATGAGTACTTTGACGCTGAGAGTTAAACCGGAGCATGACCTCGTTGGAATTGAACTGCTGAATGTTCCATTTGAGGATTTCTTCTAGTTTTACAATCAAAAGTCCCTCGATAAAACAACAATCACTTGCTACTGTCTGTAAGTAGTACTACTTCTGTCATTAAGTCTCTCTATATAGGTCAGCTCTTTCATTGCATGTATTTATACTTATCCTCACTATATTATGCAGATTGAAGATTGCCGAATTGAAGAAAAGACAAATCGGTGATATTGGGTTCATTAACACAAATCTCATAGATGCATATACGGTTGAAAAAAATCCCAAAGAAGCCGAGGCCAACTTGCTACAATCGTTGGTATTAAATCAAAACAAAGATATAATACTCTTTCCTTACAACTTCAAGTGAGTGTTACTGTCTTGTGCATATTCGGTTTCCCTTATTAGTCCAGGTTATGGTAATGTAATTGATGACTTATGCATGCATGCGCAGCTTCCACTATATTCTCCTAGAGATTAAGCTTGAGCCGGGAGTAGTAACCATCTTAGACTCGAGACGAAAAGATCCCCAGGACTATGCGAACATGACTCAAATGCTCCAGAAGTAAGTTAAATCGATCATTATCCACCATATCAGCAACTTTGTTCATTTCCAGATATCAAGTAATTGTTTTCTTTGTCTGGCAGGGTTTGGAGAAAATTCACCTCAAAAGCTCCGGGACTCCCGAAGAAGCTGCAATTTAGACACCCGAAAGTAAGTACCATAGTAGCATGTTCCGCGCATCTCCTAGTGATTCAATCGCTAGTTTCATCAATACCATTTAGCATGCTTGCTTATCAGTGTGATTGACCTCTATTTCTTGTAAAGTGGTTGTGGCAGGAACCCGGGAATAATTACTGTGGATACTACGTTTGCGAGTCCATCCGCCACACGACCTGTGAGCGGGGCTACACTGAAGAACAATATGAAGTGCGTAAGCAATAATATTCACAATTTTATTTTATTACCAACATTTGTGTTGAGTTTCATTTATTCATATATATATATATATATATATATATATATATATGTGTGTGTGTGTGTGTGTGTGTGTATTGACCCCCTTCTTCAAATTAGATCTTTCGGATGCGGGATGAACTCCTAGCAGAACATCGTATGCGAGCAATTCAAGAGGAATTGGCGGCATTCTTCCTTGACCACGTGATCGCTGAAAACGGAGAATACTATGTGGACCCTGTGTTCCTACAATATAATTAGGAGATTGTATTGTAAGAGATAATTATTGTATATATGTAGCCGGTATTGTCGGATAGATATACGAGAACTTGTTGTTCGACCAATATCTCGGAGAAGGAGAGGTGGTCGATATCACTTCTCTCTGTATGCATATGTTCATGACGATCTTCTGTTTCCTTCCTTTGATTACTAGCTAGCGTGTCTACTCCTCTCCATACGTATATAGTATGTAGCGTCGACCAAGCACGGAGATAAGAGAGGACACTTCTCTCTATTAATTAGCTAGCTAACACAATATATGAAACACCTAAATTAACCACCCAAAACCCCTAAACCACCCCCTTTCAAAAAAAACAAAAACCTCAGCTCCTGCCAGGTGCTGACGCGTGGATGCCTATTGGTCCCGGTTGGTGACACCAACCGGGACAAAAGGCCCTCCTGCCTGGGCTCACCGCACCGGCCACGTGGACGGCCTTTAGTCCCGGTTCGTGTAAGAACCGGGACTAAAGGGCTAGGGCATTAGTAACGACCCTTTAGTCCCGGTTCCAGAACCGGGGTAAAAGCCCCTTTTCCTACTAGTGAGTAAACGAGATGCGATGTAAATAAAAGAGATGCAATAGAATAAGAAAGAGACCCGGGGGCCATAGGTTTCACTAGTGGCTTCTCTCAAGATAGCATGTATTACGGTGCGTGAACAAATTACTGCCGAGCAATTGATAGAAAAGTGCATAATTATGAAGACATCTAAGGCAATGATCATGAATATAGGCATCACGTCCGTGTCAAGTAGACTGAAACGATTCTGCATCTACTACTATCACTCCACACATCGACAGCTATCGAGCATGCATCTAGAGTATTATGTTCATAAGAACAGAGTAACACATTAGGCAAGATGACATGATGTAGAGGGATAAACTCAAACAATATGATATAAACCACATCCTTTTATCCTCGATGGCAACAATACAATACGTGCCTTGCCGCCCCTACCATCACTGGGAAAGGACACCGCAAAATTGAACCCAAAGCTAAGCACTTCTCCCATTGCAAGAAAGATCAATCTAGTAGGCCAAACTAAACCGATAATTCGAAGAGACTTGCAAAGATATCAAATCATGCATATAAGAATTCAGAGAATAACCAAATAATATTCATAGATAATCAAGTTCATAAATCCACAATTCATCGGATCTTGGGAAACACACCGCAAAAGAGTATTACATCGAATAGATCTCCTAGAACATCAAGGAGAACTTTGTATTGAGGATCAAAGAGAGAGAAGAAGCCATCTAGCTAATAACTATGGACCCGAAGGTCTGTGGTAATCTACTCACGCTTCATCGGAGAGGCTATGGTGTTGATGTAGAAGCCCTCCATGATCGATTCCCCCTTCGGCAGATCGCCGAAAAAGGCCCCATAATGGGATCTCACAGGTACAGAAGGTTGCGGCGGTGGAAAAGTGGTTTCGTGGCTCCCCCTGATGTTTTTAGGGTATAAGAGTATATATAGGCGAAGGAAGTATGTCGGTGGAGCTACGAGGGTCCCATGAGGGTGGGGGCGCGCCTACCCCCCTGGGCGCGCCCTCCTGCCTCGTGGCTGCCTCGTAGTGTTCCATACTTCAACTTCAAGTCTTCTGGTTTGCTTTCGGTCCAAGAAAGATCATCGCGAAGGTTTCATTCTGTTTGGATTCCGTTTGATATTCCTTTTCTGCGAAACACTAAAATAGGCAAAAAAACAGAAACTGGCACTGGGCCTTCGGTTAATAGGTTAGTCCCAAAAATAATATAAAGAGCATATTAAAGCCCATTAAACATCCAAAACAGATAATATAATAGCATGGAACAGTAAAAAATTATAGATACGTTGGAGACGTATCAGCGATCAAGTCAAGGATGGAGACATAGAAATTTGCAAGATACATACGGATCTGAATGTTGCAGACCGGCCCGTTGACTAAGCCTCTCTCACGAGCAAAACATGATCAGCACCAAGACTCCATGGGTGTTAGAATCATTACTGTGTAATCTAGATTATTGACTCTAGTGCAAGTGGGAGACCGAAGGAAATATGCCCTAGAGGCAATAATAAAGTTGTTATTTATATTTCCTTATATCATGATGAATGTTTGTTATTCATGCTAGAATTGTATTAACCGGAAACTTAGTACATGTGTGAATACATAGACAAACAGAGTGTCACTAGTATGCCTCTACTTGACTAGCTCGTTAATCAAAGATGGTTATGTTTCCTAACCATAGACCTAAGTTGTCATTTGATGAACGGGATCACATCATTAGACAATGATGTGATTGACTTGACCGATCCGTTAGCTTAGCACTATGATCGTTTAGTTTATTGCTATTGCTTTCTTCATGACTTATACATGTTCCTATGACTATGAGATTATGCAACTCCCGAATACCGGAAGAACACTTAGTGTGCTATCAAACGTCACAACGTAACTGGGTGATTATAAAGATTCTCTATAGGTGCTCCGATGGTGTTTGTTGAGTTGGCATAGATCAAGATTAGGATTTGTCACTCCGATTGTCGGAGAGGTATCTCTGGGCCATCTCGGTAATGCACATCACTATAAGCCTTGCAAGAAATGTGACTAATGAGTTAGTTGCGGAATGATGCACTACAGAACGAGTAAAGAGACTTGCCGGTAACGAGAGTGAACTAGGTATGATGACACCGACGATCGAATCTGGGGCTACTAACATACCGATGACAAAGGGAACAATGTATGTTGTTATGCGGTTTGACCGATAAAGATCTTCGTAGAATATGTAGGAACCAATATGAGCATCCAGGTTCCGCTATTGGTTATTGATCGGCGATGAGTCTCGGTCATGTCTACATAGTTCTCGAACTCGTAGGGTCCGCACGCTTAACGTTCGATGATGATCGTGTTGGGGAACGTAGTAATTTCAAAAAAATTCCTACGAACACGCAAGATCATGGTGATGCATAGCAACGAGACGGGAGAGTGTTGTCCACGTACCTTCGTAGACCGAAAGCGGAAGCGTTAACACAACGCGGTTGATGTAGTCGTACGTCTTCACGATCCGACCGATCAAGTACCGAACGCACGGCACCTCCGAGTTCAGCACACGTTCAGCTCGATGACGTCCCTCGAACTCCGATCCAGCCGAGTGTTGAGGGAGAGTTTCGTCAGCACGACGGCGTGGTGACGATTATGATGTTCTACCGACGCAGGGCTTCGCCTAAGCACCGTTACGATATTATCGAGGTGTAATATGGTGGAGGGGGCACCGCACACGGCTAAGAGATTAATAGATCAATTGTTGTGTCTATGGGGTGCCCCTGCCCCCGTATATAAAGGAGCAAGGGGGGAGGCGGCCGGCCTAGGAGGAGGGCGCGCCAAGGGGGGAGTCCTACTCCCACCGGGAGTAGGACTCCTCCTTTCCTTGTTGGAGTAGAAGAAGGGAAGGGAGAAGGAGAAGGAAGGAAGGGGGCGCCCCCCCTCCCTAGTCCAATTCGGACTAGTCCATGGGGAGGGGTGCGGCCACCCTTTGGGGCCTTTCTCTCCTTTCCCGTATGGCCCATTAAGGCCCAATACGAATTCCCGTAACTCTGCGGTACTCCGAAAAATACCCGAATCATTCGGAACCTTTCCGATGTCCGAATATAGTCGTCCAATATATCGATCCTTACGTCTCGACCATTTCGAGACTCCTCATCATGTCCCCGATCTCATCCGGGACTCCAAACTCCTTCGGTACATCAAAACTCATAAACTCATAATAAAACTGTCATCGTAACGTTAAGCGTGCGGACCCTACGGGTTCGAGAACTATGTAGGCATGACCGAGACACATCTCCGGTCAATAACCAATAGCGGGACCTGGATGCCCATATTGGCTCCCACATATTCTACGAAGATCTTTATCGGTCAAACCGCATAACAACATACGTTGTTCCCTTTGTCATCGGTATGTTACTTGCCCGAGATTCGATCGTCGGTATCTTAATACCTAGTTCAATCTCGTTACCGGCAAGTCTCTTTACTCGTTCCGTAATACATCATCTCGCAACAAACTCATTAGTTGCAATGCTTGCAAGGCTTAAGTGATGTGCATTACCGAGAGGGCCTAGAGATACCTCTCCGACAATCGGAGTGACAAATCCTAATCTCGAAATACGCCAACCCAACAAGTACCTTCGGAGACACCTGTAGAGCACCTTTATAATCACCCAGTTACGTTGTGACGTTTGGTAGCACACAAAGTGTTCCTCCGGTAAACGGGAGTTGCATAATCTCATAGTCATAGGAACATGTATAAGTCATGAAGAAAGCAATAGCAACATACTAAACGATCGAGTGCTAAGCTAACGGAATGGGTCAAGTCAATCACATCATTCTCCTAATGGTATGATCCCGTTAATCAAACGACAACTCATCTCTATGGCTAGGAAACATAACCATCTTTGATCAACGAGCTAGTCAAGTAGAGGCATACTAGTGACACTCTGTTTGTCTATGTATTCACACATGTATCATGTTTCCGGTTAATACAATTCTAGCATGAATAATAAACATTTATCATGATATAAGGAAATAAATAATAACTTTATTATTGCCTCTAGGGCATATTTCCTTCAGTCTCCCACTTGCACTAGAGTCAATAATCTAGTTCACATCGCCATGTGATTTAACATCAATAGTTCACGTCACCATGTGATTAACACCCATAGTTCACATCGACATGTGACCAACACCCAAAGGGTTTACTAGAGTCAATAATCTTGTTCACATCGCTATGTGATTACCACCCAAAGAGTACTAAGGTGTGATTATGTTTTGCTTGTGAGATAATTTTAGTCAACGGGTCTGTCACATTCAGATCCGTAAGTATTTTGCAAATTTCCATGTCTACAATGCTCTGCACGGAGCTACTCTAGCTAATTGCTCCCACTTTCAATATGTATCTAGACCGAGACTTAGAGTCATCTAGATTAGTTTCAAAACTTGCATCGACGTAACCCTTTACGACGAACCTTTTGTCACTTCCATAATCGAGAAACATATCCTTATTCCAGTAAGGATAATTTTGACCGTTGTCTAGTGATCTACTCCTAGATCACTATTGTACTCCCTTGCCAAAATCAGTGTAGGGTATACAATAGATCTGGTACACAGCATGGCATACTTTATAGAACCTATGGCCGAGGCATAGGGAATGACTTTCATTCTTTTTCTATCTTCTGTCGTGGTCGGGCTTTGAGTCTTACTCAATTTCACACCTTGTAACACAGGCAAGAAACTCTTTCTTTGACTGTTCCATTTTGAACCACTTCAAAATCTTGTTAAGGTATGTACTCATTGAAAAAACTTATCAAGCATCTTGATCTATCTCTATAGATCTTGATGCTCAATATGTAAGCAGCTTCACCGAGGTCTTTCTTTGATAAACTCCTTTAAAACACTCCTTTATGCTTTGCAGAATAATTCTACATTATTTCCGATCAACAATATGTCATTTACATATACTTATCAGAAATGTTGTAGTGCTCCCACTCACTTTCTTGTAAATACAGGCTTCACCGCAAGTCTGTATAAAACTATATCCTTTGATCAACTTATCAAAGCGTATATTCCAACTCCAAGATACTTGCACCAGTCCATAGATGGATCGCTGGAGCATGCATATTTTGTTAGCACCTTTAGGATTGACAAAACCTTCTGGTTGCATCATATACAACTCTTCTTTAATAAATCCATTAAGGAATGTAGTTTTGTTTATCCATTTGCCAGATTTCATAAAATGCGGCAATTGCTAACATGATTTGGACAGACTTAAGCATAGATACGAGTGAGAAACTCTCATCGTAGTCAACACCTTAAACTTGTCGAAAACCTTTTGCGACAATTCTAGCTTTGTAGATAGTAACACTACTATCAGCGTCCGTCTTCCTCTTGAAGATCCATTTAATCTCAATGGCTCGCCGATCATTGGGCAAGTCAATCAAAGTCCATACTTTGTTCTCATACATGGATCTCATCTCAGATTTCATGGCCTCAAGCCATTTTGCGGAATCTGGGCTCACCATCGCTTCTTCATAGTTCGTAGGTTCGTCATGGTCTAGTAACATAACCTCCAGAACAGGATTACCGTACCACTCTGGTGCGGATCTTACTCTGGTTGACCTACGAGGTTCAGTAATAACTTGATCTGAAGTTCCATGATCATCATCATTAACTTCCTCACTAATTGGTATAGGCGTCACAGAAACTGGTTTCTGCGATGAACTACTTTCCAATAAGGGAGCAGGTACAATTACCTCATCAAGTTCTACTTTCCTCCCACTCACTTCTTTCGAGAGAAACTCCTTCTCTAGAAAGGATCCATACTTAGCAATGAATGTCTTGCCTTCGGATCTGTGATAGAAGGTGTACCCAACTGTCTCCTTTGGGTATCCTATGAAGACACATTTCTCCGATTTGGGTTTGAGCTTATCAGGATGAAACGGTTTCACATAAGCATCGCAACCCCAAACTTTAAGAAACGACAACTTTGGTTTCTTGCCAAACCACAGTTCATAAGATGTCGTCTCAACGGATTTAGATGGTACCCTATTTAACGTGAATGTAGTTGTCTCTAATGCATAACCCCAAAACGATAGTGGTAGATCGGTAAGAGACATCATATATTGCACCATATCTAATAAAGTACGGTTACGATGTTCGGACACACCATTACACTGTGGTGTTCTAGGTGGCGTGAGTAGTGAAACTATTTCACATTGTTTTAACTGAAGGCCAAACTCGTAACTCAAATACTCTTCTCCACGATCAGATCGTAGAAACTTTATTTTCTTGTTATGATGATTTTCCACTTCACTCTGAAATTATATGAACTTTTCAAATGTTTCAGACTTCTGTTTCATTAAGTAGATATACCCATATCTGCTCAAATCATCTGTGAAGGTCAGAAATTAATGATACCTGCTACGAGCCTCAATATTCATCGGACCACATACATCTGTATGTATGATTTCCAACAAATCTGTTGCTCTCTCCATAGTTCCGGAGAACAGCGTATTAGTCATCTTGCCCATGAGGCACGGTTCGCAAGCATCAAGTGATTCATAATCAAGTGATTCCAAAATCCCATCAGTATGGAGTTTCTTCATGCGCTTTACACCAATATGACCTAAACGGCAGTGCCACAAATAAGTTGCACTATCATTATTAACTTTGCATCTTTTGGCTTCATTATTATGATTATGTGTATCACTACGATCGAGATCCAACAAACCATTTTATTGGGTGTATGACCATAGAAGGTTTTATTCATGTAAACAGAACAACAATTATTCTCTAATTTAAATGAATAACTGTATTGCAACAAACATGATCAAATTATATTCATGCTCAACGCAAACACCAAATAACACTTATTTAGGTTCAACACTAATCCCGAAAGTATAGGGAGTGTGCGATGATGATCATATCAATCTTGGAACCACTTCCAATACACATCCTCACTTCATCCTTAACTAGTTTATGTTCATGCAACTCCCGTTTCGAGTTACTACTCTTTAGCAACTAAACCAGTATCAAATACTGAGGGGTTGCTATAAACACTAGTAAGTACACATCAATAACATGTATATCCAATATACCTTTGTTCACTTTGCCATCCGTCTTATCCACCAAATACTTGGGGCAGTTCCGCTTCCAGTGACCAGTCCCTTTGCAGTAGAAGCACTTAGTCTCAGGCTTAGGTACAGACTTGGGCTTCTTCACTTGAGTAGCAACTTGCTTGCCGTTCTTTTTGAAGTTCCCCTTCTATCCCTTTGCCCTTTTCTTGAAACTAGTGGTCTTGTTAACCATCAACACTTGATGCTCTTTCTTGATTTCTACCTTCGTCGATTTCAGCATCGCGAAGAGCTCGGGAATTACTTTCGTCATCCCTTACATACTATAGTTCATCACGAAGTTCTACTAACTTGGTGATGGTGACTAGAGAATTCTGTCAATCACTATTTTATCTGGAAGATTAACTCCCACTTGATTCAAGCGATTGTAGTACCCAGACAATCTGAGCACATTCTCACTACTTGAGCTATTCTCCTCCATCTTTTAGCTATAGAACTTGTTGGAGACTTCATATCTCTCAACTCGGGTATTTGCTTGAAATATTAACTTCAACTCCTGGAACATCTCATATGGTCCATGATGTTCAAAACATCTTTGAAGTCCCGATTCTAAGCCGTTAAGCATGGTGCACTAAACTATCAAGTAGTCATCATATTGAGCTAGCCAAACGTTCATAACGTCTGCATCTGCTCCTGCAATAGGTCTGTCACCTAGCGGTGCATCAAGGACATAATTCTTCTGTGCAGCAATGAGGATAATCCTTAGATCACGAATCCAATCCGCATCTTTGCTACTAACATCTTTCAACATAATTTTCTCTAGGAACATATCAAAAATAAACACAGGGAAGCAACAACGCGAGCTATTGATCTACAACATAATTTGCAAAAATACTATCAGGACTAAGTTCATGATAAATTTAAGTTCAACTAATCATATTACTTAAGAACTCCCACTTAGATGGACATCCCTCTAATCCTCTAAGTGATCACGTGATCCTTATCAACTAAACCATGTCTGATCATCACGTGAGATGGAGTAGTTTCAACGGTGAACATCACTATGTTGATCATATATACTATATGATTCACGCTCGACCTTTCGGTCTCCGTGTTCCGAGGCCATATCTGTTATATGCTAGGCTCGTCAAGTTTAACCTGAGTATTCCGCGTGTGCAACTGTTTTGCACCCGTTGTATTTGAACGTAGATCCTATCACACCCGATCATCACGTGGTGTCTCAGCACGAAGAACTTTCGCAATGGTGCATACTCAGGGAGAACACTTATACTTTGATAATTTAGTGAGGGATCATATTATAATGCTACCGTCAATCAAAGCAAGATAAGATGCATAAAAGATAAACATCACATGCAATCAATATAAGTGATATGATATGGCCATCATCATCTTGTGCTTGTGATCTCCATCTCTGAAGCACCGTCATGATTACCATCGTCATCGGCGTGACACCTTGATCTCCATCGAAGCATCGTTGTCGTCTCGCCAACTATTGCTTCTACGACTATCGCTACCGCTTAGTGATAAAGTAAAACAATTACATGGCGATTGCATTGCATACAATAAAGCGATAACCATATGGCTCCTGCCAGTTGTCGATAACTCGGTTACAAAACATGATCATCTCATACAATAAAATTCAGTATCATGTCTTGACCATATCACATCACAACATGCCCTGCAAAAACAAGTTAGACGTCCTCTATTTTGTTGTTGCAAGTTTTACGTGGCTGCTACGGACTTAGCAAGAACCGTTCTTACCTACGCATCAAAACCACAACGATAGTTTGTCAAGTTGGTGCTGTTTTAACCTTCGCAAGGACCGGGCGTAGCCACACTCGGTTCAACTAAAGTGAGAGAGACAGACACCCGCCGGTCACCTTTAAGCAACGAGTGCTCGCAACGGTGAAACCAGTCTCGCGTAAGCGTACGCGTAATGTCGGTCCGGGCCGCTTCATCTCACAATACCGTCGAATCAAAGTATGACATGTTGGTAAGCAGTATGACTTATATCGCCCACAACTCACTTGTGTTCTACTCGTGCATAACATCAACGCATAAAACCTGGCTCAGATGCCACTGTTGGGGAACGTAGTAATTTCAAAAAAATTACTACGAACACGCAAGATCATGGTGATGCATAGCAACGAGAGGGGAGAGTGTTGTCCACGTACCCTCGTAGACCAAAAGCGGAAGCGTTAACACAACGCGGTTGATGCAGTCCTACGTCTTCACGATCCGACCGATCAAGTACCGAACGCACGGCACCTCCGAGTTCAGCACACGTTCAGCTCGATGACGTCCCTCGAACTCCGATCCAGCCGAGTGTTGAGGGAGAGTTTCATCAGCACGACGGCGTGGTGACGATTATGATGTTCTACCGACGCAGGGCTTCGCCTAACCACCGTTACGATATTATCGAGGTGTAATATGGTGGAGGGGGCACCGCACACGGCTAAGAGATCAATAGATCAATTGTTGTGTCTATGGGGTGCCCCCTGCCCCCGTATATAAAGGAGCAAGGGGGGAGGCGGCCGGCCTAGGAGGAGGGCGCACCAAGGGGTGAGTCCTACTCCCACCGGGAGTAGGACTCCTCCTTTCCTTGTTGAAGTAGAAGAAGGGAAGGGAGAAGGAGAAGGAAGGAAGGGGGCGCCCCCCTCCCTAGTCCAATTCGGACTAGTCCATGAGGAGGGTCCTTTCCCGTATGGCCCATTAAGGCCCAATACGAATTCCCGTAACTCTCCGGTACTCCAAAAATACCCGAATCATTCGGAACCTTTCCGATGTACGAATATAGTCGTCCAATATATCGATCTTTACGTCTCGGCCATTTCGAGACTCCTCGTCATGTCCCCGATCTCATCCGGGACTCCGAACTCCTTCGGTACATCAAAACTCATAAACTCATAATAAAACTGTCATCGTAACGTTAAGCGTGCGGACCCTACGGGTTCGAGAACTATGTAGACATGACCGAGACACGTCTCTGGTCAATAACCAATAGCGGGACCTGGATGCCCATATTGGCTCCCACATATTCTACGAAGATCTTTATCGGTCAAACCGCATAACAACATACGTTGTTCCCTTTGTCATCGGTATGTTACTTGCCCGAGATTCGATCGTCGGTATCTTAATACCTAGTTCAATCTCGTTACCGGCAAGTCTCTTTACTCGTTCCATAATACATCATCTCGCAACAAACTCATTAGTTGCAATGCTTGCAAGGCTTAAGTGATGTGCATTACCGAGAGGGCCCAGAGATACCTCTCCGACAATCGGAGTGACAAATCCTAATCTCGAAATACGCCAACCCAACAAGTACCTTCGGAGACACCTGTAGAGCACCTTTATAATCACCCAGTTACGTTGTGACGTTTGGTAGCACACAAAGTGTTCCTCCGGTAAACGGGAGTTGCATAATCTCATAGTCATAGGAACATGTATAAGTCATGAAGAAAGCAATAGCAACATAATAAACGATCGAGTGCTAAGCTAACGGAATGGGTCAAGTCAATGACATCATTCTCCTAATGGTATGATCCCGTTAATCAAATGACAACTCATGTCTATGGCTAGGAAACATAACCATCTTTGATCAACGAGCTAGTCAAGTAGAGGCATACTAGTGACACTCTGTTTGTCTATGTATTCACACATGTATCATGTTTCCGGTATTCTAGCATGAATAATAAACATTTATCATGATATAAGGAAATAAATAATAACTTTATTATTGCCTCTAGGGCATATTTCCTTCAGATCGGTATTATGAGTTTATGTGTTTTGATGTACCGAAGGTAGTTCGGAGTCCCCCAAGATCACAGACATGACGAGGAGTCTCGAAATGGTCGAGACATAAATATTGATATATTGGATGAATATATTCGGACACCGGAATGGTTCCGAGGTGTATCGGGTATTTATCGGAGTGCCGGAAGGGTTATCGAAACCACCGGGGAAGTTATGGGCCTTATTGGGCCTTAAGGGAGAGAGAGGGAGCTGCCAAGGGCTGGCCGCCCCCCCATGGGCCTAGTCCGAATTGGAGTAGGGGGAGGGGCGACGCCCCCTCCTTCCTTCTCCTCCCCCTCTCCTTCCTTCTTCTCCAAGTAGGATTGCCCCCCCTTGGGCGCGCCTGATACGTCCATTTTGCATCATGCTTTTATATCGATATTTATTGCATTATGGGCTGTTATTACACATTATGCCACAATACTTATGCCTATTCTCTCTTATTTTACAAGGTTTACATGAAGAGGAAGAATGCCGGCAGCTAGAATTCTAGGCTGGAAAAGGAGCAAATATTAGGGACCTATTATGCATAGCTCCAAAAGTCCTGAAACTTCACGGAGGCAGTTTTTGGAATTAATAAAAAATACTGGCGAAAGAATCAACTAGAGGGGGGCCACCCACCATCCACGAGGGTGGGGGCGCGCCCTACCCCCTGGGCGCGCCCCCTGCCTCGTGGGCCCCCTGGCAGGCCTTCGATGCCCATCTTCTGCTATATGAAGTCTTTTACCCTAAAAAAATCATAAGCAAGCTTTCGGGACAAAACACCGCCGCCACGAGGCGGAACCTTGGCGGAATCAATCTAATGCTCCGGCGGAGTTGTTCTGCCGGGGAAACATCCCTCCGGGAGGGGGAAATCATCACCATCGTCATCACCAACGATCCTCTCATCGGGAGGGGGTCAATCTCCATCAACATCTTCACCAGCACCATCTCCTCTAAAACCCTAGTTCATCTCTTGTATCCAATCTTTGTCCCAAAGCCTCAGATTGGTACATGTGGGTTGCTAGTAGTGTTGATTACTCCTTGTAGTTGATGCTAGTTGGTTTATTTGGTGGAAGATCATATGTTCAGATCCTATATGCATATTAATACCCCTCTGATTATGAACATGAATATGATTTGTGAGTAGTTACGTTTGTTCCTGAGGACATGGGAGAAGTCTTGCTATAAGTAGTCATGTGAATTTGGTATTCGTTCGATATTTTGATGAGATGTATGTTGTCTTTCCTCTAGTGGTGTTATGTGAACGTCGACTACATGACACTTCACCATTGTTTGGGCCTAGAGGAATGCATTGGGAAGTAATAAGTAGATGATGGGTTGCTAGAGTGACAGAAGCTTAAACCCTAGTTTATGCGTTGCTTCGTAAGGGGCTGATTTGGATCCATATGTCTCATGGTGTGGTTAGGTTTACCTTAATACTTCTTTTGTAGTTGCGGACGCTTGCAATAGGGGTTAATCATAAGTGGGATGCTTGTCCAAGGAAGGGCAGTACCCAAGCACCGGTCCACCCAAATATCAAATTATCAAAGTAACGAACGCGAATCATATGAACGTGATGAAAACTAGCTTGACGATAATTCCCATGTGTCCTCGGGAGCGCTTTCCTTCATATAAGAGTTTGCCCAGGCTTGTCCTTTGCTACAAAAAGGATTGGGCCATCTTGCTGCACCTTATTTACTTTCATTACTTGTTACCTATTACAAATTACCTTATCACAAAACTATCTGTTACCGATAATTTCAGTGCTTGCAGAAAATACCTTACTGAAAACCGCTTGTCATTTCCTTCTGCTCCTCGTTGGGTTCGACACTCTTACTTATCGAAAGGACTACGATAGATCCCATACACTTGTGGGTCATCAGCGCCCTATAGGGCCGGCCGGCCTTCCCCTTGCTCCTTTATATACGGGGGCAGGGGGCACCCTAGAACACACAAGTTGACAAATTTTTTAGCTGTGTGCGTTGCCCCCTCCACAGAAACACACCTCGGTCATATTGTCGTAGTGCTTAGGTGAAGCCCTGCGTCGGTAACTTCATCATCACCGTCACCATGCCGTCATGCTAGCGAAACTCTCCCTCGACCTCAGCTGGATCTAGAGTTCGAGGGACGTCACCGAGCTGAACGTGTGCAGATCGTGGAGGTGCCGTGCGTTCGGTACTTGATCGGTTGGATCGCGAAGACGTTCGACTACATCAACCACGTTACTTAACGGTAACACTTTCGGTCTACGAGGGTACGTAGACACACTCTCCCCGCTCATTGCTATGCTTCTCCTAGATAGATCTTGCGTGATCGTAGGAATTTTTTTGAAATACTACGTTCCCCAACAACTTTGGATGAGTACTCATGGTTGCTTTGCTACCTCTTTTCCCCTATACCCGATTGATGCGATCAGATGAAGGATCCCATGAGCCAGCTGATCCGGGTGATGACTACTACTACCCCGACGGAGCCTACTACTACGTGGAGTTCGTTGACGACCAGGAGTAGTTTAGGACGCTCCCAGGAAGGAGGTCTGTGCCTTTTCGATCCATGTTGTCTTGTTTTGTTAGCCTTCCTAAGGCAGACTTGTTTTATCTTATGTCTGTACTCAGATATTATTGCTTCCACTGACTTGTGTTCTTGCAGCTTATGCATTTGAGCCCTCGAGGCCCCTGTCTTGAAATATAAAGCTTTTATGACTTTAATTTGTGTTTAGAGTTGTGTTCTGATATCTTCCCGTGAGTCTCTCATCTTGATCGCTCGCATTTGCGTGTATGATTAGTACACGATCGAGTCGGGGGCGTCACACCTTGCCAGCCTACCGTCGACGCCACCATGGTGCCAAACAACGCCAACATCCAGCATGTATCCATCCGCACGTGCCTGTCATCGAAATTCCACAGCGCCATGCCACCGAGATCCGCTGTCGGCTTCACGGTAGATGTAACACTATCCCTCCTCTTGTCCACCCCAGCCAACACTTGCTCCAAAACGATGCCCCCGGGAAGGAGAACGAGCACCGTCATCGTCCGATCCGGTAAACCCAGATCTAGGGTTTCACCCGGAACATCCCGGTCGAGTTGACGTGACCTGCAACGACGATGCCTCGAGAAGGAAACGACATCAGAGACACCGCCATCGTCCGCCAAGACCGCACGCAGTCAGACGCGATTTTCACCGGAAGCTGCGTCGTCCCGATCTCGCGGCTTGCTGGAACCGCGTGGAGCCTCGCCATGAAGACGTATGTCGCCGCTGGTACTCCAGGGGACATCCTCCATCCCCACAACCCACATTGTGTCGCCGACCATCCACATGAAGGATCGACGATGGATCTGGCCGGGATGTCAGATCCACGGCCGTCGTCGCCACCCATCACAGAGCCAGGGAACCCACCGGAGTACCCGCCGGCCAGAGCTCCTTTACTGTACCCCGAAACGAACAGGCACCGTTCATTTCTCTTAATCCAACGGTATGTGTGATCTGGTACTCCAGCAGCAATCCAACGGAGTACTAACAAGGAACAGGTGGAGTACCTCAGTTACAGGGGTAAAAGGGTAATCCCCATCCATGTTATAATTTTCTCTCGAGGGGCATTTTTTTAGGGAACTCGTGAGGGGCATTTCAGTATGACCAAACCTAATCCGTTCATAGCCTGCCCGCTCGCCCCCTCGTCTCCACCGGCGGCGGCGCGTTGTCCAACTCCGGTGACACCTTCTGCGGCGGCATACGCCTCCGCCTTCTTCATGTACGCCTTCTACATCTCAGGCGGAGGGCGGCGGATGCCTCCGCCTTCTCCAACTCCAGCGATACCCTCTCCGGCGGCGGATGCGGCAGCCACGGCGGTCGTAGTTGGTGAGGCGCACGCCTCCTCCTTCTCCTTCTCCTTCTCCATCTCAGGTGGAGGGCGGCGAATGCCTCCGCCTTGTCCAACTCCGGTGAGAGCCTCTCCGGTGGCGGATGCGGCAGCCACGGCGGCCGTAGGTGGCGGCCCAGCCTAAAAGTCTGCACCGGGATGGCGGCGTGCGGGCGTGTCGGCAGGTGGCGGCGCCAGGAACCGATGGAGGGACGGCGAGGGCAGGACTCGGGTGGCGGGGTGGAAGAACGTCGACCTTGAGACGGTGAACGACGGTGCCGCGCGACGGTGTCGGACGGCGGAGCTCGGGGATGTCGGACGGCGGCAATCACCGGGCCGGACGAGGGTGTGGAACGGCGCACGCCGGCCCCAAGCGAGGGTGTCCGACGGCGGCATGTCGGCGCCGCACGGCCTTATTGCGAGGGTCACGCCGCCACCACAGAAGTGAAATGGGATTTAGATTGAGTGTGCTGTTTTTTTTCTTCACGTATGGAGTGTGCTGAGCTATGGACTGCCCAGTGCGTGAAAACTGCCCCTCGGTGCATTTTGGGAAATGACTTCCTTACCCCTCAGTGCGGACGGCCAGATCTGCATAGTACTCCCAGGTGTCATTTGGGAGTACCAGGATACAGTAAAAAAGCTCTCTTTCATAACCAAGCAAACAATGGGCACCCTCGCGTGCATTTTGACGGGCGCCGCGGCTTTGCCCAGATAGTGTACGTAACTAGACACAGAAAACCTGAATTCACGAAGGGCCTTGTCCTTGTGTTAACTCTGAAAGCTTTGCTGAATAAAGGTTGTGATAGAATCTCGTTTTACAGCATTTCCTTATTTGTTAGGCGTCAGTTTTTAAGTGAAATGCCAAGGAATCAAAAGCAGAATGATTTTTGATGTCGTGATCAAAAGGCAATATTTTCCTTCCATTCCATGCTCGATTGACAATTATTTCCTGATTATTTCCCTTTTTGTTTGCTTTCAAAACTGTGGCGGGCAACGAAATAAGAATATGGCGCCAGAACTTTTACTTCTTCCCGCCAGTGACCACCACGCACACTATATATATGGTCATGCGTCCATGCCCAAGCAACCATCACCGCACGCAGCCCAAACTCTCCATATGGCGCCAGAGCTGCCTTTCTTTGTCTGCCCTCCCGATTTGGTCTTCCTCTCGGATGATGAGGGAGAACAAGAGGTGATCAACGTTGAAGATTCAGACGGCGGCGGCGACACACACATCTACCTCAGCTCTGACGAGGAGGACGATGCGGTGTACGCTGATGACGGCGCCTCCTACGCCAACAGCACAGCCGCGTCCGCGGCTGCCTCGTCTTTGGGTGCGGCGAGCTCCCACGACTACGGCGACCGCAGCCCCAACGGCGGCAATTCTAATGAAGACGCTGGAGGCTACTTCGACGACAACGACGACGACCACCACTCTGGAGAGAGCGGTGACGACACCACCGATTTTTCATCGGCCACCGCAAGTAAGTCGCAGCGAGCCCCATATAATAAGTGGCATCCCATTGACCTCTGCACGCTCGTGGAAATAGACGGGCAGCTCGTCAAGGATTTTGAAGGCGCGAGAGTACCATCATCAGTGCTCTATGAAGCGTTTATGGAGGACCCACGGCCGATCCGCCGTGCCGGGCTGACCTCGAGAAATATTTCATACAAGAGGTACCAGTTGAGGAAAAAATTCCGTGCCTTCTGCAAGTCGGATCCCACGCGCTACTTCCGCAGGCGGCGCACGGATCAAGAAGGCAAGTTCTACGCCTGCTGCAGGAAGGCGTGGCCAGATATTGTCGAAGAGTCCCGTGCCTGCCCTGCTAATAAGTAGACCACAGTCAAGTTCAATCCGGTCTTTTTTCGTTTCCCAATAAACAATAGTAGCTTTCTTTCCCATTTCTTCCATGGTCAGTAATACTCCGGATTTGGTCTGTTTTTCCTTTACTTGTATGAGTTTATTTTCTTCTGCTTTGTACGAGATTGTTCCAGAACAAGAATCATCAGTACTTTTATTTAGCAGTCCACAATTTGATTTGATTTTTTTTTTGTCCACCTGCTCGACATTCGTTGCAGGTAATACCCCCTATTTATTAATTGTTGGGGCCAATAGGATGATCTTCTCGCCTGAACCGGAAATCATGCAGATGTGCTCAATATATGATTCGATGTCCAAATGATTTCGCAGTACTTTTATTTAGCAGTCCACATGTGTCCACCTGCTCGACATTTCGTTGCATGTATATGTGCGTACTTTTTTTTAATACCCTTTATTAATTGTTTTGGCCAACAGGAAGACGATCTTATTGCCTGAACCGGAAAACATGCATATGTGCTCAGTATATGATTCGATGTCCAAATGATTTCCACGTAGGCATGCATGGCTGGGCAATTCCTGATACGGAAAATATAAGTAATAGGTGGATAAAATATATTTCTTTTTTGTTTGTTAATTATATCATGACACTTGACAATAGAGAATTAGCATATCAGAAATGTCCTACATGTCATATCAAGCATTAAGTCCAGATTTCAGCTGTTTGCAGGCTCATGAAAGCATCATGTATAGCTAAGAGACGAACCACATGGTTGGTGTATACTCTATTTCTTAATTAGTACAGAAATTCTTGCAATTTGGTAAAATCAATACTTCAAGCGAATACGCATGAACCACATGGTGTATTTATCTTAGTACAGAAATTCTAGCCAATTGGTACAATCAATACTTCAAACAAATTTTCTTAGTACAGAAACTCTTGAGCAGAAGACACATAAAGCACGAATTTCATCTAAAGATTATTCTCAATACAGGATTCAAGATCTAGATCTGAAATATTGTAGCATGATATCAGTTGTCACAACAGAATTTTCTTCCTTCCATTACTCTTTCAAAAGAAGCACAGAGAATTCCACAGTTCTACATATAGATTATTGCTAGTGTTCTCGTTTGTGATTCCCATGAATCCGGTGTCAATCTTAGTGGCCAAAAGATCTTCCATCCAGGAAAGCCATGGGAGATGGCAAGTGTTCCTTCACAGAATAGGAATCGACATTGTCATCTATTGCTGCTGTTTGATCTGGGAATGAGTGCTCTATTTAACAACAAGTAGCCAGTACATTGTTATTGTTTTTCCTGCTGGTGAGTCTGTACCACATTTCACTCATCTTCCATAATCATATGCCAATGTTTTCTGTAACACTTGAAAAGAGAAGGAAAAACACAACAATTATTGTCATAGGAAAGATGTTGGAAAAAAGGATTTTCTTCAAGAAAGTGTAAGGAACTATTTCCATAACATGAATACAGCATAGGGCCACTGATTTTGATTAGAACTAAATAAACCATACTATTAATGTTCTTCCATTGACAAATTCTCAAGCATTCCTTGAACATAAAGGAAAAAGCTGCCGAATTACCAGTTAACCAATACAACTATTGCTACTTGTTTATACACATGTCTCAACAATGATTTATTTTTTTGTTTGCCAAACATGAAAGGACTCCAGTTAGCTAGCTGCTAAGTGACACAACCACAATGCAACACAGAAAATACCTTTTTCATTCTCAATCCCACGTAAGATTAGGTGGCTAGGGGGAAATCCAACGGGCCGACAAAAATAGACACAAAATGAGTCCGCTTTTTGTCCGTTTGGGTGGTCAGGCGGACTGCCATGTTCGCTAGTGCACCCCGCGCATGTGGTCCATTCTAAAAAAAATCAATTTAAAGTATATAAATTTGGCCGCCAAAAGCCCTTTACATTAATTAAAATAAGAAATAACAAGAAATTAAATAAAACCCTAGATCTAACTGTTAGAGTTATAATATAGGTCATGTACCCCTTTGTATTTATCCCGTTGTATAAGGGGTTTCCTGCATATGTTCCACACCTGTACATGTATATATATCGGCCTATGGCCTCATGGGAATACAAGTTGCTTATTCCTAACATGGTATTAGAGCTTTAGGTCTCTTTTTCGCACGCGCAATTCGTGCTACGATCCAATCTCGCCTCGGCGCTGCTGTTGCGTCTCGTCCGCTCCTCCCGCCTCCTCCCGCCCGGCGCTGCCAGGGCAGCTCGCGGTCGCGCCGTCCGCCCCTCCCGCCCGGCCCCTCAGCTCGCGGTCGCGCCGTCCGCCCCTCCCGCCCGGCCCCTCCCGCCGTCCGCCCCTCCCGCCTCCTCCCGCCCGGCGCTGGCAGGGCGGCTCGCGGTCGCGCCGTTTCCTCTCGGTTGCGCCTCCTGCTCCCAGCCACGCGAGGGCAGCGGAGGCATCGGCTCCGTGCGTGGCTACTCGTGAGCCCCAGCTTCACTTCCCGCGGCCGCCGTTCGTGGACCGCCGTGCGACTCCTTCTCGTCTCCGCTTTACCTCGTGCAAAAAAAAATGTCTGCTGCATCGGGCTATGTTGCTGTCCCTCGCTGTCCGGTGATCTTCGATGGTACTAACTACACCGAGGATGCGGCTAAGCTTGCTGATGAGGCTGCTGATCGTGCCTATGATGAGAGGGTTTTGGCTTATGAGGAGGCTCTTCAGACGTGTCATGGTGCTTTGTCTGTTTACACCCAGTGGCTTGATGATGATGCTCGTGCTGCAGCTGTTCTCACTGCTAGTGTTCTGCCTCAGTTTGCTTCTGAGTTTCTGGGTCTTCCTACTTTCTTCCAGATGTGGACCTATCTTCGTCAGCGCTATGAGCCCTCTGGTGATGCCTTATACCTTTCTGTGGTTCGTCAGGAGCATGCTCTTCAGCAGGGTGACTCTACTGTTGATGACTTTTATGCACAGAGTTCTGCTATCTGGCGCCAGCTTGATTCTCTTCGCAGTGCTGGTTGTCGTACTTGCCCCTGCTGCCAGGCTGTCCAGGCCGATTTGGAGTTTCATCGCGTCTACGAGTTCCTGTCTCGGCTCCGTAAGGAGTTTGAGCCCCGGCGTGCTCAGTTGTTTGCTCGTGGCCGTATTTCTCTCATGGAGGCACTTTCAGAGATTCGTGCTGAGGAGACTCGCCTACGTGGTGCTGGTTTGCTGGAGGTTCCCTCTGTGCTCGCTACTCGGGCTTCTTCCACTCCACCTGCTGCACCGCCCCATTCTCGCTCGAGTGCTCCGCCGCTCTTGCCCACTCCTTCTGGAGGCTCAGGTCACCGACTACTGCAACAATGATGGTCATATTGAGTCCCAGTGCTACACAAAGCGGAAACACCTGCGCAAGGCGCGATCATCCTCCTCAGGGACTTCGTCATCTCCCTCGCCAGCTTCAGCCATTGCTTTGACTGAGTAGGATATTCTGAGACTTAAGCGCCTGCTCGCGGCTTCAGGTTCTTCCTCGACGGGTACTGCTGGTTCTGTGACTGATGCTTCCCGCACTGAGCAACCGCCCTCTACACAGTCAGGTACATCCCCATGGGTTCTGGACTCTGGAGCTTCTTTTCATATGTCTTCTCATTCTTCCGCTTTGTCCTCTCTTCGATCGCTGGATTCTCCTGTTCATGTCTTCACTGCTGATGGTACTCCACTTTCTGTTGCTAGTAGAGGCCATCTTTCCACTCCTTCTTATTCTGTTCCTGATGTTGCTCATGTTCCTCGACTTACCATGAATCTGTTTTCTGCCGGTCAACTTACTGATTCTGGTTGTCGTGTCATCCTTGACGTTGACTCTTGTTCTGTCCAGGATCGTCACACGCACACTCTGGTTGGGGCTGGCCCTCGCCGCCGTGATTCTCAGGGTCTTTGGGAGTTGGACTGGCTTCATGTTCCTTCCGCTGCCACCACCATCGCCAGTCCCTCCGCTGTTGTCGCCTCTGTTACTGGTTCCTTCAAGCAGTGGCATCATCGACTTGGTCATCTGTGTGGTTCTCGGTTATCGTCTTTAGTTCGTCGAGGTCTTCTGGGGTCTGTCTCAGGAGATGTCTCTTTAGAGTGTCAGGGTTGTCGTCTTGGCAAGCAGATTCAGTTACCATATCCACATAGTGAGTCAGTGTCTAAGCGTCCTTTCGATTTAGTCCATTCTGATGTATGGGGTCCGGCTCCTTTCGCTTCGAAAGATGGTCATAAATACTATATTATTTTCATCGATGATTTTTCTCGTTACACATGGCTTTATTTCATGACTTCACGTAGTGAGGTGTTGTCTATTTATAAGCGTTTTGCTGCCATGGTTCATACTCAGTTCTCTTCACCCATTCGTGTTTTTCGTGCTGACTCCGCTGGCGAGTATATCTCTAAGATGTTGCGTGGTGTCCTTGCTGAGCAGGGTACTCTTGCCCAGTTCTCTTGTCCTGGTGCTCATGCTCAGAATGGCGTGTCTGAGCGCAAGCATCGTCACCTTCTTGAGACGGCTCGTGCAATGATGATCGCCGCCTCTCTTCCGCCTCATTTTTGGGCCGAGGCTATCTCCACTTCCGCCTATCTCATCAACCTTCAGCCGTCCGCTGCTTTGCAGGGTGGTGTTCCTTTTGAGCGTCTTTTTGATCGTTCTCCTGATTATTCGATGCTTCGCTTGTTTGGTTGTGTTTGCTATGTTCTTCTTGCCCCTCGCGAACGCACCAAACTGACCGCTCAGTCTGTTGAGTGTGTCTTCTTAGGATACAGTGATGAGCATAAGGGTTATCGTTGTTGGGATCCTATCGGTCGTCGGATGCGTATCTCTCAAGACGTGACCTTTGATGAGTCTCGTCCTTTCTACCCACGCCCATCTTCCTCGTTTTTTTCAGTGGAGGATATCTCTTTCCTCACTTTTCCTGACTAACCTATCACCCCCGTCGCGCCTGTGCCTATTCGTTCCACTCCCTCTGCTTCTCCACCCCTCGTCGATTCGCCGCCACCATCTTCCCCGGTCTCCTCACCTAGCATGTCACCGGATTCTCCACCTTCCTCTCCGGTGACTTCTTCGTCGCCACCCCCCGATTCTACCTTGGCGATTCCTCCTTCTCTTGTTCCATCTTTTCCTCAGCATTACACTCGTCGTTCACGACCTGTGGATGCTTCCTTGGATGAGTCGTCCTCTTCCTCTCAGCCTACTTATGGCTTGCGTTCTCGTCCTCGTCCGCCTGTTGATCGCTTTGGATTTCCCTCCACTGGTGTTGCTGTTCTTGAGCCGACTTCTTACCGTCAGGCTGTTGTTCATCCTGAATGGCAGTTTGCGATGGCAGAGGAGATTGCTGCTCTTGAACGCACTGGTACCTGGGATCTTGTTTCTCCTCCTCCCGGAGTCCGTCCCATCACTTGTAAGTGGGTCTACAAGGTTAAGACTCGCTCCGATGGTTCTCTTGAGCGTCACAAAGCTCGTCTCGTGGCTCGTGGTTTTCAGCAGGAGCATGGTCGTGATTATGACGAGACTTTTGCTCCTGTGGCCCATATGACCACTATTCGTACACTTCTTGCCGTTGCCTCTGCACGCCACTGGTCTATATCTCAGCTTGATGTTAAGAATGCCTTTCTTAATGGTGAGCTGCGTGAGGAGGTGTACATGCAGCCACCACCTGGGTATTCTGTTCCTGCTGGCATGGTGTGTCGTCTTCGTCGCTCTCTCTATGGCCTTAAGCAAGCCCCTCGTGCCTGGTTTGAGCGTTTTGCCTCTGTGGTCACTACTGCTGGTTTTTCAGCAAGTGCTCATGATCCAGCATTGTTTATTCACCTTTCTCCTCGTGGCCGGACTCTTCTTCTTCTCTATGTTGATGATATGGTCATCACTGGGGATGACCCCGAGTATATTGCCTTTGTAAAGGCCCATCTTAGTGAGCAGTTTCTTATGTCTGATCTTGGACCTCTTCGCTACTTTCTTGGGATTGAAGTCTCTTCTACCTCTGATGGCTTTTTTATATCTCAGGGAAAGTATATACAGGATCTTCTTGCTCGTGCTGCTCTTACTGACGAGCGCATTGTTGAGACTCCTATGGAGCTCAATGTTCACCTCCGTGCTACTGATGGTGATCCTCTCCCTGATCCGACGCGTTATCGTCATCTCGTTGGCAGTCTTGTCTATCTAGTTGTCACTCGTCCGGACATCTCTTATCCGGTTCATATTTTGAGTCAGTTTGTCTCTGCTCCCACATCGGTTCACTATAGTCATCTCCTTCGTGTTCTCCGATATCTTCGGGGCATGATCTCTCACCGTCTATTCTTTCCTAGCTCCAGTTCTTTACAGCTTCAGGCCTATGCGGATGCTACGTGGGCTAGTGATCCTTCTGATCGCCGTTCACTTTCTGCTTACTGTGTTTTTCTTGGCGGTTCTCTCATTGCCTGGAAGACGAAGAAACAGATTGCAGTTTCCCGTTCGAGTGCTGAGGCTGAGTTGCGAGCCATGGCTCTTTTGACGGCAGAGGTGACTTGGTTACGGTGGTTACTTCAGGATTTTGGTGTTTCTGTCACTACACCGACTCTGCTCTTATTTGACAGTACAGGTGCTATTAGCATTGCGCGCGATCCTGTGAAGCATGAGCTCACCAAGCATATTGGTGTTGATGCTTTCTATGTGCGCGCTGCTGTGCAGGATCAGGTTATTGCTCTTCAGTATGTGCCTTCCGAGTTACAGTTGGCGGATTTCCTGACGAAGGCCCAGACTAGAGCACAACATGGCTTTTATCTCTCCAAACTCAGTGTTGTTCCTCCACCATGAGTTTGAGGGGGGGTGTTAGAGTTATAATATAGGTCATGTACCCCTTTGTATTTATCCCGTTGTATAAGGGGTTTCCTGCATATGTTCCACACCTGTACATGTATATATATCGGCCTATGGTCTCATGGGAATACAAGTTGCTTATTCCTAACACTAACTAGGGTGGGGTCGGAGCATGCGCGTGATGGCGCAGGAGCCTACTCCTCGTCCTCGTCGCCGACGAGGCCGATGAAGGTTGGAGGCGACTATGGCCACACCGATGCCGGTGGTTGTGGTGGCCCTACCGCCGACGCGCGCGGTCGCGTAGATGGTGCCTCCTGCTGCTCCTCCTAGCGTTCCTCGGCTCGGGTGTCGCTGGGAACGTGGAAGTCCAGGTCCACGTCTGCCTCACTAGTCTATGTAGTGGCCCCGGCTCCGGCGCGGTGGCGGGCATGGTGGCCTCCATCGCCGATGTGTTGAGCGCCAGGGCAGGTCAGGTGAGCTCGGCCAGCTTGAAGGCCACGAGGGCATGCTTGAGCTCATCACCGTCAAGCTCCTCCTTCACCATGGGACCCAGTGGCAGCTCGGAGGCTGGAGGGGCTGGAGCATGAGTGCAATTGCGCTGGAGCATGCGCGAAGCACAAGCGGCAGTGCTAGTTGTGCTCGTTGCTGAACCACGTGTCCCAGTAGGGAGACCCCTAAGTCGGATCGTGGAGGTCATCCGCAAGTAGTGCCCGACGGCGGCCGATCTCCACCGCCCGGGTGCGACCGAAGGCCAGTACAGGAACCCTTTCCTGGTAAGTGCCAGCCGTTCAGCAAGTGCACATCGGGCTAGGACACCGGGATGGCCGCCTCCTAGTACCTCTGGTATGTCTCAACGGGGACGTACTTGCAGTCCCGCCTCGGCAGCACAGGCCCTCGGCGGTGTCAAGGTGAACGTGGCCGTGTGGCACTGCCTCGAGGAGCCAGATCGTGGTCGTGCTTCCCGAGGGTCCAGTTCCACGGCATTGCAAAACATGAAAGGACTTCTGTTAACTAGTGGACCCGTTGAGCCAAATGGCGCAGAGGCACGCTAAAGCTATGTCCACGATGAAAATATTTCCATGGTTTAATCCCCTCTAATAGGAAACATGGTGGATTGGTATGTACAATGAGATGAATATACACATTTTAACTTGATAGTATAGAGTCTCATTTAAAACAAAATATGTCTGGGCAAGCACGTGTGATAATAAATGAAATATCATTTAGCCAAAAAAAATGTTGTGTTGTTGGGTACAATGAGATAATATATACACATTCTTATTTGGTTGTATAAAGTACCAAATGGCACAGAGACCTGCTGAATCCATGTGCACATGAAAAGAAAATCAATGGTTTAGTTGGTTTAGTAGTGGGCAAGCAAATATGGCAACAAATTTAATCTCCTTTAAGAAAAAACATGGCTTGTTCTCTACAATGAGATTATACACATTTTAATTTGGTAGGATAGAGTGCGTTCAAAACAAAATCCATTATTAGTTGGTTTATTAGTTGTGGGCAAGCACATATGGCAGAAAATTTAATTTTCTTTAATAGAAAAATGGTGGCTTGTTATCTACATGAGATGTATATACACATTTTAATTTGGTAGCATAGAGCCCCATTCAAAATTATGTCACCTTGAAAATACGTGTATTTGTTTAGTAATCCCTTGTTTGAGCAAATACATATTCTGCTACTAAGAATATACGTATACCTACAGCATGTGTAAACCAGTTAAGGAGGCCTTTAATTTTTTTTAAGTAGTGTTTCTATCAACTTTTTATTGTGCCTATGTGTGAAAAAACATAGGAAGTTGCTGAATAGTTTGTAGGATTGTCGTCTTGGTTCCTAATGAATGCTAATTGTAGAACGTGATAAACCATTGAACTCTTCTATTATCAATTAGTCATTATAATATATCGACAATTTCAAGGACTCTTCAGATTATAAGAGAAAACCCACATAGGTCAGAAATGCACAGGAATTCAAAAAAAAGGCATGAAAATGAGCTAGGCAGTATGTAAAAATTCATGTGAAACTGAGACATAGGAAAGCATACATAAGAATTTTGCAGGATCATTCGTACGATATGGAGGACCATTATAGCCAAATTTACATAAGGTTTCTAAGAAAATCTTTTGAAACTCGGACCATCCAGATATATCAACATGGAAAAGCCTGCTGAAAGAAACTTCTGCAGCTGAAGATGCCTAATTATACTTCCTATGGGCTTCTTTTGAAAAGAAAATTTTTGGCATGCCAAGAAAAGATCATGAAAACTACTGTACACGAGTCCAAGAAATTATCCAATGCAGAGATGCAGTTACAGTTGCAACTTCAAGCAGATTTTGTAACTACATTTTTTTATCAGGTGAAAATAAGCATAACAATAGCACCATTGGTGCCTTTCGTGCTGGACAAAATAACATGCAAATCAAAATCTGTATAAATTTACTCCTGATCATGGCCCTATGGGCGACAGTTGCAAAATCTAAGTATGATCCATGAGAAGGTGCACCCAATTTTAACTACTTGGCATAAAATAGCGTAAGTTCATCATCTAACAACAGTATACTAAAGAGGTAAACAATCATAGAAGAGATTATGTGTGCAGATATGATGATATATAAGTCTATTCGATTATTCTATTTGATGTGATGATATGAAGTGCACGATCGAATCGTCTCTTTCTTTTCTCAAAGCAAATAACACCACGATCATCTCCAGTAAGAAGTGCACACAAGAATCATGCCTCGGTATATACAAAAACTCGACTCAAAGAGCATTGTATTGGGTTCTTTAACCTGCCCCACAAAACCTGCACTATAATTCTTAGAGAGATGGGTTGAAAGAAGAAGGCAAGTAACCTACAACCAAATACGGTGACATAATTGCTAGTGAGGCCTGAGGGTGCTATAATTGCTAGTCAGGATTCAAGAGCAACAAATGTGAAAAGCTCCTTTTTCTATCTCCAGGTTTCACGATCAATATTTTCTACCCCAAGACCATGCCAAAAACATTACTACTCTTTTGCACATCTAAAATCCTTTGCCGGACCAGAACATTGTGCAAACTATATCTCCACACCAGTGGGTGCTCCTCTTCTACGTGCGCGCACAAGGATGCGACCTCGTGGTCCTTGTAGCAGTAGGGTAGGCGAACTCGGTCTGACCGCCTTCTCGCCTTCCATGTCCAGCTCCTCCATTTCTAACCTCCTAGCAAGAACTTTAAGGCATGTCGGCCAAATTTACAAATTTGTAATATTCAAGCATACTAACTGAAGGAGCTCCTTAAAGAAAATGGAAAGAACAACTTGAAAACTGAGTGTCATTTGTGCGGAAGTTCACAGAATAAATAGGAGACGATAATTTCCAACAGGAGAAAGAGGATAGCCTAAAGGAGGATAGGTTGATAGCACTGCTTAATTTAGTTACCCAGTCAATTTATTTCTGGACTTAACCAGCCTCTTAATCATCCTGACATTATGTGCATGCCATTATATTCCTGCCTTCCACAGCATATTAGCATCATTTATATCTAGCATTGTCCTACTCTTACGTTCAGCAGCATTTTCTAAAGAAGTACAGAAGGCAAAAAATTAGCAGTAGCTATACACTAACTGCATATGGAGAACAATGAAACATTAAAATACCTTATCTAAAGGAAAAGAGTACAATTATAATACCATACACAGGCTATTTATGGAACACACACTATGGTGTAGAAGCGATGGAAAATTGTTACCTCAGAAATTTAATGGAATGCCAAGAAGTATTTTCCAAGATATAGCTCTAAACACCATCTTTTCCAGGACTATAGCTAGAGGCCCTGAAATGAGAAGGTGGTAAGCAGAGTAAGCAACAATTTTATTTTGGAGAATAGCTTGTTTATCAGCCATTACATGCAGTTGAGGCAATGTCATGGTGTAATTCTCTTGCTGTCAAGTGCTTGTGAGATAGCCCTTTATAAACCCGATGTATCATGAAATTTTGAATGATTAACTGAAAGCAGACAGAGAATACAAAACTGACGCTTTCTGAATATATTTCATGTCCTCTGGATAAAAAACTTATACACAAACCATCTGAATCAATTTTTGCAAAATATTATATGTAGAAAAATGATCTGAATGTTGAAGAGTAACAAACACGTAAATTAGAGGCCTAAATCTGCAAGGATTTTAATTATTTTGTGAGGAATACTTCCAAACCTTCTATTCCGAAATCACTAAATATTGCAATAGGAAAAAATGCATGGATAAAAAGCTTGCCTCAGACATCTCATACTCTTTTCGAAGACCTAAATCTAAAATACATATCGCTAGTGATTCTGTTCTCAAATCAAATCAAATCAAATAAATAAGAGACAAAGGGGCAGAGAAAGAGATAGATGAACCAGGGCACGCGGCCAACGGTGAGGAGGGTGCCGAAAGAGAGTGAGAGGAATGGGAGGGAGAGAGGGGAGGAGGGCGGCTGCACCATTTGGTCTACTCGCTCCTCTGCACTTACCCAGCTGGGTTCTGGTCCAAGCCAGAGAAGAGCAGCCGCCGTTTGAGGCGCCCGCGTCTGCCCCTACTGCTCCTTGCGCCCCACGCAGGCCTGAGAAGTAGAAAGAGAGGAGGCCGCATTTAAATGCTTGATGGTGCGGCGCGAACTCGGGTGTAGCGCCAGGCAGCAGACGCACATGCTCTCGCACGACGGGAGAAACAGAAACTTCACTTCCCGATAAGTGAATCATAGCAGGAAGCCAACTATAAATTGGCAAAAAGATCATTATCCATTAGTTTTTTCTGCGGTTGATTTGAGACAAAAAAATAGAGGCGATACCAGCTGCACTTCGGCATCCTTAACTTCTCGACACTTGTTCATGTTTTGATTCATTTAGGTTGGCTATCTTCTTGCTGCTTGAGAGTTTGATAGCAAACTCTGCAATGCATCAAAAAAATATTACACCTGGTAAGAAAACAAACCTCTATTGTCTTATAGTCGAAGAACATGTTTGCATCGACAAAAAATACAAAAACACTAAAATTTGACGGTGTTAGGAACTTGCAGTGATATACTGAGCCATAAACTACTTGCATTGATACACTGAACCATAAACTGCACACAAACCAGATAGCACTTGAAGAAAAGTCAGCAATATTACATGCATTAGAAAGCAAGTGAACTGTTGACTGGAAAACGGAGTTTTCTAACAGGCTGCACCACAAATGTTTTAATAACATGAGAATCCATACCAAAGGGAACTTTTCTAGCCTATGTTTTATTGAGAGCAGTACACATAAACAGAGGAACTTCCTATGATAAACCAAATCTATCTATAATCTATAACTAACTAATAATAAAGGGGCTATTGCTTCCGGCAGTACGTCAAGAAAATTGACCTCAAAGTTGCAAAATATTACCCATCAATGCTATCTATAAGTGATAAAGAAACGTTTCAGACAGAGTAATCCTCTGCCTGGGCCGTCCATGCAGTAGCGACCTTCTATACTGCATGCTGCGGGCTGGGAGAAGATGTAGCGCGCCAGTTTGGGCCGGCCCATGACGGGCTGCCTATTTTATATATTTCCGTTCTTATTTTTTATTTTACTTTCTTTTTATTTTTTCTACTTTAAATAATCTGGGACTTCAAAAAAGTTCTGAAAAAATAAAAATGAGAATTACGAAATAAATGTTTTAATAAATCATAAAATGTTTGTGGATTCAAAAAAATGTTAGTGATTTTGTAATAACAAATTAGCAATTTTGAGAACAAATGTTCGGGAAATCACAAATTCATGATTTTCTAAAAAGTTCACGTACTAATAAATGTTCATGAAATTGAACAAATTTCGACAATTCAAAAAATGTTCATGAATGAAAATATATCCTAAAAATTGATAAAATGTTCTCGACATACAAAATAGTTTATTATTTTATGAAACATTTACTGATTTAAAAAATGATCATGCATTTCAAAAAATGTTCGTTAAATCAAAAAAATGTTTTTCAATTTTAAAAATGGTTCCACCAATTTCCAAACAATTGTTCTTCAATTCTAGAAATGTTCGCCGATTCAAGAAAATTGTTCAGAAAATTTAAAAAAATTCTTGATGTTTGCAAATAGTATAAAATGTTCATGAATTCAAAAAAGTTCTTGATTTTTAGAAAACGTTTGAAAATTTGTAAAAGTGTTCATGAATTTGAAAAATGTTCATGAGTTTAAAAAAATTTCACGGTTTCAAAAATTGCCCATGATTTCAGGAAATTGAGAGTGATAGTGTATCTCAGTGATGAAGCAAAATATGGTCATGGCCATTTGAGATTATGGTTTTTTTTCTCCCGTTGCAACGCACGGGCACTTTTGCTATTATTTTAATCGAATGAAGAAAATAACAGAATAATTTCTATTTGTTGAAGAATATATACCTGTGACCTCTCTGTATCCTTTCATATATTCAACTGATTAACACACGCAAATCCTAGGAAAAAGAACAAATAGAAAGGAGGTCAGCCATTGATGCTCTAAGCTCCTAAGAGCATAGCCATGTAGCACTTGATCTATGCCTTCAACACCAATAAAGAGAAAATTATAGAGATAGAGAGTTTTGTGATAAGTCGAGAATCGGACCAAGGAAACTAATTTAGCTGCCCACCAAGTAGAAAAATCTAGTGAAGTGATACCCTTGCTGCTGCAATCTTCCGCACTTATTTGGAGAACCTACTTCCCTTACAGTACTACAGAAAATAATATCAATTCATTATGGTTATTTGCTGCTGAAACAAAACTGATGGCTAGAAACAAGAGTGATGTCTATAGAGAACTGAGATAGGTGTAGTGCCATTAACTATTATAAAGGAAGGAAATAACAATGAACCATGCTTATCAATCAGCCTATAGCTACAAGGCCAAGCGCCTCATCGACTATCTGCACAAGCACACCCCAACCTACATTGGAGTAATGGAGCTCATATTAGCTTCCCTCGGAACAAATAGTTGATTTTTCTGAACTAATATGCATAAAAATGCCCACTTAATATATCTGTAAGAAGTTGGATTCAGGCCTCGTTTTGGTGCTCAATCATAATTATGCCACTGAACTGTGTATTATATACCTGTAAAAAGTTGAAAGGCACGTAAAATAAAAATTCAGGTCTCATTTTGGTTCTCAATCATCGGAGGATTGTTCAACATATTTCAGTTTTGGAATACGATGTCTATGTAATATAGCAAATTCTACACACCTCAAGGAAGGAGCATGCAATCCTCTCAATTACCAAACGAAAAAGGACCAACAAAAAAACAAAAGAGGGAAGCTCAGAGACAAACCTCAACTGGCTGCATGAAACAATGGCCAATCGGTCAAAAGGAGATCTGCGTCGCCATTGAGAGCGAGAGAGGGAACTCCACATCCATCGATTAGTTTCTTGACATATCCAGCACCATCAAGCAGGGGCAACATCCAGCCACTACAAAGAAGAGCGATGGGATAAGACAGAATACATGAAGAGAGGGGAAGAATGAAAGGCAAGGAGGACAAAAGTACCTACGTGCATCACGAACGCCAAATCTGGCTGCTGCCATCGGGGATGCAACATCTAGAATGCCACATTATTATACATGAAGATGAAGGAGACCAGCGGGGAGTTGATCTGGGCTGAGCCGAGCCGCCTCCTGGCTGGATTCCGCTCCTTCCCTCTTTCTCGGATCGACGACGTCCAGTCGAGCTCATCCCTCCTCCCGCGGCTTCCGCGCGAGCTGGGGCGGATGAGCACCTCGGGAGGCAGTGTATCGCATCCGCGCTCCATCGGCCCCTACTGCTTCCTCCTGCCGGTGGACTCCCCACGGCTTTCCGCCCCCGCTCAGGCCCGACACGGCCGGCATGGTGCCTAAGGAGGGATGGGTGTGGCGACTGTCTTGTTGAGGCAGGAGGAGTGAGAGGCACGGCGACCGTGGGGATCGGCGAGGGGAGAGAGGGAGGAGGGAGGGGCGCAATAGCCGTGGCCCGTGGGATCATAGGAAAGGGGGCTAGAGTTTGTTGCTTCGTGCCATTGCGGCTGATGAGTGTTCGCACATCAACACGTCACCATGTATCTCCAACGCCGAGGGTGATGCACCGCAGCTCACGTCGAAAGAGACCCGTCCGGAAGCGCGGTACGCAAGCAATTCAGCAGGTGCTTTTAAGGACCCGAAACCCCACACGCCCGGGAGGGATCCCGTCAGGGCGCGCGGCGGCTATGGGCTGCCCTAGGTCGACCTGATCGCCCCTAGGGACTCGAGGTTCGCCGCCCTGCAATGAAGAAGAACGAACGAAGAACGAGAAAGAAGAAGAACAAAGGAGAGAGATGAAAGTGGTAGATGATAGATCGATTGTGTGTTGTTTAATCGGCCGTTACCTCTTGTCTATATAAGAGGCGGATGGACTTCCCGTACAACAAAAGGAGTTGCCTTGTCGTTCAAATCAGCAAAATCTAGCCAAATTCGGACTTCTCACGACTTCCGGCCCGGATGTCCGGCTCTAGGCCCGGATAATCCGGCCTAGACCAGTTTTATGACAGCAGCTCACTGTTTTGACTCTAGAGTCCACATACGACCTCGGATTTGGACAATTTTTATATCAAATCAACCGTCTCGACCAGACACACAACTTTCATGTTGAACACTTTTCGATCTGAGGGCATCTTGAGGGTGTTTCGGGCCGTTTTCTCAAATCTGCAGCAGAAAAACTCGTCCGGACGTCCGGACGATTGCCCGGATTGTCCGGCCTTTACCTAGATCATCCGGGACTTGACCCAGATCATCCGGCTTCAACTTTTAGCTTCTGTTGTTATGGTGCCTCGATTTCCCGGATGATCTGGGCCTCGGCCCGGATGATCCGGCCAAACATTGCTGCAGCGTACAGTTTCGGCTGTAACTTTTGCATACGACCTCGGATTAAGACGATTTTTATATCAAAATCGTCCGGCTTCAACGAGGCGAAGAACTTTGCAGTTGTAGCTTTTTCCATCTGAGACCATCTTAATTATGTTTCATGCCATTCTTTAATCTGACGTCAACACGGGTATTTCCAAAATTGTCATATCTTTTGGTTTTGAACCATCTTCATATCTATTTCGATCATCTTGAAGAGAGCCGTCAGTTGGTGACATGAACTCATAGTTTTAACCTCATCTCATTATAGCCTCAAGCCACTCTTTGCGATCATGCCATTTTCGAGCGTCAACACATGCCCCCTGTTTTTCGGCAAAGCTTGCGTGCCGAAAAATAACTTGCAATACGTTGGTCTAAGGACGATGTCAACACTCCATCGGCCATTTATATGCGCTTAGGGCGATAATTTCTATATCGGCTATGTTTTTGCTTAGGACGATAGTTATATATCGGCCACTTTGATTAGCAACAAAATACAGCTAATCGAATATATGGTGGTGAGGTAAAACCCTTGCATGATGTAATAAGTTATATTGCGTCCATGGATCAAAATAAGTCCACGGAGGGTAACCAGTCATACCTGAGGATGAATTCCATGGCATATGCATTAATGACATAGTTGAAGAATATGGAGGTTGTTTGAATCGAAGATTCTGATGCGCAAACCTTTGGCTTGGTTGTTCGAAGCTTGCACTCTTCTCTTTTTTCACCTTTGCCGCACTTATTGCAATGGAATCTTGCATATTATTCTTGTTTTTAGTACTACCTTTGGGAACCCATGCCATGTTCATCTTTTCAAGTTCTTGTGCACTAAACTTTTGCACTTTCTTCTGTTGCCAATACGGTAAGCCGAGTGAGCACCCCGGCTGCGATTTTGTTTGAGGTAATGGCAATTCTTGTTTTATCTTGTGCACTCTCAATTTCCTCTCTTCAGATTCGGCACTTGATTGACTTGCCTCATTGCCTTTTGTAGCCAATGTCGACACTTTAATTGGCTCTTTTTCATTTGAGATCATATCTGAAGTGGCACTCTTATGACCATCTCTTTTGACGCGGTAGACTTGCTCAAACACCTCCTTATTCTTCCTTGTGCTCCGGACCGATTCTTTTTTATTGAAACGGTCTCGAACATATGACTGCTCACTGAACGTTGGTCTTCTTGAAGCTGCATAATATTGGTCGGATGGTTTATAATAATATGGAGAATGTGCCCTTGTATCATACCTGCCATATGATGGATATGAATTTATGTGAGCATAGGGAGGCATCCACGACATTGGCATTGACGGCCCAAAATAAGGATATGAACATGTTGCATTCAAATTCTCTTCTTGCCAATACCGATCCTTGGATTTGCGCTTAGGGGGTGCTCTTGAATTAATGGGTGATAATGCTCTCATGTATGCCTCATAGATAATGGTAAGTGATTCTATCGAACCAATTCCACATGACTGTTGTATGTGGTTTATCATTCTGCGAAGCCATACACATTCACATGTTGCTTCAAATAATGAATTATTTCATAATGATTGGTAGATGTTGCCACCAGAGTCTACTTAAAAGACTTCCATGATATAGCAGTACCACCATGTAGGAACACAAAGCCGGTCTGTGATATGGCATTATCGGGATCAAACAAATGGCCGGCATCTGCATATCCAATCATATCAGAGTCATGATTTCTCTGGAACTAGAAAAATAGGCCAAGATCCTTTGTGCCTTGGAGATATCGAAAGATATTCTTCACTCCAGACCAATGACGTTTGGTGGGAGTTGCGCTATGTCTAGCAAGTAGATTTACTGCAAATGCAATATCAGGTCTCGTGCAATTTGCAAGATACATAAGCGCTCCAACGGCACTGAGGTATGGAACTTCAGGTCCCAACACCTCTTCTCCATCACCCCTTGGCCTGGACGGATCTTTCTCTATGTCTAGAGGTCGAACCACCACAGGAGTTTTAGACAGATAGGATTTGTCCATATTGAATTTCTTCAATATTTTATGGATATAGGCAGCTTGGTGTACCATGATTCCTGAGGGAAGGTGCCCAAGTTGAATACCTAAGCAAAATTTGGTTTTACCTAAATCCTTCATCTCAAATTCCATCTTTAGGTGATTGTGTGCTTCATGAATGTCTGGTGTGCTGCCAATGATGTTGAGATCATCAACGTACATAGAAATGATGCAAAATCCTGTAGAGGGCTTCTTGATGAAAATACATGGGCAATCACTACTATTGGAGTAACCTTTCTGAAGAAGGAACTCACTGAGTCGGTTGTACCACATCCATTTCGACTGCCTTAAGCCATATAATGACTTATTCAGCTTTACACAATACATGTTGCGATTTGCACTTTTATTCGGGAACCTTCATATATATGTCTAAATCTAATGACCCGTAAAGATATGTGGTCACGACGACCATCAACTGCATAGATAGACGATTTTGCACTACCAAAGATATAAGATATCAGAAAGTGGTTCCACTCATTAGTGGGGAGTATGTTTCATTGAAATCAATGTCGGGTTTCTGCGTGAAACCTTGTGCTACGAGACTCGCTTTATATCTCACCACCTCATTGTTTTCATTCTGTTTCCGGAGAATCCCACAGGGAAAACACTGGGAGGTGTCGGTATTGCTTCAGTGAATACCTTTCTATTGTTAAGCGAGGCAATTTCTGCTTGGATTGCATTCTTCCATTTAGGCCAGTCGGAGTGCTTTTGGCACTCAACGATAGTCCTTGGATCATGATTAGTGAGAAGGATATCTGCAATCTTTTCAGCAAAATATATGTCGACAGTCGTAGTCTTACGGTCAAATGATTCTCCAGAATCAACATAGTTGACGGAAATTTCCTGCACCCATGATTTCCCAATACGATTGAGTCAGGGTGTTCTGATGTCCCAGTCAGTTTGTGCACCGAGCTGGGTTGTGGAGATTTCCCTTCCACTGGGTGTATACTACCCATCAGGTGTTTGTCAACGTTGAGTTGACCTACATTTACTGACTCTGAGGTTTTTCTCCTCAATTTCCTTTGCTGCTTGCTAGAAGTTTGCTCCAGGTCAGAGGTTGTACTACTCCCCCTCTTTTTAGGAACAGAGAGTTGAGTGGTTTTTATTGGTACCTCCACTCTGTTGGGCACATTTCTGGCCGGATTTAAGGATTTTGTAACACTTCAGATCAGTAAATGAATCTGGCAGATTATTTGCAAGATGTTGCAAATTAATGATCTTCCGAACTTGAAGTTCGGTCTCTTGGGTACATGGATTAGAGGATGAAATGGCATGAGCATTCCAATCAATTTCAGGGCATTCTTTCTGGTACTTGAATTCTCCCCCTAATGCCGAAAAATGTTCCTCATTAAATATGCAACCAGCGTGACGGGTTGTGAACAGATCCCCAGTCAGGGGTTCTAGTGTGACGCCCCCGATTTGACCGTACACTAATCATGCACGCAATGTGTACGACCAAGATCAGGGACTCACGGGAAGATATCACAACACAACTCTAAAACATAAATAAGTCATACAAGCATCATAATACAAGCCAGGGGCCTCGAGGGCTCGAATACAAGTGCTCGATCATAGACGAGTCAGCGGAAGCAACAATATCTGAGTACAGACATAATTTAAACAAGTTTGCCTTAAGAAGGCTAGCACAAAGGTAGCAACGATCGAAAAGGCAAGGCCTCCTGCCTGGGACCTCCTAACTACTCCTGGTCGTCGTCAGCGGCCTGCACGTAGTAGTAGGCACCTCCAGTGTCGTAGGTGTCGTCGTCGACGGTGGCGTCTGGCTCCTGAACTCCAACATCTGATTGCGACAATCCGGTATAGAAAGGGGAAAAGAGGGAGAAAAGCAACCGTGAGTACTCATCCAAAGTACTCGCAAGCAAGGAGCTACACTACATATGCATGGGTATATGTGTACAGGGGCATATCAGTGGACTGAACTGCAGAATGCCAGAATAAAAGGGGGATAGCTAGTCCTGTCGAAGACTACGCTTCTGGTCATCTCCATCTTGCAGCAGGTAGAAGAGAGTAGATTGAAGTCCTCCAAGTAGCATCGCATAGCATAATCCTACCCGGCGATCCCCTCCTCGTCGCCCTGTTAGAGAGCGATCACCGGGTTGTAACTGGCACTTGGAAGGGTGTATTTTATTCAGTATCCGGTTCTAGTTGTCATAAGGGCAAGGTACAACTCCGGGTCGTCCTTTTACCGAGGGACACGACTATTCGAATAGATAAACTTCCCTGCAGGGGTGCACCACATAACCCAACACGCTCGATCCCATCTGGCCGGACACACTTTTCTGGGTCATGCCCGGCCTCGTAAGATCAACACGTCGCAGCCCCACCTAGGCTCAACAGAGAGGTCAGCACGCCGGTCTAACCCTATGCGCGCAGGGGTCTGGGCCCATCGCCCTATGCACACCTGCACGTTGCGTACGCGGCCGGAAGCAGACCTAGCCTAGTGGCGTTCCAGTCCAATCCGGCGCGCGCCACTCAGTCGCTGACGTCAAAAGAGCTTCGGCTGATACTACGACGTCGGGATACCCATAACTACTCCCACGTAGATGGTTAGTGCGTATAGACCAAATGGCCAGACTCAGATCAAATACCAAGATCTCGTTAAGCGTGTTAAGTATCCGCGAACGCCGACCAGAGCCAGGCCCACCTCTCCCCTAGGCGGTCTCAACCTGCCATGTCGCTCCGCCACAAAGATCCACTTGCGGGTACTCCTACGAGCCGACCCGACTTTAGTCATCACATGTGTCATGTATATAGTATTTAAGTATATGCCCGTGTTCACCGCCCAGGTGATCACGGCCCGATAGTATAGCACAACAGACGGACAAGAATGTAGGGCCACTGATGGAAATCTAGCATCCTAGACTAAGCATGTAGGATTGCAGGTAAAGGTAGCAACAATAGTAGCAAGGATAGGCTATGCATCAGAATAGGATATCGAAAGTAGTAACATGCTACACTACTCTAATGCAAGTAGTAGAGAGTAGAGTAGGCGATATCTGGTGATCAAGGGGGGGGCTTGCCTGGTTGCTCTGGCAAGTAGGAGGGGTCGTCGACTCCGTAGTCGGACTGGGCAGCAGCAGTGTCGGTCTCGTAGTCTACCGGAGAGAAGAGGGGGGAAGAAACAGTAAATACAATGCAAACATAAGCATGACGATGCATGACATGTCAATGAGCGGTGCTAGGGGTGTCCTAACGCGACAGTAGGTGGTACCGGTGAAGGGGGGGGACATCCGGGAGGTATGCCCGATGTTTCGCGTTTTCGGACAGACGGACCGGGGGGGAAAGTTGCTAGTTCGATAGGTTAGGGAGGTGTGGTGGACGAACGGACTGCGTATTCGGATTCGTCTCGTCGTTCTGAGCAACTTTCATATAGAAAACATTTTCATCCGAGTTACGATTTAAAAGATATGAATTTTCAAAGTTTATTTGAATTTCTGGAATTATTTAATTAACAGAAAAAGGGATATGACGTCAGCATGACGTAGGAGTGACGTCAGCGGTCAACAGTCCGGGTTGACTGGTCAAACTGACACGGGGGACCCACCTGTCATAGACAGTGGGTTAACAGAGGATTAAAATAATTAGTTTTTAGCTAACTAACTACTAGGCCCACCTGTCAGTGAGAGATTAATTAAACTAATTATTTTTATTTATAAAACATTTTCTTTTTCTTTTCTTTTTTTAATTTTTGCGGCGGGGCCCGCATGTCAGTGACTGGGCCTGCCCAGTCAGCACGTTGACTGGGTGGACCCAGTCAACGGGGCCCGTGGGGGCCACTGGCAGTGACCCAGGGGGTGGCCCCAGGTGTGCCACGTCGGCGGCCGGCGCCGGAGTAACGCCGGCGACCGAACGCACGGCGGCACGGCTCGGGAGGAGTACGGGTTCCGCGTACAGGGGGTCTCCGGGGGCGTGGCTGGGCGCGTTCGACGCGGCTCGACGTCGCGCGTCCAACGGCGGTGGTCGGAGGGGCTGGAACGGCCGGAGACGAACGCTACGAACTCGCCGGCGGCGAGGAGCTACGGGTGCCCGACGGAAACATATCTACGGCGAGCTAACGAGAAAGCGGAGGGGCTGGGGGGCATCTACAAATGGCGAGGAGTGCAATGGGCTTGACCCCGTGACCATTTGGTCACCGGAGACCCGCCGGCGGCGAGCTCCGCGGCGCGGCGTTCGGGCGCGCGTGGGGAAGAAGCTAGGGAGCACGGGCGAGCTAGTGGAGAGGGGGAGGAGGTAGAGGAGCTCACCGCGTGGCGCAAGAAAGGCCCGTGGGTGGCTTAGTAGCAGCAGGTCGTCGCCGGGGAAGAAGGGGGTCGCCGGCGTCCGAAGATGAAGGCGAGCTCGGAGAGGTCGTTGTAGTGGCTCCGAGCTCCGACGGAGAGGCGGAGGGGGTGTAGTCGAGGGCGGCGACGTCGTACGACATGGCGAGGTGGCGAGTGGGGCACGGGCCGCGTGAACGACGGGAACGGCGGCGAGCGCGTCGGGCGTGGGGCAGAGGAGAGCGGCGCGGATCCGGGGGAGGGAAGAGAGAGGCGCGGGGGCCGAGAGGGAGAGCGGGGTGAGTGGGAGAGAGGCCCGAGGAGGCGCGGGGCTGGCGACCTTATCCCCTCCGGCGTCGGTGCCGGCGAGGGGGTCGGGCGGCAGCGCGCCACTGTTCCGACCCGGTCGGGGGAACAGGAAGGGGACGCGGGGGGGAGGTGGGCTGGGCCGGGGTCGCGGCTGCGGGTGGCGGCCCAGCTTGGGCCGGGGTTCGATGCAGATGGGCCACGGGTCCAGTGGGGGGGAGGCCTGCTCCTTCTTTTCTTTTTCTCTGACTGTTTCTGTTTTCTGTTTTCTTTTTATTTATTTATCTCCTTTTCTGTTTTATTTCATTTAAAAGTATTTAGACATTTTATAAAAATGTGTTTTCTCCACCATAATTACCAGTGTATTATTTAGCACCCACTGAACATTTTTGTTTGAATTTTTGAAAACTTTTATTTTCCACTTTAATTATATTTGAAGTTTGAACTAGGAGTTTGACAAGGGTGTGGTTCAATTGTGATCAAGCCCTATTTAGCAACATGATTAGCTTAATCACAGGGGGTTACTGTAGCATGATTCTCAGGGTGTTACATCTAGGTACTTGATAATCGCTGGTGATTTGTACCCCACATAGATGCCCAACTTCCTCTATGGGCCCATAGATGTCCGCTGTGGTGGTGAGATCGGGATTTATGCAGCACATCCAAACTTACGCAGGTGGGAAATACTAGGAGGATTTGCACGTACCAATTGCAGAAGGGAAGTATTGTGATATGCAGTTGGCCTCAATTGTATCAAGTCAGCATTGTGTAAAACAGCGTGACCCAACAAGAGGTTGGCAAGTTGCAATTCGTCAACAAAGGTCTTGCAATGAGTTTGATCTTCTTAATCAATTATTCAGCCAAACCATTTTGTGTATGGACATATGGAATAGAATGCTGAACTTCAATCCCTAAAGCCATGCAATAATCATTGAAAGCACGGGAGGAGAATTCTGCAGCATTGTCCATTCGAATTGACTTAATTCGACTTTCTGGATAATGGGCTTGTAACTTATTGACATGCCTCATTATCTTGGCAAATGCATGGTTCCAGCGGATAGAAGACACACATGTGACCATCGTGTAGATGCGTCAATGAGAATCATGAAATACCTGAAAGGTCCAAATAATGGTTTTATCGGACCATAAATGTCTCCTTAAATACGTTCAAGGAACTAAGTGGTTCAGCTTATATTTTTAGGTGCGAGGGCCTCAAAATTAGATTTCCCGTGGCACAAGATGTGCACATAAAGTCTAAAGATTGAGGAAATTTTGATCAAACAAATTATGACCAATAGAATTGCTAGTAATTTTTCTCATCATCACGATTCCGAGATGGCCTAGGCGATCATGCCAGGTTTGAAATGTGTTAACATTATGAAAAATTACATTGTATGTAACATGTTCCATGTATTTGATATACGTATAGTCAGGGGCGGAGCCCGCGTACAGCCGTTGGGTTCAACTGAACCCAATGAGTCTTCCCTGCCACGTACATGTTCATGGGTACTCACTAGTATGAATCCAGTAACTTTTCAAGACTGAACCCATCGAAAAGTAGCTACAACGCCACAAGCAAAGTCTTTTAGCCCATTTAAAATATTCTAACTTAATTAGCCCAGCCCAGAAGCCCAAAAGTTACCTTGATTAATTGATCGATTCACGAGAGCAACTAGTTAACGAGCGCTTCTTCGGAGCCTCGCAACGATCAGCGCCACTTGGCGCACTCTCAGCCATTCATCACGTGTCGGGCTCTGGACGTTCCCTTCGGATTTTGTTTTTTTTTCACACGCGTTTTTGGCTTTTAACCGGGTTTTTTTTTGGTTTTCCCCCGGTCTTTCTTAGTTTTTCGATCAAAAAAAATTTGCGCAAAAAACGCGTTTCTTTTTTTTCCTTTCGCGAAAGTCATGGTTTTTCTTCCGCGAAAGGCACAGTTGTGCTTTAGCGAGAGTCACGGCCGTGCCTTTTGGAAACGAAAAAAACGCGTTTTCTGTTTTTTTTTCTTTTGCGAGAGTCACGGTTTTGGTTCCGCGAGAGGCACGGTTGTGCTTTCGCGAGAGTCACGGCCGTGCCTCTCGGAAAGGAAAAACAAAACGCGTTTTCTGTTTCTTTTTCTTTCACGAGAGTCACGGTTTTGCTTCCGCGAGAGGCACGGTTGTGCTTTCGCGAGAGTCACGGCCGTGCCTCTCAGAAAGGGAAAAAATACGTGTTTTCTGTTTTTTTTTCTTTCTTGAGAGTTACGGTTTTGCTTTCGCGAGAGTCACGGCCGTGCCTCTCGGGAACGAAAAAAATGTGTTTTCTGTTTTTTTTCTTACACGAGAGTCACGGTTTTGCTTCCACGAGAGTTACGGTTGTGATTTCGCGAGAGGCACGGGCGTGCTTCTTTCTGAAAGGGAAAAAAACCATGCTCCCTGTTCGGTTTTTTCACCCGATTTTTTGTGAAAAAAAAGTTCGTGAAAACCTATTAACATGGGACCTAGTTTTGAAAATCTCGACGCGAGCAATCCAATGGTGAAAACCGTTCGAGATTTGAACGCACGGTTTAAGAGATAAAACGTTTTGAATAAATGGATCTATGAAAAAAAGGAAAACTCCCAGGTGCACATGCAGTGCGCCACTTGTCGCACCCTGGGGAAGTGGAGTGTTCTTTGCAATAGTGATTTCGTCGATTCACATGACTTGTGCGGTTTGTACGTACATATCCAGGAGGCCGCCGCAACTCCCCCATCGATCTCATCTCTCGTCCCTCTGCCGAGACCTCCTAGCTGACGCTCGTTAGCGTCAAATCGACGAGGTTTCGCGCAGGACGTGCGCTCTGAATGGGCCGGCCCATTCGGTGTCGTCATAAAAATATCAAAAGAAGATGTCCCATTGAGGATTCGAACTGACAACCCCACGATCGCGAGTACCTGATCTTTACCACTACAGCAGCTAACCGTTTGCCTTTAGATGCCGCGCGAAACTTTAAGAACTATAAAGGCAGCGGCACAAAAACAAAACAAAAATCCACCATTGAACATTTTTCTGATTTATGCTGAATAATTTTTAACTACACTTTGAACTTTTTTGTGATATACGCTGAATAGTCTTATATACACAATGAACGTTTTATGATATATGATGAATAAATTTTAAATACACATTGAACATTTTCATTATATACGTTGAACATTTTTTAAAATACGTTGAACATTTCCTTAATATATGGTGAACATTTTGTTAAATGTACGATGAACATTTTTGTAATACATAATGAACATTTTCTAATGCGTGGAGCCTATTTCATAAATAGAATGAAGATCTTCTTAATATACAATGAACATTTTTTTTAATACACAGTGAACTTTTTTTATGACACACATAAAAGAGAAGAAAAAAAGGAAAAACCAAAGGAAAATGGAACCAAAACAAAAAAAACACTCTGAAAACCGGACAAAACATTGAAAAAACGGAATCAAAAAACCACAGAAAAACGAAAAAAAAACCGGCAGAAAACAGCCAAGGAAGAGACAGCGAACGAGGAACACATGAAACCAGTACGTGAGCCGGCCCAACCAGATGTTCCCCTCAACGAAGGGACGACCTTTTGACGCTAACGAGCGTCAAATAGGATCTGCCCCCTCTGTCGTCCTGTTTGTTCACTCCCCGATCCATCGCCAGAGTCGCCGCCGGCAATGGCATGTCCCAAACCAAATTTGAGGTATGGAAGATTAGATCACCATGGCTTCTCTCTTCTTTGCACATGTCTAATCTAATCTAATCTAGTAGCTTAGTTCGGCAATGGATTTTGCCCTAATTTTTCAATTGCCTTTTCCTGAACTTTGTTTAATCTAGGTATGGAGTGATACTCCATAAAAGAGAAATAGACCACCAAATTCAGATAATGACTTCAAGGGCACTGTATGTAAAGTCCACCAAATGTTGTTGTTGAAGGTAGTCTCCCAAACTTTGTATTCATAGACAAACTATTTTATATAATTTTAATTTACAAAAATGGATGATCTTGGTCTTGAACTTCACACTTGTATCAACAATGTGTGAGTAGATGAAAAGTTCGCCACTTTGCACAAGACTGCTGATCTTGCTCAATTACTCATGTAGACAAATAAGCATATTACTTTTCTTTGGTGTTCAACCTCTGAAACTAGTACTGATATTGCTCATTGCCACAACATATGTGGACATATGCTTTTCAATTATGAATGGTATTAAGAAACAATTGCACAATAAAATTAATTCATGAGTGAACGTTTAATTTCCATGTGAAGAAAGGTATGTTTTTAGCTACCATTGATAATGATGATATGTTTTCTCTGAAATGTGAGCGACTTTACATTCTTCTTTAATTTTTATGGTACTTTTTTTATAAATCTCAAAGTGACTTGTCATTTTTTCGCTTCCTTCAGGAAGATTAGAAGTTGGACCTGTATCTATAAAACTATTTTGGTACTGCTCAATATACAATATGTAAACAAGTGCTTTTATAACTTTGTCCAACAGGTATGTCTTGCACTCTTCAGTTTTTAATGCAACCACTAGATGTGATATTGTATTTCTTTTTTTAATTTAGTATGTTGTCTATGAGCGTTATACTCTAGTAGTAAAATAATATGAAATTGGCTTTACACTTGGTTAATTCATACAAAATTGTCACAATGACTTAACGAGTGAACCCATTGGCCAAATTTTCTGGCTCCGCCCCTGCGTATAGTACAAACCAGACGATATAGAAGGAATTTTCTCATGTACCTTTTTGCCATATCTGTGATCTTTAGTAAAGAGTACATACTCCTCTTTGTTGTCTTCATGGGTTTAAATATGAAAACCACAGGTATCTTGATAACTGATCAGGATACTTGATGAGTCGGGATACAATAAAGTATCCTCAATCGTCACTTGTCTACCACTTGGGAGGATGGATATGGCACGTTCAGTACCAACAATCACTGTATCGCGTCCAACGATAGTTAGAATATCTCTATTCATCTTTTTCAGAGTTTGAAAATATCTAATCTCCCTCGGTATGAAGTTAGTGGTACCACTATCCACAAGGCATAATTCCTCTTGCATAGGATTGTCCCCGTAGAAAATGGCGGCGAGTGCTCCTTTTTCTTTGAGCAACCGGCAGGAGCTCTGCCTTTTCATTAAGAAGAAGAGAATTGACCAGTTTATAAGGAAAACTGGCCGAAAACCGATACATCTGCGATACACGCACATGCCAGCCCCGAGGCTGCGCACCACTCGAGTCGACGACACTGTCACCCAAGTGACCAGAGACGACACCCTACAACAGAACACTGGGCTCCGGAGCCACCGCTTCGACATCCACACCGGCCCCGAGGCCACGCACCAGCCTAGTCGATGGCTCCGCCACCCTAGAGGCCAAAGCCAACACCCAACGCACACGAGATCTCTGGCGCCGCCGCACCGACTTCCACTTCGGCCCCGAGGCTGCGAACCACCTAGTCGATGACCATGTCGCCCTGGCGACCAAAGCCAACCACCACATGTGGGAGATACCCGGAGCCACCGCTCCAACTTCCATGCCGGCCCCGAGGCCGCGCACTCGCCTAGCCGACGACGAAGTTGCAAAGCCACAGGGCCACCGCCAGCAAATGAAGGACCAGACCTCCAAAGGCGTCGCCCCCAAGAGGGAAGCGACGAGGAACGCCGCCGACGCCCACTTCGGCCAAGGCCGAAGTTTGGGTTTTCACTCGAAGAGCCCGTGGCTGAGATGACGAGGGAGGTGAAGGGGCTCCACGACGCCGCCTCCAACAAGGGAACGACGTCCTAGGACACCGTCGACGCCGGAATCGACTGAGGTCGAGCTAGGCTTTCACCCGGAGCTCACCAAACCCATCTTCACCACAGCCAATCACCACCGACAGTGGCCAAGCACTCTACACCGCTTGCCACCGCCAACCACCTCTTACACGGCAAGCAAAACCACCACGGCACCACGGGTCGTCATGGCAGCCCAGCACCCACCGCCTAGAGCGGCGCCGCCACGCCGCCATCCTCCCTCCTCGCTGCCGCAGCCAACGCGCCACAGCGCTGCCCGCAGCCCGCCGAACTCGAGGCTGACCACCACGCACCAGATCCGAGGCAGCCTCGCCCGGATCCGTGCCCCAGACGCCGCCGGGACCCGCCATAGGAGCACCAGCAAGCTGGGAACACCTCGAGCCGCACCTCTGCCGTCCACCACACACCAGATCCGCGGGAGCCCCGCCTGGATCCGCGCCCCGGACAGCCGCACCGCCACCAGCGCCACCGGCCACCACCGCGCCACAGCCGCCCGTCACCAGATCCAGGCGGACCTCGATCTGCAACCACCGGCGCCGGGGGCACGCCCCACCCCAGACGCAGCCAGCCACGCCACCAGAGGAGCCCGAGCAGCACCGCCGAAGGGTCCTCCGCCGCGCCACCGCCACCCGCGAGCTTGCCGCGCCTCGGACCAACGACCCCGGCCCGCGCCAGGACCCTGCACGCGAGGGGCGAGAAGACCCGCCGCCGCCGACGATGGCAGGGCTTCGCCCGACCGCGTCCTATGGCAGCGGCGGGGGAGGAGGGAGGGCGCGGGGAAGACTAGGGGCGGCGGCGGGTTCCTCCCCGTCGCCCACGGGAGCGACGCGGGAGGAAAGAGATGTCTCATGATTTATGGTAGCCCATGTAGGAGATATGCCCTAGAGGTAATAATAAATGTTATTGATTATCTCCCTGTTCATAATTATGTTTATGTTCCATGCTATAACTGCTGTGGTTCCCGAGCCCGTATATCCATAAAGGCTCTGGGGAGAACCCATATGCACGTGTGGAATAATAAACGATAAAATGTATTCCTAGTCATGCCTCTAAGACTAGCTCAAGTGTTGCATGATGATTATGTTTTCCCAATCATGGGCATGTCTATGCCAAGCAACTTTGAGGGCACAATGTCAGGAAGGACATTTGTGTTGAATCGACCCGAATTGATGTTATGCTATGAGATACATTCGTCACAAGTTTATTGGTACATAACACAGAGATGGTTAACGTTTGCATGATTCCTTAGACCATGAGAGTATCGAGTTTCTTCATGCTTGCTTCATGAACTTTGGGGTTTGTTAAACGTCATCCGTAAATGGGTGGCTATTACGGCGGCTTACGGGTTCATGGAAAAGTGTGTCAAGTAACTTGATAGCTCAAGATTGGGATTTGCTCCTCCAACGATGGAGAGATATCTCTGGGCCCTCTTGGTGTTACGGTATCCATCATCGTCTGGCCAGACACTTTGTGATTTGATCACGGGGATGCCGGAACACGATAACGAGAAAAGAGAACAATACTGGTAACGAGGTAACTAGCATAGTGGACAAGTTGTTGATCCACGGGAATGCCAACATGTCTCACCTCGGGTATTTGTAACATATCGCGAAGCAACAGGAATAGCACACGGCAACTGGAGGTTCACTCGAATATTTATTCGTGTGGGTATAGGGGTCAATATGGGTGTCCACGGCTCCGATGTTGATCATTGATCGGAAGGGGTTCCGGGTCATTTCTATACTTCACCGAACCTATAGGGTCACACGCTTAAGGGTCATCTATCTGCTGAATACTAGACAGGGAGTCTGAGAGAAAATCACCGAAAAAGTTTCGGACAGCGGAATCGTACCGCAGAGAGAGGTCATCGGATAAGTTTCGATGATACCGAAAAGTTGTTTCGGGATACACCATTAAGTCAAATTGGTTTCGGCACATGCCTGATAATTCTTGGAGGATGCCAGAATCATTCTGGAAGCTTTTTGGAATTTTCTGAGATAAAAACCGGAAATGTTCCGGAGCTGCCGGAGCCACTTCAGATGCGTTTCGCAGATGAAAATCACTAAAACCGGAATTGTTTCGGAACGCGTTGAAAATCATTTTAGTGGGTACTAGAAATGTTCTTAGCCCACATAAATATTTTCAGTTCGATCAGACGCTGAAAAATGTCATCGTGAATAGTGAAAATCAGCTTTATGGTTACTTTCTGGAAAGCCACCTTTTGGGGCTTTGCTCCAAAAGATCTTGGGGATGACATGGATGGATAGGAGCCATTTTTTGGGCCCCTCATGGGGGTGTGGCCGGCCACATGGGGTATCCCCCCTTGGGGACCCTCTTGTTCCTTGGTTTCACTCCTAGGTCCTTGTGGAAGGACTTCATTCATGTGCATTTTGGGTTTTTTGTGAAACTACCCTACCCCCTTGGGATTTCCTATAAATAGAGGTGGAGGGGCAGCCCTCCACACTCATCCCTTGCTCTCATACACATGCCATGCATTATCTGGCTTCTTCTCTCCCTCCCACGAAAAGAGTTTCGTAGAGCCGTAAGGCTGTCTAGGTTCCGGCAGGAACTAGTTCTGGACGGCGAAGCCCTGCCGGATAGATGACACTGTATGTGTGCAACTCTGTAGAGAGATCGTAGTTTCGGTCTTAGTTCGTGAGTGCCTCCCGAAGGGCTGTCCGTGTGACCGTCCGAGTTTCGAAGGTCCTCCCGAAGGGCTGTCCGAGTGACCGTTCGAGTTTCGAAGGTCCTCCCGAAGGGCTGTCCGCGACACCGTCCGGGGGACTGTTCGACCGCCTCCCGGAGGGCTGTCCGAGGAGCAGATGAGGGTATACATCCTCGCGGTTGGGAGGTTGTAAATCCTAGCTGCGGGGATCTGCACCGCCGATCATCATCGACTCTACTTCCCGCTGCGCTACGAGTCGGTAACGAAAAAGATCAAACCATGTATGCAGTCTCCATAGTGGTCCTGGGCTGGTGCGTAGGTCGGAAAATTTTTGTTTTCTGCTGCGTTCCCCGATAGTGGCATCAAGAGCCGTGCTATGCGTAGATGCAGGTTTCGATCTAGAATACATGGAGATGTATGGGTATTGCATAATATAATTAGGTAGTAGATGAGATCTATTGCTGAAAATTATTTATGCGGGTGACAGATGAAATCTGTTACCCGACGTTCTTGTTGCTTCCCTAGAATTTGCGATTGCTCAATCTCGAGACAGCATGGTGGAATTTGACAAAGTTCTGGCAATCCGTGATCCTGATTGATCATGGAAGTGCTATCAGTTCTTTGGGTTCTGCCGTAGTCAAAAGAAAGATGAAATTCGCAGATGAAAGGGCATTGCAGATATTATCTGCACGGGGGTCATGCGTATGACGAAGTTTAGTATGGGGCTCGAGATTTAATTATCTCGTGTTTCATACACCCCGAGATGTTAATCTAGCAACTTGAATAATCATACTTGATGATAAAATGTTGGTAGCTGCGGTTTAAGTCAAAACCTTAGAAGCCACGTAAAATAAAATTTTGCATAAACCGATTAGAGGTGTCTAACTTGGTTTTGCAGGATGTGCATGTGATGTGGTATAGCAGTGCTCATACTAATTCGATTATGTATGAGATGACTATATGATGTAATTTGATTAACATGACCTGCGTGTCATGGTTCGGCATGATGGCTGGAGCCATATGATTGCACTTTAATGACCTGCGTGTCAACCTTAAGTAATGCATTAATTTTATACGCTATGGAGATAGCAATATTATCTGGTGCATCGACAAGGTGGTGGCAATCTTCGCGAAGGTGAACACCAACACGAATGCCGAAGACGAAGAAATGAAATACTTCTCCGTCAGAAAGGGCTATACCATATCATGCTATTATGAATTGCCTGAGATGTTTATCCCTTATGTTGCACCCTTCTTGATTGCGTGGTAGTCGCTTTTTATTAGGGTGATCTCTCACAAAAATACCAAGTAGTTAGTGTTCTCCCAAGTGTAGCACCGTCACGGCACCTATCTTTTCGGGGTGCGCCGTGTCACACGGGTACGAACGATTAGAGAAGTGTGAGGCGGGTGAGTTGAGACCTCGCAGCAAGATCACTTGGTTGTCTTGACGTTCAGGCATGACCGTCATGAGCTCGGAACACACGCATCGAAAGATGAACAAGAGTCACATAGAGATGTGATTGGCAAGTTGGCCTACCGGTTGAGATTTTTCATCATCAGTGGTGTTACACCAATGGCGAACAATTGAAATGTGGGTCTTGTATCACTCACAATCAATTTTGAGAGATATTGATTTGAGTGGGAGCGCACTGTTGAATTAACATGTTTAATTCTCAGTGCAATTAATTATGAACACTGTCTAAGTGTTTCTTGCAAAATAGTTGTAGAATAATGGCTCGCGTTTCCACCTTCCCTATTAAAATTGAATAGCTGTTAAATATCTGGTTAAAACTTTACGATTGGTAACGTAATATGAGGATTGTCCTCAAAAGTGCCGAGAAGGACTTTGTCCTATCGCATGCTTTCCGTATCCTCCCGCTCATGCTATGGATCATGTGACTCTCGTCCTTCGATCCAAAAGCTATAATTCCGTTTCAGTCAAGTGCAATATGTTTGCTTCCATGAAAACCAAACTTCAAAAGTTGGGATAGTTATATGATATTCATGGAACTGGAAATTATTTTCAGATACAAACAAAGCAATGTTTGTTTGCAAGTATTAGTAAAAGTGTTTACTATGCATTTGACTGTTGGGAAAGGGATCCAGAAGAACGCCTGTCATATAATGAAAGGTGAATAAAACAACAACTTAAAGAGAAAGGAAGTGTCCAAAGGGTGTTAGTATGACTTACACGCCTAGGAAGTCCGGGGCTAACGCCACTCTTAAGTTGGGTGCTTCTTTTGGGAGTAGGAGAAATACTAAAAGTTAAACTATTAGAAGTATAAAGGCAGAAAGAAAGATGACTGGAATATCCAGCTCATGTATGAATGTCATACAAGTTTTTGATGTATAGTAGGCTGGTCAAAGATATAGTTCTTGGGAATTATGGTTAAACATCCTAATCACTAATTATTGGGTATTGTGAGTTAATCACAAAGATACCCGCTCGATTGCATTCAATTGCGAATCACTGTAAGAGCTACTATGGCCTAAAAAGACAAGCCAGAAATGAGGTTAAGGTATACACAGGGAACATAGTAAATATTACTATACCTTCCATCGGTGTATTGCCGTCTGTATTTATTTTCATAATTCATTTAGAGTTTTACAAACTCTCGCCCATTGCATAAGGTATCTTGCAAGAAGGTTGTTCATAAGAGAACCTTTTATGTTCGATGTTATGAATAACACAAGGGCCATACTTTCATTATGAATGAGATGTATGTTATGAATATTGATAATAATACAATACCTCTGGGTTTACTTTCATAATTCATTTTAGAGTTTCATACATTCTAGCCCATTGCACAATGTTTGTTGCAAAAGAGTTGTTCATAAAAACAACAATTGTTGTTAAGTATTATGAATAACATGAAGGGCCATGCTTCCATCCAAGATGGGACGTATGTTATGAATATTGAGGGTAATATGATACATCCATAACACTAACGCTAAATGTCGCAAGACTAAAAGAATATCACACAAGTGTGGCACTACATTTGGTCACATTGGAGAAACCCGCATGGAAAATTCCATTATGATGGATTTTGAAGTCTTTTTGATTTTGAATCATCTGACACTTGCAACTTTCCTCCGAAAAGTGAAGTGACTAAAATACCGTTCACAGGCCATAAGGAACGAACAACAAACTTATTAGTGATCATACATTTGATGTGTGTAGTCCGATAAGTGTTGTTAGTGGTGGATTTATTTATCTTCAGAAATGACTCAAGTAGATATATGGGTATTTACTTGATGAGACGTAAGTCTGGATCTTTTGAAATCATTCGAAAGGTTTTCAAAAATGAAGTAGAAGTTATTGTAACAAGAAAATTATCTTTCTGCAATTTGATTGCACAAAGGAATATTTGAGTTACATGTTTAGCGAATGTCTGATGAGTTGTGAAAGGGGTTTCATAACTTGCACCTCCCGGAACACCACTGCAAGTGAAAAGTCCGTGGAGATGTAATCTAACCATTTATGACATGGTAAGGTCAAAGATGACATAAATAAATTTGCCATTATCCTTTTTAAAGTGATGCTTTAGATATTGCGGCTTTTACGCTGAAAAGAGCTACATCGGGTCTGTTGAAATGAAGCCATGGTATGGTACGCCCAACCATGTTGTATCTTTTTCTTAACATTTGGAATATGGGGCTTGTGTAAAAGGTTACAAACCTATTCCAAATCAGACAAGTGCTACTTTGTAGGTTATCCCAAGTCATTGGGTATTCCTCCCTCACTATACCGAGGCAAATAGGTTTGCCACAAAGAACGGTATGCTTTTAAAGAGAATGGTTCTTTCTAAAAGGTGAGTGGGAGAATAGTGCAACTCGACGAGATAAACAGTATCTTCATCAGATCAAAGGAAAGAGACCTTGGAAGTAATTCCAGAGTTTCCTACCGCGACTGATATGGAAGTCTCTACAATAAAATGTATGAACTTCGGTCGAACTTGCATCTGAACCACGTAGGCAAGGCTCGTGCAAACCTCTCAGGTGCGCAAACGAGATATTGTTGTTAGACAACATTATACCTACGATACACAAGGAAGCGTTGATGGGCCCTGACTCCAGAATTGGCTAAATGCCAATACAACCCGAGTTAGTTTCCATATAAGTGATTCAAGATTAAAACCTTGATACACCTTTCGGAAGACTTAGAGTCTAATGAATATTTATGGAACTTAAAACTGATACGGATAAAAATGTTTTATCCATAAAGCTCGACTTGTTGAAATAACAAGTTCAAGAGTTGACTACGATGAGGTTGTTTTCATCGTAGCGATGCTTAAAGTCGGTTCGGGTTGAACTAGCCATTAATACATATTTCAATCATGAGATATGAAACATGGATGATAAAAGGATTTCCATCTGATGGAAATGAAAGCTAGGACTTGTATATGATACAGTCCAAAGTAATTTGTCGATCCAGAGGATGCTAGTAGGTATGCAAACTTCAGAGTTCCAGCAATGGACAGAAGAGAGCAAAATGGAGTTGGAATCTTCGTGTTTTGATGAAATGGTCAAAGGGGTTTTGACTTCATCAATGAGTAAACGAAGATGCTTGTAATTCAAGAAAGTAAGTGGGAGCGTAATAATATTTCTAAAAACCTTATGTGCTTGGCACATTGGTAATTGGAAATAAATTTCTTGACACAAATTAGGACTTCATTTGAAAATAGTTTTTCGATGAAGTGCTTAGGCTAAATAGCCTCAATATTAGGCATGATGATCTATGGAGATAGATTTACCTAATGGGGCTAAGCAATGAATACATATTCACAAGATGCTAAAACCTTTTAGCATTTAAAACGCCAAGGAGTGATTCTTGCCAAAGTCACATGGAAAGAGTTTTTGCAAGACTCGGTGTCCCAAAACACTGATGAGTAAAATACATGATGCAGATTCCACACACTTTTGTGTTTGGATTAATCATGTATTCCATGGTATGTAAAACAACCAGATATGTCCGATACTCCCAAGGTGTTGCGAGTATGGATACCAAAGTGATCAAATTACTGATCATGGGACAACAGTGAAAGATGTCACACAGTACTAGAGTAAGTACTGATGACATGGTTTTCTCGCAAGCAAAGATCATGAAGAGTTCGTTGTAAAATGTTACGTCGATACAATCTTCATCTTTTCTCCATGCGATTTTCGATTTAAATTAAGGGTTTTGTGTAACACACAATGTGGTGGCACAGTTAGTTGGAATTTGTTCAAACTAGTTACTGTGGCGAATTCTATAACAGGGGCTAAGTATGTTGACGCTTTAGAAGTGACAAAGAAGATGTTGAATCATATAGTTCATTCATGAACTTAGTATAGTTCCAAGATGGATTTGCTCCTCCAACGATGGAGAGATATCTCTGGGCCCTCTCGGTGTTACGGTATCCATCATCGTCTGGCCAGACACTTTGTGATTTGATCACGGGGATGCCGGAACACGATAACGAGAAAAGAGAACAATACTGGTAACGAGGTAACTAGCATAGTGGACAAGTTGTTGATCCACGGGAATGCCAACATGTCTCACCTCGGGTATTTGTAACATATCGCGAAGCAACAGGAATAGCACACGGCAACTGGAGGTTCACTCGAATATTTATTCGTGTGGGTATAGGGGTCAATATGGGTGTCCACGGCTCCGATGTTGATCATTGATCGGAAGGGGTTCCGGGTCATTTCTATACTTCACCGAACCTATAGGGTCACACGCTTAAGGGTCATCTATCTGCTGAATACTAGACAGGGAGTCTGAGAGAAAATCACCGGAAAAGTTTCGGACAGCGGAATCGTACCGCAGAGAGAGGTCATCGGATAAGTTTCGATGATACCGAAAAGTTGTTTCGGGATACACCATTAAGTCAAATTGGTTTCGGCACATGCCTGATAATTCTTGGAGGATGCCAGAATCATTCTGGAAGCTTTTTGGAATTTTCTGAGATAAAAACCGGAAATGTTCCGGAGCTGCCGGAGCCACTTCAGATGCGTTTCGCAGATGAAAATCACTAAAACCGGAATTGTTTCGGAACGCGTTGAAAATCATTTTAGTGGGTACTAGAAATGTTCTTAGCCCACATAAATATTTTCAGTTCGATCAGACGCTGAAAAATGTCGTCGTGAATAGTGAAAATCAGCTTTATGGTTACTTTATGGAAAGCCACCTTTTGGGGCTTTGCTCCAAAAGATCTTGGGGATGACATGGATGGATAGGAGCCATTTTTTGGGCCCCTCATGGGGGTGTGGCCGGCCACATGGGGTATCCCCCCTTGGGGACCCTCTTGTTCCTTGGTTTCACTCCTAGGTCCTTGTGGAAGGACTTCATTCATGTGCATTTTGGGTTTTTTGTGAAACTACCCTACCCCCTTGGGATTTCCTATAAATAGAGGTGGAAGGGCAGCCCTCCACACTCATCCCTTGCTCTCATACACATGCCATGCATTATCTGGCTTCTTCTCTCCCTCCCACGAAAAGAGTTCCGTAGAGCCGTAAGGCTGTCTAGGTTCCGGCAGGAACTAGTTCTGGACGGCGAAGCCCTGCCGGATAGATGACACCGTATGTGTGCAACTCTGTAGAGAGATCGTAGTTTCGGTCTTAGTTCATGAGTGCCTCCCGAAGGGCTGTCCGTGTGACCGTCCGAGTTTCGAAGGTCCTCCCGAAGGGCTGTCCGAGTGACCGTTCGAGTTTCGAAGGTCCTCCCGAAGGGCTGTCCGCGACACCGTCCGGGGGACTGTTTGACCGCCTCCCGGAGGGCTGTCCGAGGAGCAGATGAGGGTATACATCCTCACGGTTGGGAGGTTGTAAATCCTAGCTGCGGGGATCTGCACCGCCGATCATCATCGACTCTACTTCCCGCTGCGCTACGAGTCGGTAACGAAAAAGATCAAACCATGTATGCAGTCTCCATAGTGGTCCTGGGCTGGTGCGTAGGTCGGAAAATTTTTGTTTTCTGCTGCGTTCCCCGATAGCCCAAAAAACCGGCGAGTGCTCCTTCCCTCCCTTTCTTTCTCTGTTCTCTCTCGCTCTTCGCTGCTAGTTCTACGTGTGTGATAACGCGTTTTGAGGCGAAATGGAAACTTCTATTGATCAGGAGTTGCAGATTACAATTTATACTATCCGAAGAGTCACGACGCTAGGAAAGGATGCGTCGGTTCCGGAGAGAGAAATGAGAGGCATCTATTGCGGGTGTAACCGCACGCCGTTTGGGAAAGTGGAGATTTTTCCCTAATTACATGTGCTAATTAATCACAACACGCCTTCCACGGCCAAAAATCCTCGATTTCGAGGAGCCCACCGCTAGCCCAGCCAGGTGGCACGGCTAGCGCGGATACACCTCGCCTCACCAGTGGATCTCGTGCTATGTATGCCTCCCCACGAGCACCACCTCTCACAAAATCATCGAATCTGCGAGGCAACGCCTTATTTCGTGCTGCCCCGAAGCTCAACAACCATGGATCCATGCCGCCGCAAGCTTTTGACGGCCGACCCACCCCAAGCTCCTCCCACGCTGCCCGCCTGCCGGCTAGCCCTACCAAGGCGTTGCTCTCCATGGTCTCCACGGGCTTGTGTGTTGGCACAGTGGTCGGCTGCGTTGCACCCCTCCATCCAATGATGAATCCGGCAGCCACATCCTCTTACCCATCATCCTCTCCTGCTCCGCCACGAAGCACCACCGGTAGGCATGAAAGAGGTCCATCTGCGGCGAGGGCCTCGCGACCACGGCTTGCAGTTCGGGCGAGGACGACACAACTCGTAGGCTCGTTCGATGCCTTGTCGTCCTTCCTCTACCTTGACACCGAGCATGTGCGCCTCCACTCTCGATGCAGTCGAGCATTGAGCAGGAGGGCAATGGCACCTACCGGAGTTGGCATGTAACACCGGCGACCCCTGCTTCTGGTGGTTTGCAGGTGGAGCGCACTGTTGCTGGGGCGCTCGTGGATCACCGGCGGCTGCGCCAGGCAATATGCAGTGTTGTTGGTGAGGCGTGGCACCCATGCCACCAGCTAAGCATACCGCGACCCATCTTGGCGGGTGCTATGTCCATCTCAATGGCTATTGGTGCAGTACTCCATTGCAGCAACCCCATCCATGCCACTAATTCATCATCCAAGCCTCCAAGGCATCATAACACCAATCACATAATCCCTCCGTTTGCTCTAAAAACTTAATTTTTTTTAACGAAGGTTGTAGGTGTGATTGGTGCTATGATGCAGATCCATACATAAAAAAAGCATTAATGCAAGCTGTCCGAGCCGATCCATACAGAAAAAAAAAGCATTTCATTGGAATGCAAGCTACTCAAAATCATCAGAGTATTAAATTTAAACCTATCCACCCAACCACAGAAAATACAAGCTATGAAATGCAAGGCTTTCATAAAATGGTTTGATGGTTAAACAGGTTTTACCCAAGCAAGCATCAAACAGAGTTTTTATTTTCTTCTTGCATTGGAATAGAAGATACGATTGCAGATCCAGGACCAATATGATGAGCCAAACAGCATACAAACATTCTTCTTTTGTTCATAAAAAATACAAAGGACCTCAATCATAATAAAAAATTATATCTACCAACCCTCAGAGGCAGTCATCATGCAACGCACCACAGTTCATCTACAGAAAACAGCAACAGCATACGAAGCACAAGCATAGGCAAGCTAGCAATGCTTCCATGAGTACCATCACCCAACCATGCAACACAAAAGCAAAAGCCGTAATATCTAGGATGCCGGATCAAAGTTTTCTAGCAAGCATGTACACTATTATCTGCCTGTTATCAAGCGGTAGACCAACCACCATATTCGTGCTCTGTCCATTTCCGTACATTCAGGCAGCAATGAACACTTGTTCAACATTGTTGAGGGGGCTTCCATGCTCCACCATTGCTTTTCAATCACTAAAGACCTTCAAATCACATATTAAGACTTCAAAAAAAATCAACATCTAAATGAAGCACATAAAAGGATTAAGAATGGATGATTTCAGCTTCAGAGAATAAAACCTGGCAGGGCCAAAACCCAGGCAGCAACTGCGAATGTTTGAGAAACAAGCCAATACAATCAAACAAGCAGCGAAGAAACAAGCAGCCTTAAATTTGTCATCACTGCCATACCATTTCCCCGGTTGATTGAATAAAATTGACTATCACAGGAACACAGAAGGCATGGCAAATGTTCATAGCTAACAGAGACATGGCAACAGTCCCATTTACATACAGACAATTAGGTACTTGCAGGAAAAAACAGAGTAATCAAAGATTAAAGAGAAAGAAACCAGAAACACCAGCTGAACCAAACGGCGTTTAAATGGGGATTCCAGCCAGACCAATTAACAACAGTTATGAGGACACTTGCAGAGAAGAAGCAGCTGTTGCTTACAATATGAGAAGTAAAAGACCCAAGCAGTATTAAACCTCAGAAAGCCGCAAATATATCGTCATTTGGAATCTGACGGTAATTCCAACATAAAAGCTAATCATCATAGGATTCAATTGCATTCTGGATCTAATTTGGAAAACAAGCTCTATCATCAGAATATAAATGCCTTCTCATTCACAGGAATCCATTGATACTGACCAAATCAACAGCAGCAAAATTATCACTGGTGGATTCAGATGCAAAGATGACATCATATGGACAGTTTAGCCACCCTTGGATCAAGTGTTGCATCATGCATCAATACCTCATCACTAGACTGGAAGGTAAGAAGAAGCAAACAATCAATGAAAGCGAAAAGAGATTAAGATCAAGTTGCTCAGTGGTGGCAATATTTAATTGGTTCGATTCTGCCAGCGATGTCGTCAATGCTTTCAGAAGAGGGAGCTTGTTATCCTCATCGCAACTACGTTGCCCAAAACAAAATCAAACACAAAAGGACAACGAAAAGAACAATGAACGGCAGAGAAAATTAGGTATCGGATGGCTCGGTTCAGCGGGATAATCGGCATACAAATCAACTCCTGAGAGAAAACCTGTGATTTGGTCTGTTGAGCTTGAATATTTGCAAATCGTCACTGCCATCGCCCAAGAAAAAGATCCAAGTATGTAAACAAAACAGAACCAACTGGAAGACGTGACGGAAACAAATTTGGGAGGGATAAGTGTGCAGCAAAATATTGAATCATCATCTACCGAGTCAGATTCAGAAGTATGTCAATCAGCACAGATCCAACAATGCAGACCTAAGACTGGGGCGACAAATATGAAATCATCATCCTCAAACTTTTTCTTGCAATCAAAACTGAATTTACAAAATCAGTTAACAAATCGCCAACAACAATACAAGTAAATCCCAAAAACTAGAAAATGATTAATCTTTCATCATCTCGTTTCAGACTCGGTTCAGTATATAGGCCATCATGTTGGCAAATCAAACCAATAGGGAAATTAATCTTTCATCATCTCACCTCCACTGATTAAATTAGAAAATGATTAGATTAAATTAGTCGTCATGGAACATAGCAAAGGATACAATGATAAAGCAAGGACTTAATCTTGGAAGCAAGAGAATGATCAGACTCGGTTCAGTATTTTAGGCCATCATATCAGCCAATCAAACCAATAGGGAAATTAATCTCATTCATCATATCATCTCTGGCCTGCTAAACACAAAATTAAATATATTTTTTAAAAGGAAAGTACCAGCAAAGAAAAATACAACAATGAGGGCAGATGCATCAGATCTCCAAGGTGAAAGAGTGTGACATCACAGAAATGCCTCAGATGCAAATTAACCATAAACTCATGTATCCTCATCTGCATCGACTATGCCCATTCCACTTAGAAAACATAGTTTTTATATCTGAATTGATCTAACATTGCTTGTTTGTGTTTTCAACGGCACTAAAATCATTTTTTGTATCATTCTACAACAAACACCACCATATCTTTGAAACCGGAAAAGCTTAAAACAAATTCATTTCTCTTCATGTCAAAGAAGGCAGGATGATCAGATTCGGTTCAGTATTTAGGCCATCATGTCAGCCAGTCAAACCAATAGGGAAATTAATCTCATTCATCATCTCATCTCTCGCCATTTAAAACCCAAAACAAAAGATTTTTGAATTAAAAAGGAGCGAGGGGATGCATCAGATCTCCAAGGTGAAAAAGAGTATGACATCACTGAAATGCCTCAGACGCAAATTACCCATAAACTCGTGTCTCCTCATCTGCATCAACAAAGCTCATTTTCAACAACAAAAAGAAACTGACCAGCAAATTAAAAAAGAGAAACTCAACAAACTGGCAAAGTTCTCTTTCTTAATACAAAAGTATGGGGTATGATCAGATAGAGCTAATACATGATTCATTGGACATCATATCATCCATCAACAATGTAATTATATCCTCATCTCACCCAAATGAGTCAAAGATAAGAAAAAAATGAACAAGGGAAAAGGATATTATCAAGCATGCATCAGATCTCCAAGGTGAAAAGGGTGTGACATCACAGAGATGCCTCAGACGCAAAATACCCATAAAACTTGTGTCTCGTCATCTGCATCAACAATGATCCTCCAAGAAACAGCAGCAATAACAAGAATGAAACATAAATTTCTAGAGAAACTACAGACAGCAGAAGAGAAGATAAACAAAAAATATTGTTTAACCAAATACTAGGCATCTGAGAAGCATGCGGTATTTCTGGAGATACTACAAGTTCGTACCACATCTGAGAAGCATGCGGTATTTCTGGAGATACTAACCAGATAGCAGCGTCTTTTCTCGAGATACTAACCAAACACCAGCGCCTAATCAAAACAGAGGGCTAGCAAACAGGTAGGCAACTTTCGCATGCCACTACTGTGAGGTTCTTTCAAATCCCTGATAAATCTACAGAATTGTAAGACCACTGTGCAATGTGCACCACCATCACCTACTGGACCACGGAAGTGAGCCAATACAGAACGGCGACGGCGACGCAGATCAGTGTGGCATCGTCTCATACACGGCGGCGATGAGATCCGCCGGTAATCAGTTTTTGCGATGCGGGAGGACAGATCAACAATCCATCCGTCCGAGGGGGAGCAACAGCAAACTGACCGAAATACAATCTGAACAACTAGCATACACTACGATACGACTCGCACAGCCGAAAGACAATAGAACTAGGCAGGGCGGGGCGGCTGCTAACGCCTGGAGGTCCTGAGGCGAGAAGGCGGCGGGGAACGGGGTCGTTACCGAGCTCGTCGTGGAGGCCACGGCGGTTGCGGCCGGAGGAGAAGTGGCGGCGCAGCGAGGGGCGGGGGCGGGGTCAGTTGCTGGATTGCTGCGTATTATAGGGTTTGGGATTATACAGACCCGGTGTGGGCTTTGGTGAGCTTGGGCATGGGATTGTCCAGTGGCCTTTTGGGCCGAATTTGTTTGAACATTGGTTATTATTAGGAACTATAAGCACTGGCCCAGAAAAAAAATGCCTGAAAAAAAGCATTGGCCTTTTTTCTCAAAAACAAAACTTGATAATCTCAAAAAAAAAACTTGATAATCTTAATGCTTGAATGTCTCACATGGTATGTTTGTATATCTCAGATTTCTTGTTGCAACATATTATTTATGTGCAAATATTTGGGAAACTTGGCTGAAATCTTTCCTAAATGATTTTCCGGTGCTAGAATCTTTGTTAGAGTCGTGTAGGAAAATTTTGTTTCATCATACCTCATAATTCTGGTGGCATCCTCACCGCCTCCATGGTGGAGGTAACCATATATATCAAACTTACAGACAGACTATCAAACAAACACCTGAAGAAGCTATGGAGATGAACAATGTGTTGGCCGGATACTGGTGGAGTGATACTGAAGAGCAAAAGTGCATGCCTTGGGCAGCATGGTGGAGATTATGCGTCCCAAAGAAGTTGGGAGGCATGGGCTTTCGAGACCTGCATGCTTTTAACCTAGCCATGCTAGCTAAGCAAAGTTGGCGCTTGATTAGTAATCCAGATTCTTTATGGGTGTGTGTTCTACGCACAAAATACTTTTCAGATGGGAACTTACTGAAAACAGGCCCAAAAAAGGGTTCCTCTTTCACTTGGTAGAGCATTGTTGATGGTTTGCAGGTTTCTAAAAGGGGGCATGTATGGAGGGTAGGATCTGGTACAAAAATCAACATCTGGGAGGATTGGATCCCCAACAGTCCTACAAGAAAGGTTCTCACCCCAAGAGGTCAAATCATTCTCAAAACAGTTGATGAACTCATAAACCCTATGATGGGAAGGTGGGATGAGTATCTAATCAGGGATGTTTTTAGGCCCATTGATGTTGAGAGAATACTAATGATCCCACTTAATGGTAATTTACTGGAAGACTTCATTGTGTGGAATAAGACAAAGTCATTGTCGGGGGTGTCATGCGACATATGCCAAAGGATGGCTTATCATGGAGGGGTTAATAATACGTCGCCAGTGCCAGGAAACGGGATAAGGCGCAAACATGCACGCCGGCGAATCTTACCCAGGTTCGGGGCTCTTCTAGGAGATAACACCCCTACTCCTGCTCTGCAGGGTCTCCGCATGATCACTCAAGCAACAATGGTGGCTACAAGCTTGCTCCATGAGCTGTTTCTCTAGAGGGGGAAGAAGAACAAGGCTAGCCCTAGCTTCCTCTCTCTATATGTGTGTGTGGATGAACTGGGGTCTGAACACTTTGCATGGGTGCCCTAGGGGGTTTATATAGGCCTACCCCCTGGGGGTACAAAGGTAATATAGTCGGGTGTAGGACCCAGCTGTCAATGTCTACGATCGCCGGCTTCTCCGTCGTCCGCTGGGGCCCGCCGCCTGGTGGGCCCTGGCGGCTATCTCATACTTGGTCGACAGGCCGCACCCACCGCTTGCGGGTCCTGCCGGTTGCTCAACACTGTAGCTGTGCTGCTAATGACGCATGCTTTATCGGGGGAGGCGTGGCTACAGTATCGCCGCCTGGCGGACGTTCACTGTAGCCACTCCCCGTCTCTTCTGGTTTAATGGCGCACAAACTCCAAGGAGAGGAGGGCCGCCTGGTTAGGGGTCGGCCTCTCCCCGAGCCGACTGGTCAGGGTTCGCCGCCTTCTGGATCCTCGCTGATGGGTAGGGCCCGCCGCCCGCGGGCCGTACCGACAGTCCGTCGTGGGAGTATGGGTCCCTCTAACAGGGGTGATGTCATGGGCAGCGTGGTAAGAGTGTCGCGCCGGGCGGGAGATCTCCATCTGGTACAACGCACTGTGGCCATGCTTGGCCCTGGATTCGGGGGTGGCAGGGCGTGCTATAGCCACGCCCCGTCTCATCGTATTTATGTGGGTGTAGACTTTGAGGATGCCTAGGGCCGCCTGCTAGGAGCCGGCCTCTCTGGAGGCCGCCTGCTAGGAGTCGGCCCACCTCGTGACCGCCTGCTGGGCTTTGCCGTCTCCTGCAGCCGGCCGCTTGGACCAGCCGGCCGCGAGCACTACAAAAAAAAGACACATCCATGACATTTAGGGCCGAACAATTTTTTTTCCTGTCATACTTATGACACTTCTACGATGATAATTGTGACAAAACCCGGTATCATCATAGATGTGGTGGGCTCCTACTTCTATGACAAAAAATCATGACAGAAAATGGGCTTTTCGTCCTGGGCGGGCCGGAGACGCAGCTGCATGACATTCTTTGGGCCGTCCATGACGGAAAAAACCATGGTAGAAGCGAGGGCGAGGAAAATATCGGGGAGTTCCCGGTTACGGTGGCTGGTCGGGGGCCGAGCGATGCGCGTTTCTCTCGTACGTACACGCGCGTGTGCGAGGCGTTGGGCTCTAACTGAACCCGAGGGAGGCGTTGGGCTCTAACTGAACTCGAGCGATTGCACTGCAGGCTACGCGTTACTGAACCCGAGCGATCGATCGATCCCTTGCTGTTAACTGAACCCGATCGAGCGATTCCTTCGCTACTGCTGCTAACTGAAGCCGATCGATGCTACCTCTGGATGAACAGTGAGCGTTGTTGGGGGATTTGGATGAACAATTCCCGGTGGGGGTTGGATGAACAGGACCTCGTGGTAGTAGAGGCCGTTGCCGCTGGATGAACAGTACCCCCGATCGATCGAGCCGGTGGATGAACATGACCCCGTGGAGGGCTGGATGAACAGGACCCCGTGGAGGGCTGGTTGAACAGTAGCCGGTGGAGGGCTGGATGAACAGTAGCCCGTGGAGGGGTGGTTGAACAGGACCCCCGTGGAGAGGGCTGGTTGAACAGTAGCCGGTGGAGGAGCGCGCGGTGGAGGCTGGATGAACAGGAGCCCGTGGATGAACAGTCGCAGGTGGAGGCTGGAGGAGGTCGACGGTGGATGAACAGAAGCTCGTGGAGGCTGGAGGAGGTCGACAGTGGAGATGAACAGTATCCCGTGGAGTCCGGTTTTGCGGGACGCCACACCCCTCCCGACGAACACGACCCCCGTTTCGACCGTAGCGCTCCAACACAAGTCTGTTTCCTCCGTTTTGCGGTACGCCACACCCCTCCCGATCAACAGGACCCCGTTTCGACCGTAGGAGGTCGTTTCCTCCGTTTTGCGGTACGCCAGACCCCTCCCGATGAACAGGATCCCGTTTCCACCGTGGCCGGTCGAACACAAGGCCGTTTCCTCCGTTCTGCGGTACGCCAGGCCTCGTTTCCATCGCCTGTTCCGTCCAAGCCGGTTGGCTCCCGATGAATAGCACGCGTTCCGTTGCCACCCGATGAACACGACGCATTCCGTTGCCTCCCCATGAACACGACGACAACACAGTTTCTTTGTTCCGACCCAGCCACAGCCATGTACACGAGCCCTGGCCGTACGTATGCGCGAGTAGGCGTTCGAGACCCCGTCCGTATGTACGTACGTGGCTGTATTTACTTTCTTGCACCCTGGCCGTTGTACGTACGTGTACATGTTACGTGCGCGCCTCTACTACCACACGTGCGCGCCTCTACTACCACACGTGCCCTTCCTTGCACGGCCACGGTTTATCGCTGCAGCCTGCAAACAGACCGATCGACCAGTATGTACGTACACGTTCGCGACCAGAATGACAACGCTACGTACGCTTCGACCAGGTGGGTCCCGACTGTCAGGCACTTCCTTGCGTGCGAAGATGTAGCTGGTGGGTCCCAGCAGTCAGGGGGCGAAACATTTTTTTTGCCCGTAATATGGACGCATGGTACGTCTCCAACGTATCTATAATTTTTGATTGTTCCATGCTATTATATTATCTGTTTTGAATGTTTATGGGCTTTATTATACACTTTTATATTATTTTTGGGACTAACCTATTAACCGGAGGCCCAGCCCAAATTGTTGTTTTCTTGCATATTTCAGTGTTTCGAAGAAAAGGAATATCAAACGGAGTACAAACGGAATGAAACCTTTGGAAGAGTTATTTTTTGAATGGAAGCAATCCAGGAGACTTGGAGTAGACGTCAGGGAAGCTTCGAGGTGGCCACGAGGCAGGGAAGCGCGCCTGCCCCCCTGGGCATGGGCCCCTGCCTCGTGGACAACCCGGAGACCCCCCTGACGTGAGACCTACGCCAAAAAATCCTATAAATACTGAAACCTCCAGAAAATAACCTAGATCGGGAGTTCCGCCGCCGCAGGCCTCTGTAGCCACCAAAAACCAATAGGGACCCTGTTCCGGCACCCTGCCGGAGGAGGGATCCCTCACCGGTGGCCATCTTCATCAACCCGGCGCTCTCCATGACGAGGAGGGAGTAGTTCACCCTCGGGGCTGAGGGTATGTACCAGTAGCTATGTGTTTGATATCTCTCTCGTGTTCTTGATTTAGCACGATCTTGATGTATCGCGAGCTTTGCTATTATAGTTGGATCTTATGATGTTTCTCCCCCTCTACTCTCTTGTAATGGATTGAGTTTTCCCTTTGAAGTTATCTTAACGGATTGAGTCTTTAAGGATTTGAGAACACTTGATGTATGTCTTGCATGTGCTTATCTGTGGTGACAATGGGATATTCATGTGATCTACTTGATGTATGTTTTGGTGATCAACTTGCGGGTTCAGTGACCTTGTGAACTTATGCATAGGGGTTGGCACACGTTTTCGTCTTGACTCTCCGATAGAAACTTTGGGGCACTCTTTTAAGTTCTTTGTGTTGGTTGAATAGATGAATCTGAGATTGTGTGATGCATATCGTATAATCATACCCACGGATACTTGAGGTGACATTGGAGTATCTAGGTGACATTAGGGTTTTGGTTGATTTGTATCTTAAGGTGTTATTCTAGTACGAACTCTATGATAGGTCGAACGGAAAGAATAGCTTCGTGTTATTTTACTACGAACTCTTGAATAAATCGATCAGAAAGGATAACTTTGAGGTGGTTTCGTACCCGACAATAATCTCTTCGTTTGTTCTCCACTATTAGCGACTTTGGAGTGACTCTTTGTTGCGTGTTGAGGGATGGTTATATGATCCAATTATGTTATTATTGTTGAGAGAACTTGCACTAGTGTAAATATGAACCCTAGGCCTTGTTTCCTAGCATTGCAATACCATTTACGCTCACTTTTATTACTTGTTACCTTGCTGTTTTTATATTTTCAGATTGCAAAAACCTATATCTACCATCCATATTTCACTTGTATCACCATCTCTTCGCCGAACTAGTGCACCTATACAATTTACCATTGTATTGGGTGTGTTGGGGACACAAGAGACTCTTTGTTATTTGGTTGCAAGGTTGCTTGAGAGAGACCATCTTCATCCTACGCCTCCCACGGATTGATAAACCTTAGGTCATCCACTTGAGGGAAATTTGCTACTGTCCTACAAACCTCTGCACTTGGAGGCCCAACAACGTCTACAAGAAGAAGGTTGTGTAGTAGACATCAAGCAATTTCTGGCGCCGTTGCCGGGGAGGTGAGTGCTTGAAGGTATATCTTTAGATCTTGCAATCGAATCTTTTTGTTTCCTGTTTTATCACTAGTTTAGTTTATAAAAGAAAACTAAAAAATGGAATTTAGTTTGCCTCATACGCTTCATCTTTTTAATATCTTTCGTGAGAATGATGGAAAGGAAAATTGTGCTCAAGTGCTAGAAGAAGAAGTCTATAAAATGTTTGGCACTAAATCTTTGAATGATGAGCATGATTGCAATGTTGTTAGTATGAACTCTTTGAATATCCATGGTACTAATGATGATTGCACTAGTCATGATGAAAATGTCTCTTATAAGCATGTCAATTTTTGTGGAGTGCATAGAGTTTGCAAGTGCACATCAAATAGGGAAGATAGATTTTGCAAGAGGCATAAGTATTTGGAAACTAAATGGTTGCAAGAAAGGCTAGATGCTTGTGCTGAAAATTTAAAATTTCTTTGCCATCCTTGTGAACTTTGCAATGAACGTGATCATCTAAATACCCAATGCAAATTGTTTCATGATCGTATCGTGTCCAAAAATTGTGATGACTTGATTTCCCTTGCACATCATAATGAACTTAGTTTGCTTGTGGGTTATGAAGAAATGAAACGTATAACTAAGGATCTTCCAGAATTTATCCTTGATAAAGTTCTTGATTTTGATCTAGAGGAAATTTATATATATTGTGCGGTGAATTGCATTTAAAATACTTATATTGCCAATTACATAAAGACAAGAAAACAAATAGAAGATGAAGAGAATACTAATGAAAGGGAACAGACTTCCCAATATCTTCCTATTATTTCTTATGATGAATCAGGTAACGAGGAGGAGCCTTCTATTCAACCAATCTCATTAATAAGGAGCTCCAAAAAGAGGATTAAACCCACACATAATGTGAAGAAGAAAAAGAAAAGACGGAGAAACAAAGGTAAAAAGGTATCCCTCCCAAATGATGTTGCTCCTATTACTCATTGTGATGATGATAATTGCTATACTATTGGTGCTATCTGATACGTCTCCAACGTATCTATAATTTATGAAGTCTCCATGCTATTATATTATCAATCTTAGATGTTTTATACACATTTATATGCTATTTTAAATGATTTTTGGGACTAACCTATTAACCTAGAGCCTAGTGCCAGTTTCTGTTTTCTCCTTGTTTTAGAGTATCGCAGAAAAGGAAAACCAAACGGAGTCCAATTGACGTGCAACTTGACGGAGATCATTTTTGGACTAGAAGAAGCCCACGGAGTACCGGAAGTAGGCCAGAAGAGTCCCGGGCTGCCCACGAGGGTGGGGGCGCGCCCCCTGCCTCGTGGACAGCCCGGAACCCCCCTGACGTGAAATCAACGCCAACACCTCTCATATATACCCAAACTTTTAGAAAGAAACCTAGATCGGTAGTTCCGCCGCCAGAAGCCTCTGTAGCCACGAGAAATCAATCTAGGCCCTCTCCGGCACCCTGCCGGAGGGGGCCATCATCACCGGTGGCCATGGAGGAGTATCCCGGAGAGGCCATCATCGCCATGAAGGCCAAGGACTAGAGGGAGAACCTTTCCCCATCTAGGGGGGAGGCATGGAGGACGAAGCACAAGGGGAGAACCTCTCCTCCTCTCTTCCGGTGGCGCCGGAGTGCCATCGGGAGGGGAATCATCGCCACGGTGATCGTCTTCATCAACATCACCATCATAATCACCATCCTCATCTCTTTTACGCGGTCCACTCTCCAGCACCCCGCTGTAATCCATACTTGAACATGGTGCTTTATGCTACATATTATGATCCAATGATGTGTTGCCATCCTATGATGTTTTGAGTAGATATCTTTTGTCCTTGGGTTGATTGATGATCTAGATTGGTACGAGTTGTATGTTTTTATTTTGGTGCTGTCCTATGGTGCCCTCCGTGTCACGCAAGCGTGAGGGATTCCCGCTGTAGGGTGTTGGAATACGTTCATGATTCGCTTATAGTGGGTTGGTGAGTGACTGAAACACAAACCCGAGTAAGGGGGTTGTTGCGTATGGGAATAAAGAGGACTTGATGCTTTAATGCTATGGTTGGGTTTTACCTTAATGTGAAGGAAATATGCCCTAGAGGCAATAATAAAGTATTATATATTTCCTTATATCATGATAAATGTTTATTATTCATGCTAGAATTGTATTAACCGGAAACATAATACATGTGTGAATATATAGACAAACAGAGTGTCACTAGTATGCCTCTACTTGACTAGCTCGTTAATCAAAGATGGTTATGTTTCCTAGCCATAGACATAAGTTGTCATTTGATTAACGAGATCACCTCATTAGGAGAATGACGTGATTGACTTGACCCATTCCGTTAGCTTAGCACTCGATCGTTTAGTATGTTGCTATTGCTTTCTTCATGACTTATACATGTTCCTATGACTATGAGATTATGCAACTCCCGTTTACCGGAGGAACACTTTGTGTGCTACCAAACGTCACAACGTAAATGGTTGATTATAAAGGTGCTCTACAGGTGTCTCCAAAGGTACTTGTTGGGTTGGCGTATTTCGAGATTAGGATTTGTCACTCCAATTGTCGGAGAGGTATCTCTGGGCCCACTCGGTAATGCACATCACTATAAGCCATGCAAGCATTGTGACTAATGAGTTAGTTGTGGGATGATGTTTTATGGAACGAGTAAAGAGACTTGCCGGTAACGAGATTGAACTAGGTATCGAGATACCGACGATCAAATCTCGAGCAAGTAACATACCGATGACAAAGGGAACAACGTATGTTGTTATGCGATCTGACCGATAAAGATCTTCGTAGAATATGTGGGAGCCAATATGGGCATCCAGGTCCCGCTATTGGTTATTGACCGGAGACGTGTCTCGGTCATGTCTACATATTTCTCGAACCCGTAGGGTCCGCACGCTTAAAGTTACGATGATAGTTTTATTATGAGTTTATGTATGTTGATGTACCGAAGGAGTTCGGAGTCCCGGATGAGATCGGGGACATGACGAGGAGTCTCCAAATGGTCAAGACGTAAAGATCGATATATTGGACGACTATATTCGGACTTCGGAAAGGTTCCGAGTGATTCGGGTATTTTTCGGAGTACCGGAGAGTTACGGGAATACGTATTGGGCCTTATTGGGCCATACGGGAAAGAAGGAAAAGGGCCTCAAGGGTGGCCGCACCCCTCCCCTTGTTCTGGTCCGAATTGGACTAGGGAAGGGGGCGCCCCCTTCCTTCCTTCTCTTTTCCCTTCCTCTTTTCCTATTCCATATGGGAGGTGGAATCCTACTAGGACTAGGGAGTCCTAGTAGGACTCCACACTTGGTGCGCCCCCTCCTAGGGCCGGCCTCCTCCTCCCTTGCTCCTTTATATACGGGGGCAGGGGGGCACCCCAGAGACACAACAATTGATCCTTGAGATCTCTTAGCCGTGTGCGGTGCCCCCCTCCACCAAATTACACCTCGATAATACCGTTGCGGAGCTTAGGCGAAGCCCTGCATCGGTGGAACATCATCATCGTCACCACGCCGTCGTGCTGACGAAGCTCTCCCTCAACACTCGGCTGGATCGGAGTTCGAGGGACGTCATCGAGCTGAACGTGTGTAGAACTCGGAGGTGCCGTGCGTTCGGTACTTGATCGGTCGGATCGTGAAGACGTACGACTACATCAACCGCGTTGTGATAACGCTTCCGCTGTCGGTCTACGAGGGTACGTGGACAACACTCTCCCCTCTCGTTGCTATGCATCACCATGATCTTGCGTGTGCGTAGGAATTTTTTTGAAATTACTACGTTCCCCGTGGTATCAGAGCCAGGTTTTATGCGTTGATGCTATGCACGAGTAGAACACAAGTGAGTTGTGGGCGATATAAGTCATACTGCTTACCAGCATGTCATACTTTGGTTCAGCGGTATTGTGAGATGAAGCGGCCCGGACCGACATTACGCGTACGCTTACGCGAGACTGGTTTCACCGTTGCGAGCACTCGTTGCTTAAAGGTGACCGGCGGGTGTCTGTCTCTCTTACTTTAGTTGAACCGAGTGTGGCTACGCCCGGTCCTTGCGAAGGTTAAAACAGCACCAACTTGACAAACTATCGTTGTGGTTTTGATGCGTAGGTAAGAACGGTTCTTGCTAAGCCCGTAGCAGCCACGTAAAACATGCAACAACAAAGTAGAGGACGTCTAACTTGTTTTTGCAGGGCATGTTGTGATGTGATATGGTCAAGACATGATGTGATATAATGTGTTGTATGAGATGATCATGTTTTGTAACCGAGTTATCGGCAACTGGCAGGAGCCATATGGTTGTCGCTTTATTGTATGAGATGCAGTCGCCATGTAATAGTTTTACTTTATCACTAAGCGGTAGCGATAGTCGTAAAAACAATAAGTTGGCAAGACGATAACGATGCTACGATGGAGATCAAGGTGTCGCGCCGGTGACGATGGTGATCATGACGGTGCTTCGGAGATGGAGATCACAAGCACGGTGCTTCGGAGATGGAGATCACAAGCACAAGATGATGATGGCCATATCATATCACTTATATTGATTGCATGTGATGTTAATCCTTTATGCATCTTATCTTGCTTTGTTTGACGGTAGCATTATAAGATGATCCTTCACTAAATTATCAAAGTATAAGTGTTCTCCCTGAGTATGCACCGTTGCGAAAGTTCTTCGTGCTGAGACACCACGTGATGATCGGGTGTGATAGGCTCTACGTTCAAATACAACGGGTGCAAAACAGTTGCACACGCGGAATACTCAGGTTAAACTTGACGAGCCTAGCATATAACAGATATGGCCTCGGAACAAGGAGACCGAAAGGTCGAGCGTGAATCATATAGTAGATATGATCAACATAGTGATGTTCACCATTGAAACTACTCCATCTCACGTGATGATCGGACATGGTTTAGTTGATATGGATCACGTGATCACTTAGAGGATTAGAGGGATGTCTATCTAAGTGGGAGTTCTTAAGTAATATGATTAATTGAACTTAAATTTATCATGAACTTAGTCCTGATAGTATTTTGCAAATTATGTTGTAGATCAATAGCTTGCGTTGTTGCTTCCCTGTTTTATTTTGATATGTTCCTAGAGAAAAATTATGTTGAAAGATGTTAGTAGCAAAGATGCGGATTGGATCCGTGATCTGAGGATTATCCTCATTGCTGCACAGAAAAATTATGTCCTTGATGCACCGCTAGGTGACAGACCTATTGCAGGAGCAGATGCAGACGTTATGAACGTTTGGCTAGCTCAATATGATGACTACTTAATAGTTTAGTGCACCATGCTTAACGGCTTAGAATCGGGACTTCAAAGACGTTTTGAACGTCATGGACCATATGAGATGTTCCAGGAGTTGAAGTTAATATTTCAAGCAAATACCCGAGTTGAGAGATATGAAGTCTCCAACAAGTTCTATAGCTAAGAGATGGAGGAGAATCGCTCAACTAGTGAGCATGTGCTCAGATTGTCTGGGTACTACAATCGCTTGAATCAAGTGGGAGTTAATCTTCCAGATAAAATAGTGATTGACAGAATTCTCTAGTCACCATCACCAAGTTAGTAGAACTTCGTGATGAACTATAGTATGCAAGGGATGACGAAAGTAATTCCCGAGCTCTTCGTGATGCTGAAATCGACGAAGGTAGAAATCAAGAAAAACATCAAGTGTTGATGGTTGACGAGACCACTTCAAGTGTTGATGGTTGACGAGACCACTAGTTTCAAGAAAAGGGCAAAGGGAAGAAGGGGAACTTCAAAAAGAATGGCAAGCAAGTTGCTGCTCAAGTGAAGAAGCCTAAGTCTGGTCCTAAGCCTGAGACTAAGTGCTTCTACTGCAAAGGGCCTGGTCACTGGAAGCGGAACTACCCCAACTATTTGGTGGATAAGAAGGATGGCAAAGTGAACAAAGGTATATTTGATATACAGATTATTGATGTGTACTTTACTAGTGTTTACAGCAACCCCTCGGTAATTGATACTGGTTCAGTTACTAAGAGTAGAAACTCGAAACGGGAGTTGCAGAATAAACAGAGACTAGTAAAAGTGAACAAAGGTATATTTGATATACAGATTATTGATGTGTACTTTACTAGTGTTTATAGCAACCCCTCGGTAATTGATACTGGTTCAGTTGCTAAAGAGTAGTAACTCGAAAACGAGAGTTGCAGAATAAACAGAGACTAGTAAAAGGCGAGGTGACGATGTGTGTTGGAAGTAGTTCCAAGATTGATATGATCATCATCGCACACTCCCTGTACTTTCGGGATTAGTGTTGAAACTAAGTAAGTGTTATTTGGTGTTTGCGTTGAGCATGAATATGATTTGATCATGTTTATTGCAATACGGTTATTCATTTAAGTTAGAGAACAATTGTTGTTCTGTTTACATGAATAAAACCTTCTATGGTCATACACACCAACGAAAATGGTTTGTTGGATCTCGATCGTAGTGATACACATATTCATAATATTGAAGCCAAAAGATGCAAAGTTAATAATGATAGTGCAACTTATTTGTGGCACTGCCGTTTAGGTCATATTGGTGTAAAGCGCATGAAGAAACTCCATACTGATGGGATTTTGGAATCACTTGATTATGAATCACTTGATGCTCCGAACCGTGCCTCATGGGCAAGATGACTGAAACGCCGTTCTCCGGATCTATGGAGAGAGCAACAGATTTGTTGGATATCATACATACAGATGTATGTGGTCCGATGAATATTGAGGCTCGTAGCAGGTATCATTATTTTCTGACCTTCACAGATGATTTGAGCAGATATGGGTATATCTGCTTAATGAAACAGAAGTCTGAAACATTTGAAAAGTTCATATAATTTCAGAGTGAAGCGGAAAATCATCATAACAAGAAAATAAAGTTTCTACGATCTGATCGTGGAGAAGAGTATTCGAGTTACGAGTTTGGCCTTCAGTTAAAACAATGTGAAATAGTTTCGCTACTCACGCCACCTGGAACACCACAGTGTAATGGTGTGTCCAAACATCGTAACCGTACTTTATTAGATATGGTGCGATATATGATGTCTCTTACCGATCTACCACTATTGTTTTGGGGTTATGCATTAGAGACAGCTGCATTCACGTTAAATAGGCTACCATCTAAATCCGTTGAGACGACATCTTATGAACTGTGGTTTGGCAAGAAACCAAAGTTGTCGTTTCTTAAAGTTTGGGGTTGCGATGCTTATGTGAAAAAGTTTCATCTTGATAAGCTCAAACCCAAATCGGAGAAATGTGTCTTCATAGGATACCCAAAGGAGACAGTTGGGTACACCTTCTATCACAGATCCGAAGGCAAGACATTCGTTGCTTAGTATGGATCCTTTCTAGAGAAGGAGTTTCTCTCCAAAGAAGTGAGTGGGAGGAAAGTAGAACTTGATGAGGTAACTGTACCTGCTCCCTTATTGGAAAGTAGTTCATCACAGAAATCTGTTCCTGTGACTCCTACACCAATTAGTGAGGAAGTTAATGATGATGATCATGTAACTTCAGATCAAGTTACTACCAAACCTCGTAGGTAAACCAGAGTAAGATCCGCACCAGAGTGGTACGGTAATCCTGTTCTGGAGGTTATGTTACTAGACCATGACAAACCTACGAACTATGAAGAAGCGATGGTGAGCCCAGATTCCGCAAAATGGCTTGAGGCCATGAAATCTGAGATGAGATCCATGTATGAGAACAAAGTGTGGACTTTGGTTGACTTGCCCGATGATCGGCAAGCAATTGAGAATAAATGGATCTTCAAGAGGAAGACGGACGCTGATAGTAGTGTTACTATCTACAAAGCTAGAATTGTCGCAAAAAGGTTTTCGACAAGTTCAAAGTGTTGACTACGATGAAAGTTTCTCACTCGTATCTATACTTAAGTCTGTCCGAATCTTGTTAGCAATTGCCGCATTTTATGAAATATGGCAAATGGATAAACAAAACTGCATTCCTTAAAGGATTTATTAAAAAAGAGTTGTATATGATGCAACCAGAAGGTTTTGTCAATCCTAAAGGTGCTAACAAAATATGCAAGCTCCAGCGATCCATCTATGGACTGGTGCAAGCATCTCGGAGTTGGAATATACACTTTGATAAGTTGATCAAAGGATATAGTGTTATACAGACTTGCGGTGAAGCCTGTATTTACAAGAAAGTGAGTGGGAGCACTACAACATTTCTGATAAGTATATGTGAATGACATATTGTTGATCGGAAATAATGTAGAATTATTCTGCAAAGCATAAAGGAGTGTTTGAAAGGAGTTTTTCAAAGAAAAACTTCGGTGAAGCTACTTACATATTGAGCATCAAGATCTATAGAGATAGATCAAGACGCTTGATAAAGTTTTCAATGAGCACATACCTTAACAAGATTTTGAAGTAGTTCAAAATAGAACAGTCAAAGAAAGAGTTTCTTACCTTTGTTACAAGGTGTGAAATTGAGTAAGACTCAAAGCCCGACCACGCCAGAAGATAGAAAAAGAATGAAAGTCATTCCCTATGCCTTGGCCATAGGTTCTATAAAGTATGCCATGCTGTGTACCAGATCTATTGTATACCCTACACTGATTTTGGCAAGGGAGTACAATAGTGATCTAGGAGTAGATCACTGGACAGCGGTCAAAATTATCCTTAGTGGAATAAGGATATGTTTCTCGATTATGGAAGTGACAAAAGATTCGTCGTAAAGGGTTACGTCGATGCAAGTTTTGACACTAAATCTAGATGACTCTAAGTCTCGGTCTAGATACATATTGAAAGTGGGAGCAATTAGCTAGACTAGCTCCGTGCAGAGCATTGTAGACATAGAAATTTGCAAAATACTTACGGATCTAAATGTGACAGACCCGTTGACTAAAATTATCTCACAAGCAAAACATGATCACACCTTAGTACTCTTTGGGTGTTAATCACATAGCGATGTGAACTAGATTATTGACTCTAGTAAACCCTTTGGGTGTTGGTCACATGAAAAATGTGAACTATGGGTGTTAATCACATGGTGATGTGAATTATAGATGTTAAATCACATGGTGATGTGAATTATTGATGTTAAATCACATGGAGATGTGAACTAGATTATTGAGTCTAGTGCAAGTGGGAGACTGAAGGAAATATGCCCTAGAGGCAATAATAAAGTATTATATATTTCCTTATATCATGATAAATGTTTATTATTCATGCTAGAATTGTATTAACCGGAAACATAATACATGTGTGAATATATAGACAAACAGAGTGTCACTAGTATGCCTCTACTTGACTAGCTCGTTAATCAAAGATGGTTATGTTTCCTAGCCATAGACATAAGTTGTCATTTGATTAACGAGATCACCTCATTAAGAGAATGACGTGATTGACTTGACCCATTCCGTTAGCTTAGCACTCGATCGTTTAGTATGTTGCTATTGCTTTCTTCATGACTTATACATGTTCCTATGACTATGAGATTATGCAACTCCCGTTTACCGGCGGAACACTTTGTGTGCTACCAAACGTCACAACGTAAATGGGTGATTATAAAGGTGCTCTACAGGTGTCTCCAAAGGTACTTGTTGGGTTGGCGTATTTCGAGATTAGGATTTGTCACTCCAATTGTCGGAGAGGTATCTCTGGGCCCACTCGGTAATGCACATCACTATAAGCCTTGCAAGCATTGTGACTAATGAGTTAGTTGCGGGATGATGTGTTACAGAACGAGTAAAGAGACTTGCCGGTAACGAGATTGAACTAGGTATCGAGATACCGACGATCAAATCTCGGGCAAGTAACATACCGATGACAAAGGGAACAACGTATGTTGTTATGCGGTCTGACCGATAAAGATCTTCGTAGAATATGTGGGAGCCAATATGGGCATCCAGGTCCCGCTATTGGTTATTGACCGGAGACGTGTCTCGGTCATGTCTACATAGTTCTCGAACCCGTAGGGTCCGCACGCTTAAAGTTACGATGACAGTTTTATTATGAGTTTATGTATGTTGATGTACCGAAGGAGTTCGGAGTCCCGGATGAGATCGGGGACATGACGAGGAGTTTCGAAATGGTCGAGACGTAAAGATCGATATATTGGACGACTATATTCGGACTTCGGAAAGGTTCCGAGTGATTCGGGTATTTTTCGGAGTACCGGAGAGTTACGGGAATACGTATTGGGCCTTATTGGGCCATACGGGAAAGAAGGAAAAGGGCCTCAAGGGTGGCCGCACCCCTCCCCTTGTTCTGGTCCGAATTGGACTAGGGAAGCGGGCGCCCCCTTCCTTCCTTCTCTTTTCCCTTCCTCTTTTCCTATTCCATATGGGAGGTGGAATCCTACTAGGACTAGGGAGTCCTAGTAGGACTCCACACTTGGTGCGCCCCCTCCTAGGGCCGGCCTCCTCCTCCCTTGCTCCTTTATATACGGGGGCAGGGGGGCACCCCAGAGACACAACAATTGATCCTTGAGATCTCTTAGCCGTGTGCGGTGCCCCCCTCCACCAAATTACACCTCGATAATACCGTTGCGGAGCTTAGGCGAAGCCCTGCATCGGTGGAACATCATCATCGTCACCACGCCGTCGTGCTGACGAAACTCTCCCTCAACACTCGGCTGGATCGGAGTTCGAGGGACGTCATCGAGCTGAACGTGTGTAGAACTCGGAGGTGCCGTGCGTTCGGTACTTGATCGGTCGGATCGTGAAGACGTACGACTACATCAACCGCGTTGTGATAACGCTTCCGCTGTCGGTCTACGAGGGTACGTGGACAACACTCTCCCCTCTCGTTGCTATGCATCACCATGATCTTGCGTGTGCGTAGGAATTTTTTTGAAATTACTACGTTCCCCGTGGTATCAGAGCCAGGTTTTATGCGTTGATGCTATGCACGAGTAGAACACAAGTGAGTTGTGGGCGATATAAGTCATACTGCTTACCAGCATGTCATACTTTGGTTCAGCGGTATTGTGAGATGAAGCGGCCCGGACCGACATTACGCGTACGCTTACGCGAGACTGGTTTCACCGTTGCGAGCACTCGTTGCTTAAAGGTGACCGGCGGGTGTCTGTCTCTCTCACTTTAGTTGAACCGAGTGTGGCTACGCCCGGTCCTTGCGAAGGTTAAAACAACACCAACTTGACAAACTATCATTGTGGTTTTGATGCGTAGGTAAGAACGGTTCTTGCTAAGCCCGTAGCAGCCACGTAAAACATGCAACAACAAAGTAGAGGACGTCTAACTTGTTTTTGCAGGGCATGTTGTGATGTGATATGGTCAAGACATGATGTGATATAATGTGTTGTATGAGATGATCATGTTTTGTAACCGAGTTATCGGCAACTGGCAGGAGCCATATGGTTGTCGCTTTATTGTATGAGATGCAATCGCCATGTAATAGTTTTACTTTATCACTAAGCGGTAGCGATAGTCGTAAAAGCAATAAGTTGGCAAGACGACAACGATGCTACGATGGAGATCAAGGTGTCGCGCCGGTGACGATGGTGATCATGACGGTGCTTCGGAGATGGAGATCACAAGCACGGTGCTTCGGAGATGGAGATCACAAGCACAAGATGATGATGGCCATATCATATCAGTTATATTGATTGCATGTGATGTTAAACCTTTATGCATCTTATCTTGCTTTGTTTGACGGTAGCATTATAAGATGATCCTTCACTAAATTATCAAAGTATAAGTGTTCTCCCTGAGTATGCACCGTTGCGAAAGTTCTTCGTGCTGAGACACCACGTGATGATCGGGTGTGATAGGCTCTACGTTCAAATACAATGGGTGCAAAACAGTTGCACATGCGGAATACTCAGGTTAAACTTGACGAGCCTAGCATATAACAGATATGGCCTCGGAACACGGAGACCGAAAGGTCGAGCGTGAATCATATAGTAGATATGATCAACATAGTGATGTTCACCATTGAAACTACTCCATCTCACGTGATGATCGGACATGGTTTAGTTGATATGGATCACGTGATCACTTAGAGGATTAGAGGGATGTCTATCTAAGTGGGAGTTCTTAAGTAATATGATTAATTGAACTTAAATTTATCATGAACTTAGTCCTGATAGTATTTTGCAAATTATGTTGTAGATCAATAGCTCGCGTTGTTGCTTCCCTGTTTTATTTTGATATGTTCCTAGAGAAAAATTATGTTGAAAGATGTTAGTAGCAAAGATGCGGATTGGATCCGTGATCTGAGGATTATCCTCATTGCTGCACAGAAAAATTATGTCCTTGATGCACCGCTAGGTGACAGACCTATTGCAGGAGCAGATGCAGATGTTATGAACGTTTGGCTAGCTCAATATGATGACTACTTAATAGTTTAGTGCACCATGCTTAACAGCTTAGAATCGGGACTTCAAAGACGTTTTGAACGTCATGGACCATATGAGATGTTCCAGGAGTTGAAGTTAATATTTCAAGCAAATACCCGAGTTGAGAGATATGAAGTCTCCAACAAGTTCTATAGCTAAAAGATGGAGGAGAATCGCTCAACTAGTGAGCATGTGCTCAGATTGTCTGGGTACTACAATCGCTTGAATCAAGTGGGAGTTAATATTCCAGATAAAATAGTGATTGACAGAATTCTCTAGTCACCATCACCAAGTTAGTAGAACTTCGTGATGAACTATAGTATGCAAGGGATGACGAAAGTAATTCCCGAGCTCTTCGTGATGCTGAAATCGATGAAGGTAGAAATCAAGAAAAACATCAAGTGTTGATGGTTGACGAGACCACTTCAAGTGTTGATGGTTGACGAGACCACTAGTTTCAAGAAAAGGGCAAAGGGAAGAAGGGGAACTTCAAAAAGAACGGCAAGCAAGTTGCTGCTCAAGTGAAGAAGCCTAAGTCTGGTCCTAAGCCTGAGACTAAGTGCTTCTACTGCAAAGGGACTGGTCACTGGAAGCGGAACTACCCCAACTATTTGGTGGATAAGAAGGATGGCAAAGTGAACAAAGGTATATTTGATATACAGATTATTGATGTGTACTTTACTAGTGTTTATAGCAACCCCTCGGTAATTGATACTGGTTCAGTTGCTAAGAGTAGTAACTCGAAACGGGAGTTGCAGAATAAACAGAGACTAGTAAAAGTGAACAAAGGTATATTTGATATACAGATTATTGATGTGTACTTTACTAGTGTTTATAGCAACCCCTCGGTAATTGATACTGGTTCAGTTGCAAAAGAGTAGTAACTCGAAAACGGGAGTTGCAGAATAAACAGAGACTAGTAAAAGGCGAGGTGACGATGTGTGTTGGAAGTAGTTCCAAGATTGATATGATCATCATCGCACACTCCCTGTACTTTCGGGATTAGTGTTGAAACTAAATAAGTGTTATTTGGTGTTTGCGTTGAGCATGAATATGATTTGATCATGTTTATTGCAATACGGTTATTCATTTAAGTTAGAGAACAATTGTTGTTCTGTTTACATGAATAAAACCTTCTATGGTCATACACACCAACGAAAATGGTTTGTTGGATCTCGATCGTAGTGATACACATATTCATAATATTGAAGCCAAAAGATGCAAAGTTAATAATGATAGTGCAACTTATTTGTGGCACTGCCGTTTAGGTCATATTGGTGTAAAGCGCATGAAGAAACTCCATACTGATGGGATTTTGGAATCACTTGATTATGAATCACTTGATGCTTGCGAACCGTGCCTCATGGGCAAGATGATTGAAACGCCGTTCTTCGGAACTATGGAGAGAGCAACAGATTTGTTGGATATCATACATACAGATGTATGTGGTCCGATGAATATTGAGGCTCGTAGCAGGTATCATTATTTTCTGACCTTCACAGATGATTTGAGCAGATATGGGTATATCTGCTTAATGAAACAGAAGTCTGAAACATTTGAAAAGTTCATATAATTTCAGAGTGAAGCGGAAAATCATCGTAACAAGAAAATAAAGTTTCTACGATCTGATCGTGGAGAAGAGTATTTGAGTTACGAGTTTGGCCTTCAGTTAAAACAATGTGAAATAGTTTCGCTACTCACGCCACCTGGAACACCACAGTGTAATGGTGTGTCCAAACATCGTAACCGTACTTTATTAGATATGGTGCGATATATGATGTCTCTTACCGATCTACCACTATTGTTTTGGGGTTATGCATTAGAGACAGCTGCATTCACGTTAAATAGGCTACCATCTAAATCCGTTGAGATGACATCTTATGAACTGTGGTTTGGCAAGAAACCAAAGTTGTCGTTTCTTAAAGTTTGGGGTTGCGATGCTTATGTGAAAAAGTGTCATCTTGATAAGCTCAAACCCAAATCGGAGAAATGTGTCTTCATAGGATACCCAAAGGAGACAGTTGGGTACACCTTCTATCACAGATCCGAAGGCAAGACATTCGTTGCTTAGTATGGATCCTTTCTAAAGAAGGAGTTTCTCTCGAAAGAAGTGAGTGGGAGGAAAGTAGAACTTGATGAGGTAACTGTACCTGCTCCCTTATTGGAAAGTAGTTCATCACAGAAATCTGTTCCTGTGACTCCTACACCAATTAGTGAGGAAGTTAATGATGATGATCATGTAACTTCAGATCAAGTTACTACCAAACCTCGTAGGTAAACCAGAGTAAGATCCGCACTAGAGTGGTACGGTAATCCTGTTCTGGAGGTTATGTTACTAGACAATGACAAACCGGGGCCATAGGTTTCACTAGTGGCTTCTCTCAAGAGCATAAGTATTTCGGTGGGTGAACAAATTACTGTTGAGCAATTGATAGAATTGAGCATAGTTATGAGAATATCTAGGTATGATCATGTATATAGGCATCACGTCCGTGACAAGTAGACCGACTCCTGCCTGCATCTACTACTATTACTCCACACATCGACCGCTATCCAGCATGCATCTAGAGTATTAAGTTCATAAGAACAGAGTAACGCTTTAAGCAAGATGACATGATGTAGAGGGTTAAACTCATGCAATATGATATAAACTCCATCTTGTTATCCTCGATGGCAACAATACAATACGTGCCTTGCTGCCCCTGCTGTCACTGGGAAAGGACACCGCAAGATTGAACCCAAAGCTAAGCACTTCTCCCATTGCAAGAAAGATCAATCTAGTAGGCCAAGCCAAACTGATAATTCGAAGAGACTTGCAAAGATAACCAATCATACATAAAAGAATTCAGAGGAGATTCAAATGTTGTTCATAGATAAACTTGATCATAAACCCACAATTCATCGGTCCCAACAAACACACCGCAAAAGAAGATTACATCGAATAGATCTCCACGAGAACCGTGGAGAACTTTGTATTGAGATCCAAAGAGAGAGAATAAGCCATCTAGCTAATAACTATGGACCCGAAGGTCTGAGGTAAACTACTCACACATCATCGGAGAAGCTATGGTGTTGATGTAGAAGCCCTCCGTGATCAATGCCCCCTCCGGCGGAGCGCCGAAAAAGGCCCCAAGATGGGATCTCACGGGTACAGAAGGTTGCGGCGGTGGAATTAGGTTTTTGGCTCCATATCTGATAGTTTGGGGGTACGTAGGTATATATAGGAGGAAGAAGTACATCGGTGGAGCAACGTGGGCCCCACGAGGGTGGAGGGCGCGCCCAGGGGGTAGGCGCGCCCCCTGCCTCGTGCTCTCCTGGTTGATTTCTTGACGTGGACTCCAAGTCCTCTGGATCACGTTTGTTCCGAAAATCACGTTCCTGAAGGTTTCATTCTGTTTGGACTCCGTTTGATATCCCTTTCCTGCGAAACCCTGAAATAGGCAAAAAAACCCAGCAATTTGGGCTGGGCCTCCGGTTAATAGGTTAGTCCCAAAAATAATATAAAATTGTATAATAAAGCCCATTAACATCCAAAACAGAATATAATATAGCATGGAACAATCAAAAATTATAGATACGTTGGAGACGTATCAAGCATCCCCAAGCTTAATTCCTGCTCGTCCCTGAGTAGGTAAATGATAAAAACAGAATTTTTGATGTGGAATGCTACTTAGCATAATTTTCAATGTAATTCTCTTAATTGTGGTATGAATATTCAGATCTGAAAGATTCAACACAAAAGTTTAATATTGACATAAAAATAATAATACTTGAAGCATACTAACTAAGCAATTATGTCTTCTCAAAATAACATGGCCAAAGAAAGTTATCCCTACAAAATCATATAGCCTGGCTATGCTCTATCTTCACCACACAAAGTATTTAAATCATGCACAACCCCGATGACAAGCCAAGCAATTGTTTCATACTTTTGGTGTTGTCAAACCTTTTCAATCTTCACGCAATACATGAGCGTGAGCCATGGATATAGCAGTATATGGAATAGAATGGTGGTTGTGGAGAAGACAAAAAAAAGGAGAAGATAGTCTCACATCAACTAGGCGTATCAACGGGCTATGGAGATGCCCATTAATAGATATCAATTTGAGTGAGTAGGGATTGCCATGCAACAGATGCACTAGAGCTATAAGTATATGAAAGCTCAACAAAAGAAACTAAGTGGGTGTGCATCCAACTCGCTTGCTCACGAAGACCTAGGGCATTTTGAGGAAGCCCATCATTGGAATATACAAGCCAAGTTCTATAATGAAGAATTCCCACTAGTATATGAAAGTGACAACATAGGAGACTCTCTATCATGAAGATCATGGTGCTATTTTGAAGCACAAGTGTGGTAAAAGGATAGTAACATTGTCCCTTCTCTCTTTTGTCTCAATTTTTTTATTTGGGCCTTTTCTCTTTTTTTATGGCCTTTTTTTTCCTTTTTTTCTTTTTCGTCCGGAGTCTCATCCCGACTTGTGGGGGAATCATAGTCTCCATCATCCTTTCCTCACTTGGGACAATGCTCTAAAAATGATGATCATCACACTTTTATTTACTTACAACTCAACAATTACAACTCAATACATAGAACAAAATATGACTCTATGTGAATGCCTCCGGCGGTGTATCGGGATATGCAATGAATCAAGAGTGACATGTATGAAAGAATTATGAACGGTGGCTTTGCCGCAAATACGATGTCAACTACATGATCGTGCGAAGCAATATGACAATGATGGAGCGTGTCATAGTAAACCGAACGGTGGTAAGTTCCATGGCAATATATCTCGGAATGGCTATGTAAATGCCAAGATAGGTAGGTATGGTGGCTGTTTTGAGGAAGGTATGTGGTGGGTGTATGATACCGGCGAAAAGTGCGCGGTATTAGAGAGGCTAGCAATGGTGGAAGGAAGAGTGTGCGTATAATCCATGGACACAACATTAGTCATAAAGAACTCATATATTTGTTCCAAAAATCTACAAGTTATCAAATCAAAGTATTATGCGCATGCCACTAGGGGGATAGATTGGTAGGAAAAGACCATCGCTCATACCCGACCGCCACACATAAGGAAGACAATCAATAAATAAATCATGCTCTGACTTCATCACATAACGGTTCACCATACGTGCATGCTACGGGAATCACAAACTTTAAAACAAGTATTCCTCAAATCCACAACTGCTCAACTAGCATGACTCTGATATCACCATTTTTATATCTCAAAACAATTATCAAGCATCAAACTTCTCATAGTATTCAATACACTCATAAGATAATTTTTACTAATCTTGGATGCCTATTACTTTAGGACTAATTTCTCAATTTAAGCAAATTACCATGCTGTTTTGTAGGACTCTCAAAATAATATAAGTGAAGCATGAGAGAACAATAGTTTCTATAAAACAAATCCACCACCGTGCTCTAAAAGATATAAGTGAAGCACTAGAGCAAAAACTATATAGCTCAAAAGATATAAGTGAAGCACATAGAGTATTCTAATAAATTCCGAATCATGTGTGTCTCTCTCAAAAGTTGTGTACAGCAAGTATGATTGTGGCAAAATAACAAATAAATACTCAAATAATACAAGACGCTCCAAGCAAAACACATATCATGTGGTGAATAAAAATATAGCTCCAAGTAAAGTTACCGATGGAAGTAGACGAAAAAGGGGATGCCTTTCGGGGCATCCCCAAGCTTTGGCTTTTTGGTGTCCTTAGATTATCTTGGGGTGCCATGGGCATCCCCAAGCTTAAGCTCTTGCCGCTCCTTGTTCCATAATCCATCAAATCTTTTACCCAAAACTTGAAAACTTCACAACACAAAACTTAACAGAAAATCTCGTGAGCTCCGTTAGCGAAAGAAAACAGAACACCACTTCAAGGTACTGTAATGAACTCATTATTTATTTATATTGTTTTTGAACCTACTGTATTACAACTTCTCTATGGTTTATAAACTATTTTATTAGCCATAGATTCATCAAAATAAGCAAACAACACACGAAAAACGGAATATGTCAAAAACAGAACAGTCTGTAGTAATCTGTAACTTACGCAAACTTCTTGAACTCAAAAAAATCTACGAAAATAGGAAGACCTACACAATTTGTTTATTGATTAGCACCAATTGGAATCAGTATTTTATCACGTTCTGGTGATTTTTAACAATTGTTTTCGTGAACAGAAAGTTTCTGGAATTTTCAGCAAGATCGAATAACTATCATCCAAGAAGATCCTATAGGTTTAACTTGGCACAAACACTAATTAAAACATAAAAACACATCCAACCAGAGGCTAGATGAAATATTTATTCCTAAACAGAAGCAAAAAGCAAAAAAACTAAAAATAAAATTGGGTTGCCTTCCAACAAGCGATATCGTTTAACGCCCCTAGCTAGGCATAAAAGCAAGGATAGATGTAGGTATTGCCATCTTTAGTAGACAATCCATAAGTGGCTCTCATAATAGATTCATAAGGTAATATTATTTTCTTTCTAGGGAAGTGTTCCATGCCTTTCCTTAACGGAAATTGGAATCTAATATTCACTTCCTTCATATCAATAATTGCACCAATCGTTCTAAGGAAAGGTCTACCAAGAATAATAGGACATGAAGGATTGCAATCTATATCAAGAACAATAAAATCTACGGGCACATAGTTCCTATTTGCAACAATAAGAACATCATTAATTCTTCCCATAGGTTTCTTAATAGTGGAATCCCCAAGGTGCAAGTTTAAAGAGCAATCATCAAATTCGCGGAAACCTAACAAATCGCACAAAGTTTTTGGAATCGTGGAAACACTAGCACCCAAATAATACAAAGCATAGCATTCAGGATCTTTAATTTTAATTTTAATAGTAGGTTCCCACTCATCATAAAGTTTTCTAGGGATAGAAACTTCCAACTCAAGTTTTTCTTCATAAGATTGCATCAAAGCATCAACGATATGTTTGGTAAAAGCTTTATGTTGACTATAAGCATGCGGAGAATTTAGCACGGATTGCAACAAGGAAATACAATCTATCAAAGAGCAATTGTCATAATTTAATTCCTTGAAATCCAAAATAGTGCGTTCATTGATATCTAAAGTTTTAACTCCTTCAATCTCATTTTTATCAATTTAAGCACCAAGATCTAAAAACTCCGAATTTTTGGAACGTCTTCTAGGTAAAGGTGGCTCATAATCAATCCCATCATTATCAAGATTCATATTGAAAAACAAAGATTTAATAGGGGACACATCTATAAATTTTAGATCTTCATCTTTATTCTCATAAAAATTAGAAGAACACGCTTTCAGAAAGCAATCTTTCTTAGCACGCATCCTAGCGGTTCTTTCTTTACACTCATCAATGGAAATTCTCATGGCTTTGAGAGACTCATTGATATCATGCTTAGGTGGAATAGATCTAAGTTTCAAAGAATCAACATCAAGAGAAATTCTATCAACGTTCCTAGCCAATTCATCAACCTTAAGCAATTTTTCTTCAAGCAAAGCATTGAAATTCTTTTGCGAATTCATAAACTCCTTAACACTAGTCTCAAATTCAGAGGGCATCTTATTAAAATTTCCATAAGGGTTGTTGTAGGAATTACCATAATTATTAGAGGAATTACTAGGATACGACCTAGGATTAAAGTTTCCTCTATACGCGTTGTTACCAAAATTATTCCTGCCAACAAAATTCACATCCATAGATTCATTATTATTCTCAATCAAAGTAGACAAAGGCATATCATTAGGATCAGAAGAAACACTCTTAGTAGCAAATAATTTCATAAGTTCATCCATCTTTCCACTCAAAACATTAATTTCTTCTTTCGCATGCACTTTTTCATTAGTAGATCTTTCGGTGTGCCATTGGGAATAATTAACCATAATATTATCTAGGAGTTTAGTAGCTTCTCCTAAAATGATTTTCATAAAAGTGCCTCCCGCGGCCGAATCTAAAAGATTTCTAGAAGCAAAATTCAATCCGGCATAAAAATTTTGTATAGTCATCCACGAATTCAAACCATGAGTAGGGCAATTAGGTATCATTAATTTCATCCTCTCCCAAGCTTGTGCAACATGTTCATGATCAAGTTGCTTAAAATTCATGATATCGTTTCTAAGAGAGATGATTTTAGAGGGAGGAAAATACTTAGAGATAAAAGCATCTTTGCACTTATTCCATGAATCAATACTATTTTTAGGCAAAGACGAAAACCAAACTTTAGCACGCTCTCTAAGCGAAAAAGGAAATAGCTTCAATTTAACAATATCATTGTCCACATCTTTCTTCTTTTGCATATCACACAAATCAACGAAGCTATTTAGATGGGTAGTGGCATCTTCACTAGGAAGGCCGGCTAATTGATCTTTCATAACAAGATTCAACAAAGCAGCATTAATTTCACAAGATTCAGTATCGGTAAGAGGAGCAATCGGTGTGCTAAGAAAATCATTGTTGTTGGTATTGGTGAAGTCACACAATTTAGTATTATCTTGAGCTATCGTGACAAACAAGCAATCTAACACACGAGCAAATAAGAAGCCAGTGAAAAAGAGGCGAACGGAAAAGAGAGGGCGAATAAAACGGCAAGGGTGAAGTGGGGGAGAGGAAAACGAGAGGCAAATGGCAAATAATGTAATGCGAGGGAGATGAGTTTGTGATGGGTACTTGGTATGTCTTGACTTGACTTGACTTGGCGCGAATCTCCCCGGCAAAGGCGCCAGAAATCCTTCTTGCTACCTCTTGAGCACTGCGTTGGTTTTCCCTTGCAGAGGAAAGGGTGATGCAGTAAAGTAACGTAAGTATTTCCCTCAGTTTTTGAGAACCAAGGTATCAATCCAGTAGGAGATCACGCACGAGTCCCTCGCACCTACACAAAGAAATAAGAACCTCGCAACCCACGCGATAAAGGGGTTGTCAATCCCTCAACGGTCACTTACGAGAGTGAGATGTGATAGATATGATAAGATAATATTTTTGGTATTTTTATGATAAAGAGAAATAAAGATGCAAAGCAAAATAAAAGGCAAAAGAAATAACTAAGTGTTGGAAGATTAATATGATGGAAAATAGACCCGGGGGCCATAGGTTTCACTAGTGGCTTCTCTCAACAGCATAAGTATTATGGTGGGTGAACAAATTACTGTTGATCAATTGATAGAATTGAGCATAGTTATGAGAATATCTAGGTATGATCATGTATATAGGCATCACGTCCGTGACAAGTAGACCGACTCTTGCCTGCATCTACTACTATTACTCCACACATCGACCGCTATCCAGCATGCATCTAGAGTATTAAGTTCATAAGAACAGAGTAACGCTTTAAGCAAGATGACATGATGTAGAGGGATAAACTCATGCAATATGATATAAACCCCATCTTATTATCCTCAATGGCAACAATACAATACGTGCCTTGCTGCCCCTGCTGTCACTGGGAAAGGACACCGCAAGATTGAACCCAAAGCTAAGCACTTCTCCCATTGCAAGAAAGATCAATCTAGTAGGCCAAACCAAACTGATAATTCGAAGAGACTTGCAAAGATAACCAATCATACATAAAAGAATTCAGAGGAGATTCAAATATTGTTCATAGATAAACTTGATCATAAACCCACAATTCGTTGGTCTCAACAAACACACCGCAAAAGAAGATTACATCGAATAGATCTCCACGAGAATCATGGATAACTTTTGTATTGAGATCCAAAGAGAGAGTACAAGCCATCTAGCTAACAACTATGGACCCGAAGGTCTGAGGTAAACTACTCACACATCATCGGAGAGGCTATGGTGTTGATGTAGAAGCCCTCTGTGATCAATGCCCCCTCCGGCGGAGCGCCGGAAAAGGCCCCAAGATGGGATCTCATGGGTACAGAAGGTTGCGGCGGTGGAATTAGGTTTTTGGCTCCGTATCTGATAGTTTGGGGGTACGTAGGTATATATAGGAGGAAGAAGTACGTCGGTGGAGCAACGTGGGCCCCACGTGGGTGGAGGGCGCGCCCAGGGGGGTAGGCGCGCCCCCTGCCTCGTGCTCTCCTGGTTGATTTCTTGACGTGGACTCCAAGTCCTCTGGATCACGTTTGTTCCGAAAATCACGTTCCCGAAGGTTTCATTCCGTTTGGACTCCGTTTGATATCCCTTTTCTGCGGAACACTGAAATAGGCAAAAAAAACAGCAATTTGGGCTGGGCCTCCGGTTAATAGTTTAGTCCCAAAAATAATATAAAAGTGTATAATAAAGCCCATTAACATCCAAAACAGAATATAATATAGCATGGAACAATCAAAAATTATAGATATGTTGGAGACGTATCAGCATGACAGGTGGGCCACCCACCTGTTGGGCCCACCTGTCATAGACGCAAAGGCAGGAGCAGTAAGTCAATGAAGCCGCGTCCCTCCCTCGCCCATGAGCGTGTGGCTGGCAGGACTAGGAGAAGCTTTCATTCGCTACACGCTCTCCCTCCCGCACGCGGTGGACATGCAACAGTTAAACTCATGCATTAATTACGTAGTTCTCTCGTTTTCCTCTCCGCCTTGGTCGCGGTTCACAATATTGAGCACTCCTCTATGACTAGCCGCTCTATCTACATGCGGGACATCAAAGCATCTGGGCCCGCGTGCCATCCACCAAATCACAGCAAGGTGCTACAGTCGAGACTCACCAGTCACCCCGGTGTGGCCGTCATGACCCATCATATCACAAAACCCACCTTTACCAGCAGTGGTAAAGTGGCCTCGAAGTTGGACTGGACGAAGCAACCATCATTTCACTGGAACGCTCGTTGAAGCCCTTTCTCCCCTTTCTTGAAGAAAACCTCACTCCAGACTACTCACTTCTGCCATTTTTCTTCTATACCGACGAAGGAAAGGTGGGCGAATCAGTGATGCTACTATATTTTCATTCCAAGAATCTTCTTTTTGCGAAGCACCGACCGATTCTCATAGCCTATTCTTTTCCCGTTATCATTGCGATTGTGGTTTCCTTTCGATTGCTTTTTGTTTGTCAGTTCATTGATGTATCCTGGAGCACTAGCCAAAGAGTTGCCGGCGGACAACCCACTGGAGACAACGATCTCCAGGAAGCGAGCACCGACCAACAAGTTGACCATGTTGGCAGGCCAACCCATGGAGACGAAGAACTCCAAGAAACAAGCACTGGCCAAAGAGTTGACGACGTTGGCGGACGAACTCCTAAAAGAAAGTTGGAAGAACAGCAAGGGCCCCACCATGCCTACCCCAGAAACTCTAATGGCCACCCTATGCGAGGCTGGCCGAGTTTGAGGAGATAGTCGCCGTTGAGAAGCAGTATTCCCCTGGCAAGGTGATGGCCCCCATCGAGGACGAGGAGATGGCCCCCGGAGGGATGGGATCCCCCGGTGAGCTGCACAAGGTAAAAAATAATGGCTTACCATAGTTGTGGTTTTTGATTATTTGCAATGTGCTTGCTAATATGTTAGGGTTGTGCAGGTGCCGGTGGACGTCCTTGATGATTCCGATGTCACGGCACGCCCTGTGGACAACGCCCCAGAGATCATTCTCGATGTCGCGGTCCGTCCTGTTGACATTGCCCCGGAGATCGATTCCGATGCCGCTGTCCATCCTGTGGACAATGCCCCAGAGATCGATTCCGATGTCGCGGCCAGTCCTGTGGACATCGCCCCAGAGATCGATTCCCATGCCGCTGTCCGTGCTGTGGTCATTGCCCGAGAGATCGATGACAAGAAATAGTTGGTCGCGCTAATCCTTCAGGGTAGTTTGCATTGCCCTGTGTTTAATTACCAGAACGATGCGTGTTATTAAACCATCTTAGGGCTAGTGCACCGTCTTGTGTGGGCGGTACTTGCTACTTTTGTTTGATAGTGAATCATGCGAACCCTCTTCGAGTTATGGAAACAGCTGTATCCTCACCAGCTTTTGATGTAATATGTCGCATGCTTAGATGTAAGTTCGAACTGTTTATCATATCAGTAGGGCTTGTTTGATGATTCTTGGTGTTAGTAGGCTAGCTACTATGCCAACTATAGTACTTGCAAAACACTCACCGAAGAGAAACGTTGGGGCTGATGAGCTCGTGGTACGCTTATAGTTATCCGTCGTCGATCAGCCAATAGCCCAAGCTCCTAAAATTGTAGGCTTAGCGATCGATCAGACAATAGTTGATACAGATACATTCAGGCCTCATTTGGTTCATAGGGTAGGAAAATCATAGCAAAAGTACAGAGACGTACAACACAAAATCATAGCAGTACAGAGACGTACTCCCTCCGTTCCAAAATAGATGACTCAACTTTGTACTATACTAACTTTGAAACGGAGGGAGTACAAATCCTAGGCGGGCTAGTTTGGCCTAGTGGGTTTAAGTGATATGACGTGGTACAGTGCCGTCCAGTCTTAGCGTGTGGTAGCAGTATTGCGGGTACAGTAAATTTTCCTTAAGAAGCGGAATTCAACGAAGTCATGATGGTTCCTTCGTCCGACCAACTTACAGCGGGAAAGGTTGGGCCTGCGCTACGACCGGGGTGGACCAGGATAATTTTGTGCATGGCAGGTGGACCAGGATGGTCGACGTCCCACATGTCGGCGAATGGAAAGTATTCTTTTCTGATATAGAGGACGAGCAACGAGTATTCATTGTTTATTTTTGATGAAAGCTATTGTCTCAACTGTTACGACGGAGGAGTGTGAAACACGGCAGCCCAGTGAACTTGGCATGTGCACCACTCCGTCCTTCCTCATGTAATACTACCATAGTGTTGACTATAAGGTTGGCTATAAAGGTTAAAACTTTTCTCACTTTCTCTCTATCTATTTCCTCTCAAATGTTTTTTACCTTTCTTTTTTAGACACAATTGTTTTTTATGCCTCTTTTTTTAGAATTAGTTTTTTTATACCTAGGAGCACGTGTAGAGACGGGCTCTTGCTGAGCCCACTCCTTGAATTTGTCAATGCCTCTCTCTCCTCCACATAAGCGGGCTTATAGGCCAGTATTTTACTGGTACTACTTGCTATGAATGCGGGCAGCTGGCGTTTGAGGGGGGAGGGCTTGGAAGCGGTCCGGACTCCCGCATGGCCCACCTCACATTATCACCATATATTTCTTGGAGTTCGTGCGTGGTGGGCGGGCGATCTCTTCTCCCTCCCCCGTCTCTCTCTTCTCAGCCGACGCCCGCCGAGCGATTAGATTTCGGCTATCGACGGTTTATTCAATTGCAGTCCCACATGTCAGTGAAATTGCAAGACAACACGTGTCCCTTCTAGTGAGCGGCGTGCGAGCCGGAATGTCGGGGGTGTGACGCGTAGGAGCCGTAAGTGTGCCGCCTTTTCTTTTGAACTTGCAAAGCGAAACATTTTCGTGCGATCGATCGATAGAAATCCAGGACAAAATGACGAGGGCGGTGTTTCCCGCGCGTTAGGCAGGCTAGTTTGAGTGATATGACGTGCTACAGTGCCATCCATGCTACCTCTTGAGCACTGCATTGGTTTTCCCTTGAAGAGGAAAGGGTGATGCAGCAAAGTAGCGTAAGTATTTCCCTCAGTTTTTGAGAAGCAAGGTATCAATCCAGTAGGAGGCTACGCGCGAGTCCCTCGCACCTACACAAAACAAATAAATCCTCGCAACCAACGCGATAAGGGGTTGTCAATCCCTTCACGGTCACTTACGAGAGTGAGATCTGATAGATATGATAGGATAATATTTTTGGTATTTTTGTGATAAAGATGCAAAGTAAAATAAAAGCAAAGGAAATAACTAAGTGTTGGAAGATTAATATGATGAAGATAGACCCGGGGGCCATAGATTTCACTAGTGGCTTCTCTCAAGAGCATAAGTATTTTCAGTGGGTGAACGAATTACTGTTGAGCAATTGACAGAATTGAGCATAGTTATGAGAATATCTAGGTATGATCATGTATATAGACATCACGTCCGAGAGAAGTAGACCGACTCCTGCCTGCATCTACTACTATTACTCCACTCATCGATCGTTAGCCAGCACGCATCTAGAGTATTAAGTTCATGAAAACAGAGTAACGCCTTAAGCAAGATGACATGATGTAGAGGGATAAATTCATGCAATATGATAAAAACCCCATCTTGTTATCCTCGATGGCAACAATACAATACGTGCCTTGCTGCCCCTACTGTCACTGGGAAAGGACACCGCAAGATTGAACCCAAAGCTAAGCACTTCTCCCATTGCAAGAAAGATCAATCTAGTAGGCCAAACCAAACTGATAATTCGAAGAGACTTGCAAAGATAACCAATCATACATAAAAGAATTCAGAGAAGATTCAAATATTGTTCATAGATAATCTTGATCATAAACCCACAATTCATCGGTCTCAACAAACACACCGCAAAAAGAAGATTACATCGAATAGATCTCCACGAGAGAGGGGGAGAACATTGTATTGAGATCCAAAAAGAGAGAAGAAGCCATCTAGCTACTAACTATGGACCCGAAGGTCTGAAGTAAACTACTCACACTTCATCGGAGAGGCTATGGTGTTGATGTAGAAGCCCTCCGTGATGGATGCCCCCTCGGCGGAGCTCCAGAACAGGCCCCAAGATGGGATCTCGTGGGTACAGAAGTTTGCGGCGGTGGAATTAGGTTTTTGGCTCCGTATCTGATCGTTTGGGGGTACGTAGGTATATATAGGAGGAAGGAGTACGTCGGTGGAGCAACAGGGGGCCCACGAGGGTGGAGGGCGCGCCCTAGGGGGGGGGGGGTAGGCGCGCCCCCTACCTCGTGGCCTCCTCCTTTGTTTCTTGATGTAGGGTCCAAGTCTCCCGGATCATATTCTTCCTAGAAATCACGTTCCCGAAGGTTTCATTCCGTTTGGACTCTGTTTGATATTCCTTTTCTGCGAAACTCTGAAATAGGCAAAAAACAACAATTCTGGGTTGGGCCTCCGGTTAATAGGTTAGTCCCAAAAATAATATAAAAGTGAATAATAAAGCCCAATAATGTCCAAAACAGTAGATAATATAGCATGGAGCAATCAAAAATTATAGATACGTTGGAGATGTATCAAGCATCCCCAAGATTAATTCCTGCTCGTCCTCGAGTAGGTAAATGATAAAAAATAGAATTTTTGATGCGGAGTGCTACTTGGCATAATTTCAATGTAATTCTTCTTAATTGTGGTATGAATATTCAGATCCGAAAGATTCAAGAAAAAAGTTTAATATTGACATAAAAAGAATAATACTTCAAGCATACTAACAAAGCAATCATGTCTTCTCAAAATAACATGGCCAAAGAAAGTTATCCCTACAAAATCATATAGTCTGTCTATGCTCTATCTTCACCACAGAAAATATTTAAATAATGCACAACCCCGATGACAAGCCAAGCAATTGTTTCATACTTTTGACATTGTCAAACTTTTTCAATCTTCACGCAATACATGAGCGTGAGCCATGGACATAGCACTATATGTGGAATAGAATGGTGGTTGTGGAGAAGACAAAAAGGGAGAAGATAGCCTCACATCAACTAGGCGTATCAACGGGCTATGGAGATGCCCATCAATAGATATCAATGTGAGTGAGTAGGGATTGCCAAGCAACAGATGCACTAGAGCTATAAGTATATGAAAGCTCAACAAAAGAAACTAAGTGGGTGTGCATCCAACTCGCTTGCTCACGAAGACCTAGGGCATTTTGAGGAAGCCCATCATTGGAATATACAAGGCAAGTTTATAATGAAAATTTCCCACTAGTATATGAAAGTGACAAAATGGGAGACTCTCTATCATGAAGATCATGGTGCTACTTTGAAGCACAAGTGTGGTAAAAGGATAGTAACATTGTCCCTTCTCTCTTTTTCTCTCAATTTTTTTTATTTGTGCCTTTTCTCTCTTTTTTTATGGCCTCTTTTCTTTTCTTTTTTTATTTTTTGTCCGGAGTCTCATCCCGACTTGTGGGGGAATCATAGTCTCCATCATCCTTTTCCTCACTTGGGACAATGCTCTAAAAATGATGATCATCACACTTTTATTTTCTTACAACTCAACAATTACAACTCAATACTTAGAACAAAATATGACTTATATGAATGCCTCCGGCGGTGTACCGGGATATGCAATGAATCAAGAGTGACATGTATGAAAGAATTATGAACGGTGGCTTTGCCACAAATACGATGTCAACTACATGATCATGCAAAGCAATATGACAATGATGGAGCGTGTCATAATAAACGGAACGGTGGAAAGTTGCATGGCAATATATCTTGGAATGGCTATGGAAATGCCATGATAGGTAGGTATGGTGGCTGTTTTGAGGAAGGTTTACGGTGGGTGTATGATACCGACGAAAAATGCGCGGTATTAGAGAGGCTAGCAATGGTGGAAGGAAGAAGGGTGCGTATAGTCCATGGACTCAACATTAGTCATATAGAACTCATATACTTATTGCAAAAATCTACAAGTTATCAAAGCAAAGTATTACGCGCATGCTCCTAGGGGGATAGATTGGTAGGAAAAGACCATCGCTCGTCCCCGACCGCCACTCATAAGGAAGACAATCAATAAATAAATTATGCTCCGACTTCATCACATAACGGTTCACCATACGTGCATGCTACGGGAATCACAAACTTTAACACAAGTATTTCTCAAATTCACAACTACTCAACTAGCATGACTCTAATATCACCATCTTCATATCTCAAAACAATTATCAAGCATCAAACTTCTCATAGTATTCAACACACTCATAAGAATTTTTACTGTTCTTGAATACCAAGCATATTAGGATTATTTAAACAATTACCATGCTATTTAAGACTCTCAAAATAATCTAAGTGAAGCATGAGAGATCAATAGTTTCTATAAAACAAATCGACCACCGTGCTCTAAAAGATATAAGTGAAGCACTAGAGCAAAACTATATAACTCAAAAGATATAAGCGAAGCACATACAGTATTCTAACAAAGTCCAAATCATGTATGGCTCTCACAAAAGGTGTGTACAGCAAGGATGATTGTGGTAAACTAAAAATCAAAGACTCAAATCATACAAGACGCTCCAAGAAAAACACATATCATGTGTTGAATAAAAATATAGCTCAAAGTAAAGTTACCGATGGAAGTAGACGAAAGAGGGGATGCCTTCCGGGGCATCCCCAAGCTTTGTTTTATGGTGTCCTTAAATTTTCTTGGGGGTGCCATGGGCATCTCCAAGCTTAGGCTCTTGCCACTCCTTGTTCCATAATCCATCAAAATCTTTCACCCAAAACTTGAAAACTTCACAACACAAAACTTAACAGAAAATCTCGTGAGCTCCGTTAACGAAAGAAAACAAAAGACCACTTAAAGGTACTGTAATGAACTAATTCGTTATTTATATTGGTGTTAAACCTACTGTATTACAACTTCTCTATGGTGTATAAACTATTTTACTAGCCATAGATTCATCAAAATAAGCAAACAACACACGAAAAACAGAATCTGTCAAAAACAGAACAGTCTGTAGTAATCTGTAACTAACGCAAACTTCTGGAACTCCAAAAATTCAGCAAAAATATGAAGACATAGAAAATTTGTTTATTGATCAGCAGCAATTGGAATAAGTATTTTATCACGTTCTGGTGATTTTTGAGAATTGTTTTCGTGAACAGAAAGTTTCTGGAAATTACAGCAAGATCAAATAACTATCATCCAAGAAGATCCTATAGGTTTAACTTGGCACAAACACTAATTAAAACATAAAAACACATCTAACCAGAGGCTAGAACAAATATTTATTCCTAAACAGAGGCAAAAAGCAAAAAGCAAAAAATAAAATTGGGTTGCCTCCCAACAAGCGCTATCGTTTAACGCCCCTAGCTAGGCATAAAAGCAAGGATAGATCTAGGTATTGCCATCTTTGGTAGGCAATCCATAAGTAGCTCTCATGATAGATTCATATGGTAGTTTCATTTTCTTACTAGGGAAGTATTCCATGCCTTTCTTTAATGGAAATTGGAATCTAATATTCCCTTCCTTCATATCAATAATTGCACCAATCGTTCTAAGGAAAGGTCTACCAAGAATAATAGGACATGAAGGATTGCAATCTATATCGAGAACGATAAAATCTACGGGCACATAGTTCCTATTTGCAACAAGAAGAACATCATTAATTCTTCCCATAGGTTTATTAATAGTGGAATCCGCAAGGTGCAAGTTTAGAGAGCAATCATCAAAATCACGGAAATCTAGCAAATCGCACAAAGTTTTGGGAATAGTGGAAACACTAGCACCCAAATCACATAAAGCATAGAACTCATGATCCTTAATCTTAATTTCAATAGTAGGTTCCCACTGATCATAAAATTTTCTAGGAAGAAACTTCCAACTCAAGTTTTTCTTCATAAGATTGCATCAAGGCATCAACGATATGTTTGGTAAAAGCTTTATATTGACTATACACATGAGGAGAATTTAGCATGGATTGCAACAAGGAAATACAATCTATCAAAGAGCAATTTTCATAATTAAATTCCTTGAAATCCAAACTAGTGGGTTTAACATCTAGGGTTTTGATTTCTTCAATCCCACTTTTGTCAATTTTAGCATCAAGATCTAAAAACTCCGAATTTTTGGAACGCCTTCTAGGTAAAGGTGGATCATATTCAGTCTCATCATTATCAAGATTCATATTGCAAAACAAAGATTTAATAGGAGACACATCAATAACTTTTAGATCTTCATCTTTATTTTCATAGAAATTTGAAGAACACACTTTTATAAAGCAATCTTTCTTAGCACGCATCCTAGCGGTTCTTTCTTTGCACTCATGAATGGAAATTCTCATGGCTTTGAGAGACTTATTGATATCATGCTTATGAGGAATAGATCTAAGTTTTAAAGAATCAACATCAAGAGAAATTATATCAACGTTCCTAGCCAATTCATCAACTTTAAGCAATTTCTCTTCAAGCAAAGCATTGAAATTCTTTTGTGAATTCATAAACTCTTTAACACTAGTCTCAAATTCAGAGGGCATCTTATTAAAATTTCCATAAGAGTTGTTGTAGGAATTACCATAATTATTAGAGGAATTGCTAGGATAAGGCCTAGGATTAAAGTTTCCTCTATACGCGTTGTTACCAAAATTATTCCTACCAACAAAATTCACATCCATAGATTCATTATTATTGTCAATCAAAGTAGACAAAGGCATATCATTGGGATCGAAAGAAACACTCTTAGTAGCAAATAATTTCATAAGTTCATCCATCTTTCCACTCAAAACATTAATTTCTTCTATCGCGTGCACTTTTTTATTAGTGGATCTTTCAGTGTGCCATTGAGAATAATTAACCATAATATTATCTAGGAGTTCAGTAGCTTCTCCTAAAGTGATTTCCATAAAAGTGCCTCCCGCGGACGAATCTAAAAGATTTCTAGAAGCAAAATTCAATCCGGCATAAATTTTTTGTATAATCATCCACAAATTCAAACCATGAGTAGGGCAATTACGTATCATTAATTTCATCCTCTCCCAAGCTTGTGCAACATGTTCATGATCAAGTTGCTTAAAATTCAGAACATCGTTTCTAAGAGAGATGATCTTAGCGGGAGGAAAATACTTAGAGATAAAAGCATCTTTGCACTTGTTCCAAGAATCAATACTATTTGTAGGCAAAGACGAAAACCAAGCTTTAGCACGTTCTCTAAGCGAAAAAGGAAATAGCTTCAATTTAACAATATCATTGTCCACATCTTTCTTCTTTTGCATATCACACAAATCAACGAAGCTATTTAGATGAGTAGCGGCATCTTCACTAGGAAGGCCGGCGAATTGATCTTTCATGACAAGATTCAACAAAGCAGCATTGATTTCACAAGATTCAGTATCGGTAAGAGGAGCAATCGGAGTGCTAAGGAAATCATTATTGTTGGTATTGGTAAAGTCACATAATTTGGTATTATCTTGAGCCATCGTGACAAACAAGCAATCCAACACACGAGCAAACAAAAAGCAAGCGAAAAAGAGGCGAACGGAAAAGAGAGGGCGAATAAAACGGCAAGGGTGACGTGGGGGGAGAGGAAAACGAGAGGCAAATGGCAAATAATGTATTGCGGGAGATAAGGGTTTGTGATGGGTACTTGGTATGTTGACTTTTGCGTAGACCTCCCCGGCAACGGCGCAAGAAATCCTTCTTGCTACCTCTTGAGCACTGCGTTGGTTTTCCCTTGAAGAGGAAAGGGTGATGCAGCAAAGTAGCGTAAGTATTTCCCTCAGTTTTTTAGAACCAAGGTATCAATCCAGTAGGAAGCTACGTGCGAGTCTATCGCACCTACACAAAACAAATAAATCCTCGCAACCAACGCGATAAGGGGTTGTCAATCCCTTCACGGTCACTTACGAGAGTGAGATCTGATAGATATGATAGGATAATATTTTTGGTATTTTTGTGATAAAGATGCAAAGTAAAATAAAAGCAAAGTAAAAAGCAAAGGAAATAACTAAGTGTTGGAAGATTAATATGATGAAGATAGACCCGGGGGCCATAGATTTCACTAGTGGCTTCTCTCAAGAGCATAAGTATTTTACGGTGGGTGAACGAATTACTGTTGAGCAATTGACAGAATTGAGCATAGTTATGAGAATATCTAGGTATGATCATGTATAAAGGCATCACGTCCGAGACAAGTAGACCGACTCCTGCCTGCATCTACTACTATTACTCCACTCATCGACCGTTATCCAGCATGCATCTAGAGTATTAAGTTCATGAAAACAGAGTAACGCCTTAAGCAAGATGACATGATGTAGAGGGATAAATTCATGCAATATGATAAAAACCCCATCTTGTTATCCTCGATGGCAACAATACAATATGTGCCTTGCTGCCCCTACTGTCACTGGGAAAGGACACCGCAAGATTGAACCCAAAGCTAAGCACTTCTCCCATTGCAAGAAAGATCAATCTAGTAGGCCAAACCAAACTGATAATTCGAAGAGACTTGCAAAGATAACCAGTCATACATAAAAGAATTCAAAGAAGATTCAAATATTGTTCATAGATAATCTTGATCGTAAACCCACAATTCATCGGTCTCAACAAACACACCGCAAAAAGAAGATTACATCGAATAGATCTCCACGAGAGAGCGGGAGAACATTGTATTGAGATCCAAAAAGAGAGAAGAAGCCATCTAGCTACTAACTATGGACCCGAAGGTCTAAAGTAAACTACTCATACTTCATCGGAGGGGCTATGGTGTTGATGTAGAAGCCCTCCGTGATGGATGCCCCCTCGGCGGAGCTCCGGAACAGGCCCCAAGATGGGATCTCGTGGGTACAGAAGGTTGCGGCGGTGGAATTAGGTTTTTGGCTCCGTATCTGATCGTTTGGGGGTACGTAGGTATATATAGGAGGAAGGAGTACGTCGGTGGAGCAACAGGGGGCTCACGAGGGTGGAGGGCGCGCCCTGGGGGGGGGGGGGGTAGGCGCGCCCCCTACCTCGTGGCCTCCTCCTTTGTTTCTTGACGTAGGGTCCAAGTCTCCCGGATCATATTCTTCCTAAAAATCACGTTCCCGATGGTTTCATTCCGTTTGGACTCCGTTTGATATTCCTTTTCTGCGAAACTCTGAAATAGGGAAAAAACAGCAATTCTGGGCTGGGCCTCCGGTTAATAGGTTAGTCCCAAAAATAATATAAAAGTGAATAATAAAGCCCAATAATGTCGAAAACAGTAGATAATATAGCATGGAGTAATCAAAAATTATAGATACGTTGGAGACGTATTAGTCCACTTGCTCCATTTTTATGTAAGCAAGAGTTTACACTCTTACGTGGGAGGAGTGCAAAACATGGCGGATCTGATTTTGATCGAGGGATAACTGTTCCCTGCCAAATAATGGAGCACTGTTAATCTCCAGCGCTGGCCCACAAATTTACACCAGCATCTGTCCAAGGACATGATGGATGCCATCCAATGCTGCCCACATACCTTTCGACAACTATATGAACTAACCGGACGAAATTCGTGCAAACAAAGCAAATTTCAAATTAACCGGATGAAATTCATTACATTTCGAAAACTTTTCCTACAAACTAGACGAAATTCATTACATATTTCGCACAAACCGTACTAAAACCTACTGTAAACCTAATCTAAACGATCGCCGGTGCCCGACCACCATGTTCGGCCATGAACCCGAGAAAGCCGGCCATTGCCTTTGCCTCCTCCTCATCCGCCTCGATAACCACCTCCTCCGGAGCACAAGGTTCTGAAGATATCCACCTCCACATCGCCGTCAAGCGGCTAATCGGCCGCCGATGTTTATCCCACCAAGCTTGGCGTCGACTGTGGAGGAGCGGTGGCCTTCCTGGGACCAGAGCGGTGGTGACCTACCGTGTACTACTCTTCCACGCTGTCGGCTGCGCCCGCGCACGCGCGACGGCTTCGTCGTAGTGGCGGCGGAGGGCGGCCGGGGGAGGGGGGGAAGCCGGTGATCTCCTTCGTCTGCTCCTACGACAGTACGTCCAAGAGAGCTTTGGAGCGCACCCGAAGCGGGGCCGCCGATGTCCTTCATCTGCTCCTGCGACAGTACGTCCAAGAGAGCTTTGGAGCGCTAGGAGGCCATGGTTGGAGTGGTGCCGACAGAAGGAAGGGACCGGAGGAGAATGAGTGTGGGTCTTTGGCTATGGTTGGGAGCTGGAGCTCAAGTTAATATATCGGGCGAATGGCAATGAGCCGCGGCAGACGGATGGACGGCTGGCGCCGGAGTAGATTCGTCGGGCGTGAATGCGGACGCTGCTTCAGTGACTTAACTGCAGGTGCGTTGGGTCACTGACATGTGGGCCCAACGATCATCTGGCCCGCATGTCAGTGACACACCAGCTGCACCTGCAGTTAAGTCCGGTGAATGCGGCATTGACGCTCTGGAGAGACGGTGACCGTTTCAGGCGAGAAGCGCGCACTAGCGTTGGAAGGGGTTTCGGTACGCCAGGGCGGTCAGACACTAGCGTGGTGGTAAAATGTGAAATCATGGATGACGAGCCTTTGAAGTGTATGCGACACGTATTGACAACCAGGCGTCCATGCAACCGGTCTTGTCGCCAGCTAGCCTTCGACGACCAACCAGTAGACACCACACAACCATGCATAACTTACGAAAAATGGACGAAACGATCAGACACACACTCATGTGCAGTGGCACTATGATCGGTCGCTCACGATAGTACATACTCTGTACCATAGTACCCTTTCTAGCTAGGCTGTTTTATATATTGTCGTTGTGATGGATGATATACATGAGCAAGGCGCCGAGTCCCGAGTATGACCGTTGGTGTTGAGCCAGGTGAATACATGCTCGGCGTTTGCGGAGGCCTCCATCAAACGTCTAAATAGTAATGTCAGGCATCGCCGGGGCGCGCAGGTGACGGGCTCGCCGTTTGCGTTGTGCCATGAGCAGGACTTTGATTGCGAGAGGGCGACGTGCATGCAGTAGCATGGTTTGACAACGTGAGCGACGGGTGTGTTTGGTAGGGTGTATGAAGGGTGCATGAGCCCAAGAGTTCCCTTCTCGACCCACTTTTGGGTGTTTGGTAGAGTGTATGGAGGGTGCATGAGTCCGCGCTAGCTTAGCACAAATACACTAGAAGCATGCATGAAGAGAGCATGCATGAAGAGGGGTGTTGAGTTGAGCATGCATGAAGAGGAAACAACTATGCTGAGACGAGAACGCAACCAAACAAGTGTCTGCACGCGTACATGCTACTTGCCTCTATGGACGGTGTGCGCAAATGTGTGCATCACGTATAATATAATGATCAAAGTGAGCTATCAACACAAGTTCGATGACCGCTAGTGCATTTTACTCGGTAATAAATGACCAGGATTGAAGGGGAATCCAAATTTCCTTCATCTTCTATCCTTGAGCTCTTGACAAACCAATGCACTATACGGTTGTCCGGCCACTCCACCCCAGAGCTCTCACCAAGCGTCGTTCATGCCACCGCGCCGCGCACTAACCGGTAAGGAAGCGATGGCATCCCGCCGCGCTGAGTTCCTCGCCGCCCATGACCGCACACAAAATGGTAGGGAAACGATGGCATCCCGCTATGCCGAGTTCATCGCCGCTCGCGACCTCACACCTACGTGGGCGGATTTGAAGCTGCCAAGGCCGAATGGGCGGTAGAGCAAGAGGCGGCCAAAGCCGCACAGAGGGAGCGGAGAAGTCAGAAAGCACTCGAGAAAGAAGAGGACGCACGCGCTGCTGCGGAGAGGTTGGCGAAGATCCAAGCATGGTGGGGTGTCGTCGACAAAGCCGGGAAGGAGAACGACGACGTCTGGCCAGCATGTGAGAAGTAGTAGTACTAGTAGTAGTTAGTGTGTGTGTCTGTGTCTGAGTACGAGCATGTAACGGTACTACTATTTACTACTGTAGTTTTTAGAGCAAATTACCAGTACATTAGCCTAGACTGAATGCAAAATTCCTATCCTATGCATCAAATGGCATCTCTTTCTCTATAAGAATTGAGATGCATGTCATCTCACTTCCTATGATTTTCATATTCCTATAAAATACCTATCCTATGAACGAAAGGAGGCCTCTGCTGGAGTAACTACTGTAGCTAGCAGTACTGCTGGTACAGTAGTTTTCTTCAAGAAGCGGGATTCAACGAAGTCATGATGGTTCCTTCGTCCGAGCAACTTCACAGTGGGAAAGGTTGAGCCTGTGATTTGACGACTCATTAGTCATTATTATTGCGGCGCGACGACCGGGGTGACACTCCCTTGGAGTTCTGCGTGCATGGCAAGTGGACCAGGATGGTCGACGTCCCACATGTTGGCGAACGGAAGTATTCTTTCCGATATTGAGGAGCAAGGAAACCGCATGGTATAGTATCACTGCTGATTTTTTTCTGATGAATACTAGCATTTCAACTCTTACGACGAAGGAGTGCCAAACACGGCACGTGCTGGATGTTCCACACGTCAGCGAAAGGAGTGGGACATGAACACCGTGGTAGAGCGTCTCCACTTCTTCCACTTCTGGGTCGGAGACCACATGTAGTAGTACTAGTAGTATGAACGATACAAAGTGCAACCCGGAGAGAAAGACACGTCTAGTTGGAAGGTCTCGGGGCATACACGTAAACAAATATAAAACCTAATATGTGCCTCCAATTAATATAGTAGTAGTAGAGTACTTAGGCACGTACTCCATAACATCACCGTGCATTGCACGTACAACATTTAGTGGTACGTAGTAGACAAATGCCTATATACCACGCATGTTCATACTATTTGTGCCTTTCTACTTCACTTACTGTGCTACATTACTCAGGTTCGTATGTCCACTCCTGGGTACATGTCCGTCTCGTAGTTCCAGTCCCACGTGTTCTTCATAGATGGAACGATCCATATCATCGCAGTTAGTGTGGCTCCCCACGATGGAGACTCATCCAAACTATGGCTAGCCTCGACACGGAGCAGTCGCGTGCACCGGGAAGCGGCGCTCTCTCGGCCGCCGCGCTGCTTCAAAGTCGGCGCCAGTGAGAGGTCACCTCCACTCAGGCCGGGCATTAATGCAGCACTGACGCTCCAGGGCGACGCTGACCATTTCACGCGGGAAGCGCGCGCTGGCAAGGGAGTATTGGTTTTGAACCATTTCAGGTGTAGTACTGGTAGTTTGCAAAACTACTCAATTATTGCACTCAGTTTCCTAAGAAACTGTGGTAAAAAGATACTCTACAGCCCGCTTCCCTCTCCTTCCTCTTCCACCGCCCGCGCACGTCCGCGGGAAGCGGCTGGTCAACCCTTATATAGGAGTGCTAGCACAAAAAGATGCATGCATGACCACTAAAATTTCCAGATTAAAGCGCCGCTCCGGCAGGAGTATGGTGATACGTCTCCGTCGTATCTATAATTTTTGATTGTTCCATGCCAATATTCTACAAATTTCATATACTTTTGGCAACTTTTTATACTATTTTTGGGACTAACATATTGATCCAGTGCCCGGTGCTAGTTCCTGTTTGTTGCATGTTTCTTGTTTCGCAGAAAATCCATATCAAACGGAGTCCAAACAGGATCCTGACGGAGATTTTTTTGGAATATTTGTGATTTTTGGGAAGAAGAATCAACGTGATACGATGCCCGAGGGGGCCACGAGGCAGGGGGCGCGCCCCAGGGGGTCAGGCATGCCCTAGACCCTCGTGGCCACCCCGTAAGGCGGTTGGAGCCCTTCTTTCGCCGCAACAAAGATAATTTCCAGATAGAGATCGTGTCCAAAATTCAGCCCAATCGGAGTTATGGATGTCTGGTTATAAAAGAAACGGTGAAAGGCCAGATCTAGGAATGTAGAATAGAGAGAGACAGAGAGACATATCCAATCTCGGAGGGGCTCTCGCCCCTCCCATGCCATGGAGACCATGGACCAGAGGGGAAACCCTTCTCCCATCTAGGGAGAAGGTCAAGGAAGAAGAAGGAGGGGGGCTCTCTCCCCCTCGCTTCCGGTGGCGCCGGAGTGCCGCCGGGGCCATCATCATCACCGCAATCTTCACCAACAACTTCACCACCATCGTCACCAACTCTTCCCCCCTCTACGCAGCAGTGTAACCCCTCTTTTATCCGTTGTACTCTCTACTTAAACATGGTGCTCAACACTATATATTATTTCCCAATGATGTATGGCTATCCTATGATGTTTGAGTAGATCCGTTTTGTCCTATGGGTTAATTGATGATCGTGATTGGTTTGAGTTGCATGTTTTATTATTGGTGCTGTCCTATGGTGCTCTCCGTGTCGCGCTGTAGGGTTTGCAATATGCTCATGATTTGCTTATGGTGGGTGGCGTGAGTGACAGAAGCATATACCCGAGTAAGTAGGTTGTTTGCGTATGGGAATAAAGAGGACTTGATACTTTAATGCTATGGTTGGGTTTTACCTTAATGATCTTTAGTAGTTGCGGATGCTTGCTAGAGTTCCAATCATAAGTGCATATGATCCAAGTAGAGAAAGTATGATAGCTTATGCCTCTCCCTCATATAAAATTGCAATAATGATTACCGGTCTAGTTATCGATTGCCTAGGGACAAATAACTTTCTTGTGACAAAAAGCTCTCTACTAAAACTAAATTAGTTGTGTCTTTATATAAACAACCCCTACTTTTTATTTACGTGCTCTTTACTATCTTGGAAACCTATCCAAAAACACCTACAAAGTACTCTAGTTTCATACTTGTTCTAGGTAAAGCGAACGTTAAGCGTGCGTAGAGTTGTATCGGTGGTCGATAGAACTTGAGGGAATATTTGTTCTACCTTTAGCTCCTTGTTGGGTTCGACACTCTTACTTACCGAAAGAGGCTACAATTGATCCCCTATACTTGTGGGTTATCAAGACCTTTTTCTAGTGCCGTTGCCCGGGAGCAATAGCGTGGGGTGAATATTCTTGTGTGTGCTTGTTTGCTTTAGCACTAAGTAGATTTTATTTGCTGTTCTAAGTTGTTCTCTATCTTTAGTTATGGATATGGAACACGAAATATAAAAAAAATTAGGTGTACTTGCTGCTCATGGAGATGGGGAACCTCATAAAACCCTCGATGCTCGTTATGTGACAGATACTATGTACTACTTTGATAATCCTGAGAAAACCCCATTCAATCTGGTAATTGGAGACACGTTGGATCAACGTGAATACTTTAGGGATTATCGCTTGACTCAAAAAGGGAAACTATTATGGGATCAAATTTATATGTTGAAGTGGTATGCTAGGCAACTATGCTTGAGATATGATTATACTTGTTGCTCTAGGATGAAGTCTCCACACCTTCCCTTTTCATGCAAATTTAATAATAATGAAACCTCGGCTTCTTATGCTAGAGGTATATATGATTACTATGATGTGGAACAAATAGAAGAATTTGTTGCTTTTATGGGTGCTTATGAAATTAAATCTGTATTTAAAGAGTGTGAAAATCTTTATGATGCTGTTTATAGACCTGAAAATTTAGCTATCCTTAAATATTGCTATGAGAATTATGAATACAATGCCGATATTGATGCATTTATTGAGAAAGTCTCCGCTTCCAAGAAGACACTAATATTTTGCAGGAGTCTATGGAAGAAGAAATTGATGACATTGTGAGCTCATTGGATGAAAAAGATGAGGAGGAGAGCGAAGAACAAAAGGAGGAAGAGCGGATTGATCACCCGTGCCCACCTTCTAATGAGAGTAACTCTTCAACTCATACATTGTTTAATTTCCCTTCGTGCTTACCGAAGGATGATTGCTATGATGACTGTTATGATCCCGTTGATTCTCTTGAAATATCCCTTTTTGATGATGTTTGCTATGCTTGTGGCCAAGATGCCATTATGAATTATGCTTATGGAGATGAACTTGCTATATTTACTTATGTTAAACATGAAATTGTTGCTATTGCACCCACGCATGATAGTCCTATTATCTTTTTGAATTCTCCCGACTACACTATATCGGAGAAGTTTGCACTTATTAAGGATTATATTGATGGGTTGCGTTTTACCGTTGCACATGACGATTTTGATAGATATAATATGCATGTGCTTTCTGCTCCTACTTGCAATTATTATGAGAGAGGAACTACATCTCCACCTCTCTATGTTTCCAACATGATAAAATTGCAAGAAACTGTTTATACTATGCATTGGCCTTTACTATGTGTGCATGAATTGTTCTTTTATGACATGCCGATGAATAGGAAGAGAGTTAGACTTCGTTGTTGCATGATATATGCTACTTTGTGCTCACTACTAAATTACAAATCATTGTTAATTAAAATTGGCTTTGATATACCTTGGGATCCGGGTGGATCCATTACTTGAGCACTATATGCCTAGCTTAATGGCTTTAAAGAAAGCGCTGCCAGGGAGACAACCCAGAAGTTTTAGAGAGTCATTTATTTCTGTTGAGTGCTTTCATATAGTTTAAAAACAAAAAAATAAAGAGGTGAACCCAAAACATTTCAAAAAGGAAAGTGAAAGTGAGAAAGACAAGCATTGTTGAAGTGGGAGAGCTCCTTGAACTTTGTTCATGCTCACGGAAACTTTGTGAATCTTAATTACAGAAATTTTTCAATAAAAATAAGTATCCCCTTGTACAATTCCATTGTATTATAAAAATAATGTGCCAAGGTTTGCCTTTAGGATGTTTACAATGCTTGTTGGTTTGTGCGGTGCAGGACAGAAACTTTGGCTGTAGTGCGCGATTTTACATTTTTTACTGGAACGTCAAATGGTTCTGAAACTTTTTGCACTGTCTTTCTATACAAATTGTTTATTTTTCCTAATTTTTGCAGAATTTTTAAAGTACCATAAGTATGGTTAATGTTCAGATTGTTACAGACTGTTCTGTTTTAGACAGATTCTGTTTTTGATGCATAGTTTGCTTGTTTTGATGAAACTATCAATTTATATCAGTGGATTAAGCCATGGAAAAGTTATATTACAGTAGCTACAATGCAAAAACAAAATATGAATTGGTTTGCAACAGTACTTAGAGTAGTGATTTGCTTTATTATACTAACGGATCTTACCGAGTTTTCTGTTGAAGTTTTGTGTGGATGAAGTGTTCGATGATCGAGGATATCTCGATGTGAGGAGAAGAAGGAGAGGCAAGAGCTCAAGCTTGGGGATTCCCAAGGCACCCCAAGTAAATATTCAAGGAGACTCAAGCATCTAAGCTTGGGGATGCCCCGGAAGGCATCCCCTCTTTCTTCGACAAGTATCGGTATGTTTTCGGATTCGTTTCGTTCATGCGATATGTGCAAATCTTGGAGCGTCTTTTGCATTTAGTTTTCATTTTTCTTCTATGAACCATGCTGGTATGAGGTTGTCCTTGGTTGATTTATAGAATGCTCTTTGCACTTCACTTAAATCTTTTGAGTATGGCTTTATAGAATGCTTCATGTGCTTCACTTATATCATTTGAAGTTTGGATTGCCTGTTTCTCTTCACATAGAAAACCGCCATTTGTAGAATGCTCTTTTTCTTCACTTATATTTGTTAGAGCATGGGCATATCTTTTGTAGAAAGAATTAAACTCTCTTGCTTCACTTATATCTATTTAGAGAGATGATAGGAATTGGTCATTCACATGGTTAGTCATAAAATCCTACATAAAACTTGTAGATAACTGAATATGATATGTTTGATTCCTTGCAATAGTTTTGCAATATACTGATGGTGATATTAGAGTCATGCTAGTGGGTAGTTGTGGATTGTAGAAATACTTGTGTTGAAGTTTGTGATTCCCGTAGCATGCATGTATGGTGAACCGTTATGTAATGAAGTTGGAGCATGAGGTATTTATTGATTGCCTTCCTTATGAGTGGTGGTCGGGGACGAGCGATGGTCTTTTCCTACCAATCTATCCCCCTAGGGGCATGCGTAGTAGTACTTTGCTTTGATGGCTAATAAACTTTTGCAATAAGTATATGAGTTCTTTATGACTAATGTGAGTCCATGGATTATACGCACTCTCGCCCTTCCATCATTGCTAGCCTCTTCGGTACCGTGCATTGCCCTTGGTGCAAACTTCGCCGGTGCGTCCAAACCCCGTGATACGATACGCTCTATCACACATAAACCTCCTTATATCTTCCTCAAAACAGCCATCATACCTACCTATCATGGCATTTCCATAGCCATTCCGAGATATATTGCCATGCAACTTCCATCATCATCATATACCTGACTTGAGCATTTATTGTCATATTGCTTTGCATGATCGTAAGATAGCTAGCATGATGTTTTCATGGCTTGTCCATTTTTTGATGTCATTGCTACGCTAGATCATTGCACATCCCGGTACACCGCCGGAGGCATTCATATAAAGTCATATATTTGTTTTAGTATCGAGTTGTAAGTAAATAAAAGTGTGATGATCATCATTATTAGAGCATTGCCCTAGTGAGGAAAGGATGATGGAGACTATGATTCCCCCACAAGTCGGGATGAGACTCCGGACAAAAAAAAGAAAAAAATAATAAAAAAATATATATAAGAAAAGAGAAAGGCCAAAAAAAAGAGAAGGCCCCAAAAAAAAGAGAGAAAAAGAGAGAAGGGGCAATGTTACTATCCTTTTACCACACTTGTGCTTCAGAGTAGCACCATGTTCTTCATATAGAGAGTCTCTTGAGTTATCACTTTCATATACTAGTGGGAATTTTCATTATAGAACTTGGCTTGTATATTCCAACGATGGGCTTCCTCAAATGCCCTAGGTCTTCATGAGCAAGCAAGTTGGATGCACACCCACTTAGTTTCAGTTTGAGCTTTCATACACTTATAGCTCTAGTGAATCCGTTGCATGGCAATCCCTACTCCTCACATTGACATCAATTGATGGGCATCTCCATAGCCCGTTGATTAGCCGCGTCGATGTGAGACTTTCTCCTTTTTTGTCTTCTCACACAAACCTCCATCATCATATCCTATTCCACCCATAGTGCTATGTCCATGGCTTGCGCTCATGTATTGCGTGAGGGTTGAAAAGGCTGAAGCGCGTAAAAAAGAATGAACCAATTGCTCGGCTTGTCATCGGGATTGTGCATGATTTGAATATTTTGTGTGGTGAAGATGGAGCATAGCCAGACTATATGATTTTGTAGGGATAACTTTCTTTGGCCATGTTATTTTGAAAAGACATGATTGCTTTATTAGTATGCTTGAAGTATTATTGTCTTAATGTCAAATGATAGACTATTGCTTTGAATCACTCGTGTCTTAATATTCATGCCATGATTAGATTATGTGATCAAGATTATGCTAGGTAGCATTCTACATCAAAAATTATCTTTTTTATCATTTACATACTCGAGGACGAGCAGGAATTAAGCTTGGGGATGCTGATACATCTCCGTCGTATCTATAATTTTTGATTGTTCCATGCCAATATTCTACAACTTTCATATACTTTTGGTAACTTTTTATACTATTTTTGGGACTAACATATTGATCCAGCGCCCAGTGCCAGTTCCTGTTAGTTGCATGTTTCTTGTTTCACAGAAAATCCATATCAAACGGAGTCCAAACGGGATAAAACCTGACGGAGATTTTTTTTGGAATATTTGTGATTTTTGGGAAGAAGAATCAACGCGATACGATGCCCGAGGGGGCCACGAGGCAGGGGGGCGCGCCCTAGACCCTCGTGGCCAACCCGTAAGGTGGTTGGAGCTCTTCTTTCGCTGCAAGAAAGCTAATTTCTGGATAGAGATCGTGTCCAAAATGCAGCCCAATCGGAGTTACGGATCTCCGGTTATGAAAGAAACGGTGAACGGCCAGATCTAGGAACGCAGAAACAGAGAGAGACAGAGAGACAGATCCACTCTCGGAGGGGCTCTCACCCCTCCCACGCCATGGAGACCATGGACCAGAGGGGAAACCCTTCTCCCATCTAGGGAGAAGGTCAAGGAAGAAGAAGAAGGAGGGGGGCTCTCTCCCCCGCGCTTCCGGTGGCGCCGGAGTGCCGCCGGGGCCATCATCATCACCACAATCTTCACCAACAACTTCACCGCCATCGTCACCAACTCTTCCCCCCTCTATGCAGCGGTGTAACCCCTCTTTTACCCGCTGTACTCTCTACTTAAACATGGTGCTCAACGCTATATATTATTTCCCAATGATGTATGGCTATCCTATGATGTTTGAGTAGATCCATTTTGTCCTATGGGTTAACTGATGATCGTGATTGGTTTGAGTTGCATGTTTTATTATTGGTGCTGTCCTATGGTGCTCTCCGTGTCATGCAAGCATGAGGGATTCCCGCTGTAGGGTTTGCAATATGTTCATGATTTGCTTATGGTGGGTGGCGTCAGTGACAAAAGCATATACCCGAGTAAGTAGGTTGTTTGCGTGTGGGAATAAAGAGGACTTGATACTTTAATGCTATGGTTGGTTTTACCTTAATGATCTTTAGTAGTTGCAGATGCTTGCTAGAGTTCCAATCATAAGTGCATATGATCCAAGTAGAGAAAGTATGTTAGCTTATGCCTCTCCCTCATATAAAATTGCAATAATGATTACCGGTCTAGTTATCGATTGCCTAGGGACAAATAACTTTCTTGTGACAAAAAGCTCTATACTAAAACTAATTTAGTTGTGTCTTTATCTAAACAGCCCCTACTTTTTATTTACGTGCTCTTTACTATCTTGCAAACCTATCCAAAAACACCTACAAAGTACTTCTAGTTTCATACTTGTTCTAGGTAAAGCGAACATTAAGCGTGCGTAGAGTTGTATCGGGGTGTTCTACCTTTAGCTCCTCGTTGGGTTCGAAACTCTTACTTATCGAAAGTGGCTACAATTGATCCCCTATACTTGTGGGTTATCATATGGCGTATGTCGTTACCTTCGGCCGGGCCATGGCTACCAGACGACGGTGACCAGAGAAGAGGCGGCAGGAGGGGAATGAATGCAGCTACTGTTTGGGTTCTCCGCCCGGCTTAAATAAATGCGCACCATCACGTGTACCCGCGGGTGCACAAATGGTAACATACGTGTCTGCTTAAGTGGGCGTCACGTAACTGGTGTGTGTGTGTGATTCTGAGAGACAGATTGCATGTGTGCGACTCTACTCTTCGGACATGTACTCAACCTTTTGCATCGGGATATAAGTATAATGGTATTACACTTTAGCTAGTGATTTACGTGGCCATGTTAACGTGGTTGTGTAAAAAAATGTCACTTCCTGCTCGTGATTTGCGTTATATAATTGCAAGCAAGATGCTCGTGCATTGCACGGAACATCAATATGCATTTTTTTACAAAACACCTGTTGTGATTGACCCATGCAGGAGTAATCCCATGTGTAAAAACTAATGATATCTCAAGAATTTTATCGGAAAACTGGTATCTCAAGAATTTCATCGAAAAAATGAAAGATGAGAGATAAGGTGAGGAGGAGTGGAGCGTGGTGGTGACTGGTGGTCGGACTGGGCGGAGGCATGGGGATGGACGGCGCCGACAGGCGGCAGCGGCCACCATGCTAGATTGTTCTAGAGACTTCCTTTTTGAATTGCTCAGCAATGAGGTTGTGGGAGATAAGGATGTGGAGAGAGGTGCGGGTATCTTTTGTAAAATTATCATAGTTTGCTTTCTTTCCGTCAGATATAGATCGGACGGTCTATATCACAAGATGGCAGGCACACCATCATCACCAACTCGGTTTTTTATAAGAGTAGAGATGATAAGTTTGCTAACTACTAAAGTAAAGTGGAATTTGTCCATGTTATACAAGTAAATTAAGGTGATTGTTTATCATACGGGTAAGGTTGGACGAAGGGTGGTAGGAACAAATGCTCCGCCTAGAGCATGTGTGTGTGAGATGGAGTCTTAGTGTGTGCGTGTGTGTCTGGGGGGGGGGTGGGTGGGTGCGTGTGTGTGAGATGGAGTCTTAGTGTGTGTGTGTGGGGGTGGGGGGTGGGGGGGGGGGTGCGTGCGTGTGTGGGGGGTGCGCGCGTGTGTCTCTGTGTGTGTGTGACGCAGGGTCCTCGGTGGCGGATGTAATTTAAGTGTGCGTGGCTTCATCACACAAAGGTGACGTGTATGGCAGAGGCCACCAACGATGGGGTGCGAGAGAGAAAAGGCCCGTAGAGAGGGAAGAGAAGGTGTGTGTGCGTGAGAGGAGTCGTCATCGAGAGAACGTGTTTGTTCGAGAGACATCGAGGAAGACTACTATATATCGATGGTGCATGTAGGCGGGAATTAAACGAAGGGATGGTCTTATTAGTTTCGGGGATATAGGGGAAGAGTGAGAGGGGGGTAGCTAGAAGGAGATTGTTAAGTGTGAGTGTGTGTTTTACCCATCCAGACGGAAGTTATGTGCACACAAGAAGAGAACGATTCGATGTGGCGTTAGGGTTGAGGGTAATTAACTACGTATGGAGACATACAGACCTTGAACGTGCATGTGCGAGAGGTATACATGTATACCGTGGATGTGTGTGTGTGTGCGCGCGTGCATGATCGAGATAAAAGAAAGAAGACATAAGTCATAAGATCAATGACATGGGAGAGACGGATCGGTATGACAATATGCATGCATGTGAGAGTACAGGGAAGAAGGCTCGACAATTGAGCATGTGTTATTGTCTTTAAGAGATAGTGGCATGGGCTGGAGCATGCATCTATGGCGAGTAGAGGGAGTGAGACACAACAATTGTGCAAAAGAGATCAACCTATAAATGCATGTGTGGAGAGACATATATAGTGTGGGTGATAGGAAGCAAGAGTGCGTGCGAGAAAGAAATGTTGACGGAGAAACTACAAATAGATACAGAGATGGAAATGCTAGCTAGAGGGACATCGGCTAGTTTGAGTGTTGGAGATGACCGTCGGGTGGTTCAGAGGGTGAAGTTATGTGTGTGTGAGAGAAAGATAAAAAGAGGGCACTTGACTGCATGTAGAGAGAAACATACATAGTGTGCGTGAGAGGAAGCAAGAGTGAGGGCGAGAAAGAAGGTTGATGGAGAAACAAATAAATAGAAAGATAAAGATGCTAGCTAGTGTGCGTTAGAGATAGGAGTCGAGTGGATCAGAAGGCTGAGTTATGTGTGTGGGTGTGAGAGAGATGAAGAAAGGGTGCATGTGACTCACATACAAACAAATATCGGAGAGAAATGAGATCCCGAGAGACGGAGTTTTGTGTCTGCGAGAGAGAAAGATATTTCACAACGAGAGTGATAGCTAGAGAGACATATGAGGGAACACAAGATAGATAGGGAGAGAGATTGTGTGTGAGCGACATACAAGAGAATGGTGGAGAGATATGTGACCCTGGGAGACAGAGTTTGTGTTTGTGTGTGAGAAAGAGATATTTAAGAGGAAGAGTCGTAGCTTCTCATACCTAAGGAGCGAAAGACATCTCTGTGTGAGAGGGTGTGTGCGAGTGGCACACAGGGGAATAGTAGAGAGAAATGAGACCCCGGGAGACGAAGTTTGTGTTTGTGTGAGAGAAAGAGATTTCACATGGAGAATCATAGTTAGAGACACATAGCAGGGACCGAGATATACTTAGAGAGAGATAGAGTGGTGGAGGTCGAGGGAGAGAGTACCGTCAGTGTGTTACGAAGATAAAAGATCATTGTCGACATACAGGTAGCACGAGAGATACCCGAGAGACGATGAACGTGTATAGGTCTAGAGAGATATTCCTATATAAGCATGAGTGATAGCTATATGAGACGAATATCTGGATTAAAGGGGATTCAAATATTTAAACTAGAGATCACGACATCGATAATATCATAACGCAAATTGGTGTATCAAACATGCATATTCATTTGAATTTGGGGACACGTGTAATGTTATATAGTTTATCGATATTAGTGATCCATATATTCTTTAATTAGAGACAATGCATGGTTTATATGCAATTAATGTCTAAACGGGATTACACTATATGTTGCGTGTGTGAAACACATTATACATGTTTGAGAAGTAACAAAATAAAAACCCGCATGAAACACACATTAATTGGAGACAGTTAGCGAGGAATGCATACATTGGATTTCAATATAAGTGGTTTCAAATATTTGAAAGTCCAAATTAAGATGGATACAGCCTTATGAATCTGAGATCATGCCATTTGTAAACCATATTTATGTATAAAGGGTGTTGTGCCTTTGAAAGTATATATATAAAAAAGGGATTTTTATTTCCGTGCCCCTGGTTCGTTAGTTCTACTCATTCATCCCCACGCTCTTAACTTTTGCTCACTTTTCCCCATTCCCTTGCCCGAAACCCTCAGAACTGGTCACAGCGGACGTTGCCGTCGGGTCAATGGTTTGACCGTTAACTCTGACTAATGGGGCCGCGTAGGGCGGAGTCCACATTTTGACCGTTACGTGGTAACCAGTGGGGCCGTGAAACCGACACTCACGGTAACCTAAATCAGATCCAGTCGCTTCCGCGCCACCCCCTCTGCCGTCGTCGTGCCGCCTCTGCCGCCGTCATGCCGCCTCCGCCGCACTCTTGCCACCTCCGCCGCAGTCGTGCCGCCTCCGCCGCATCTACCCCTCTCTCCCCATCTAGGATTAGGAAGCAATGTCGGGGGGGGGGGGGCACCCTGTCCGGCCCATCGACCGTGGAGATGATTGGGTCGAATCAGAGGCTGATAATTCATGGATTCCACCTGGGTAAGCATCGTTTTCCTCTCAAATTGATTAGGAGATCCGTAAATTAGGCTGTATTTGACCACAGTTGGCGTGAATCAGCGCAATTTATCTGAAATTTTTCGGCCTAACTGCGCCCTTTATCTTATTTCAATCGAATAGGGTTAATCCTGCACTTGCTTTTCGGATGGCGCTTAGAATGGAAACTAGCGAGCTGCATGGAACTAAACCGTGTGTGATTTCTGGATTTTTCTATCCTAAAGTGGTAGAAACCAGCGTTTCATTCAGAGATTTCCGCGAGGCACTCTGTTGTGAGTATCCGTGGAGCCCTGCCGATGTCGTTGAACTGAGATATTTCGACAGTGCCGAGCAGAGATTTCTCCCATTAACTTGTGATGAGCATCTGGGATTGCTATTTAGTTTGAATGCTCACAGCCGTTTCGGTAAAATCCATATCGGTGTGCTTCAGGCACGCAAACAACATATCTCGAAGGGTGTTCAGATATCATCTGTCTCTGCTAATAGCGAGCATCCTCGCACTCCTTGTAGGTCGAGACCAAGTAAACCTAGTGGTTCTGAAAGCCACAACAGGTCGGCTGCCGCTAATTCTGCCACTTCTCCTCTCCCTTCTGCACCTGATGTAGAAGTAGATGCAGAGCCTGACAAGGAAGTGCCTCGACATGATGATGAGGATGAGATTCTATTCCCTGAACTGGTAGATAGAGTCAATCAACAGGCAGTGGAAGATCAATATGCAGAGGAGCCTAGCAACCATGCTAGATTTGATGACACTGATGATGAAGAGAGGGAGGAGAACATCGACTCCTTAGTTTTACAAGAATATGATGGTGAAGACATGCCAACAATTGAGTGGAACAGGGAGAATCCTGACCTTACTCCAGGAACCGTATTCGAATCGATGGTGGACTGTCGTAATGCAGTGACTACATATTGCATTCTCACTGAAAACTCTTATGAGGTTGATAGGAGTGAGCCAGGAAGATTCACTGTTCATTGCCCTTATGATAGGTGTAGGTGGAGGTTGCATGCATCCACTATGTGAAGAGCAAATTGATTCAGGTATTACAACTGAATATTGTTATCAGATTATTTATCCAGTCTATATTCAGACCATGTGTATTGTTTCTTAATTGTATTTGACATCATTTTTCATTTTGTTTCAGATAAAAAGAAACCCACACGGGCACACTTGCCCACCTGGAGGGTGAGGGGGAAAGGAAAAATCTAAGCTTGCAAAGACTAGGTGGGTGGCAGATGCAATCTTGGATTGGGTGAGGGAAACACCAACAATTGGTCCAACAACACTCCATGGGAAGCTATTTGAGAAGCACAAGATTAATGTACAATACATGAAGATTTTCTATGCTAAGGAAAGGGCTCTTGATAGGATTAATGGTCCATGGAATGAGAGTTTTCAGTTGCTTTACACCTTCAAAGCTGAAGTAGAGACGGCTAGTCTAGGGAGTGTTGTAGAGATTGACAAGCATACAGTTAAGTACAAATTAAAAGGGAAGGCAATAGAGAAGGAGTGCTTCAGGAGGGATTTTGTTTGTTTCAAGGCTTGCTGGCAGGGGTTTCTGAATGGTTGTAGGCCCTATTTGGCTGTCGATGCGACTGCTTTGAATGGAAGATGGAGAGGCCAGCTAGCTGCAGCTTCTGCAGTTGATGGACACAACTGGCTGTTCCCAGTTGCATTTGGTGTGTTGGAGGTAGAGAGTGAGGAGAGTTGGGTTTGGTTTCTACAGCAGTTGCGCAACATTATAGGTACACCCTCAGGTTTAGTTATACACACAGATGCTTGCAAGGGTTTAGAAACTGCAGTAGAAATTGTATTCCCTGGAGTGGAACATAGGGAATGTATGCGACACCTAGCGCAGACTTTTAAAAAGAAATTCAAAGGCAAAGTTTATGATGAGAATCTATGGCCAGCATCATACACATGCAGCTTGAGGAAGCATGAGCACCATTTGAGAGTGTTGTATGCTCATAATCCTTTGGTGAAGGAGTACATGGATGAACATCATGGAAAGCTGTGGTCAAGAAGCAAATTCAATGAAATCTGCAAAGTAGACTATGTAACCAATAACCTCGCTGAGTGTTTCAATGCAAAGTTCAAGTCAGTGAAAGGGCTTTTGTTGTGGCAAGCATTTGATAAGATCAGGCTGATGATCATGGTAAAGATGGCTCTTCATAAAAAATTGCAGAAACACAATATGTTGGCCATCTTATGCTCCCATCTCTGATTAAGGCATTGCATTCCAAGACAAGAGGACTAAGAATGAAATGCATTCGACCGTCGACATACGAGGATGAGGTGACATACACTGACAGTAAAAATAGGGAATGGAGAAATCCAATGAACCTTGCAACCAATGAATGCAGCTGTAGGCAATGGCAGATCCGTGGGAAGCCGTGCATACATGCCCTACATCTCATGACTGTTATTGGAGGTGAAGATGGTGAAGTTGATCAGTATTGCTCTGAATATTTCTCTGTTGCCAAATTTAGGGCTGCTTATGCTAAAAATGTGCCTGCACTCTTGGGAAAAGACCAATGGAACATAGTAGACCCAGGGTTCAAACTCCATTCTCCTGTACTGACTAGACCACCAGGAAGACCAAGGAAAAACAGGTTAAGAGCTGGTGAAGAGGGTCGTGTAAAAAAACAACGTAAGTGCAAAAGATGTGGTATCTTAGGGCATATTGCTAGGCATTGTACCAATCCAGTTGATGCATCATTTGGAGAAGAGGAACAATGGGTAGCAGCAAATGCAGAGGAGAATGCAGCAGCAATGGAGAATGCAGCAAGTTTAGAGGATAATGTAGCAACAGAGGATAATGCAACAAGTTTAGAGAATGAAGCAACTGAAATAGCAGCTTGGTATGTGTGCAAACTTTCCATTTTTTTGCATTTGTTCTCTTTTTTATCGATGGCTAAGCTTATTTCTATTTGACCCAGCTCTAGGATAATTAGAGGCACAAGACAGAAAAGACCTAGAGAGGAAGAAACTTCGGTTGAACCATCATCTGATGCGGAATTTGAAACCATGGCTTACGAAGTTTTTGAAGCTATAAGAGAGGAGGAAGTTATTTTGTCTGAAGTTCCTTTAAAGATCCCACAGATGACCGTCAACTGGTCATCACTTGCTCGATCAGTCAAAGCTCAACAAAACCGCCACCACCAGAAGTGAAGATCAGAAGCAACAAGACAAAGCTTTCAAAAGCACAAAATATCCCAGCTAGGGAAACCAGAAGCAAGACGGTTAACCCATCCTGGAACACAAGGAGCAAGGCAAAGATTTGAATTTGAACTTGAATGCAAGTCATAAACTTTGAACTTTAAAGATTTGTAATAAGGATTCTGTCATCAATTTGAAGTACTGTGAAAACTTGTAAGGTGTAATAATTTTATATGTAAACGTTGAATTTGAACTACTGAGGCAAACTCTGAATTTTAGGCAAACTTTGAATTTGAACCAACACTTCAGTCCATTCCTCTGTGGTGTGAGTTGCACAGTTTGCTGAACTATTATAAACGTTGGGGTGATCAATCCGATATCTTTTGCGTCTACAAAACTTGTAGTCATGAGAAATGTGCTCCAAATGAGCTCCCAAGCTAGGGTAAACAGCCCCAAGCTAGGGTAAAAACCACGTTTACCATATGAAAATGGAAAACTAACTTCAGATCCTTCTTATTCACTTTGAAATCAAGCTTTGGTGATTTTTTTGATTTTTTTAAAAAATTCAAAAACCGAAGGGAAACCCTACCTCCTCTCCTTGGTCTCTATGAAACATTGTACATGATAGCTCATATGTGTGAAGGTTTTTTCATGAAAATGTCCATAGACAAAGTTTATGATTTTTGGTTGGTAACATGTCACACAAGACAACATTGTGCGCAAGTTTTATATTTTTTTGATTTTTTAATTAATGGTGCTCATTTTACCTCGATCGTGCTAGCTAGGTTTTTTTCTCTAAATGTACGTATACCAAGTTTAGTATTTTTCCACGTTAGTGTGTCCTATAAAATGACGAACGGCGAAGGTTTCATATTTTTTTGATTTTTTTAAATTATTTATGCTCAGTCAAAGCCTTTGAAACCCTGTTGACCAGCTCAAAACCCCTCTTAACCCCGCGGGATTTTGCCAAAACCTAGCTCTAAACGTCAGCCGTCCGATCATACCCTAGCGCCAAGCGAGAGCCCTCAGATGTGGTCTTCTAGAAGTAATTCTGAGGGCAGGCTGTGACCAAGCTCCGCGCCGTTGGATCACATGGATGGCTCCGCATCGTTGGATCGTGGGGCGATCCGCGAGACTTGTTGGTTGTGCCTCCCCTTTCTTTGGGTACCCCTTTATTCCGGTGCTTATTCTGCAGCGACAAGAGGAGCCACTCCTCCTCTGCTACTTCTTCTCCGGCGACGAGAGGAGCCACTCCTCTGCTTCTTCTTCTCCGGCGACTTTGGGCGATATGTCGAGCTCCACTTCAGCCTCCCGCCCCTCATGGACCCAGTATGGTCCACTTCCCATGGAGCGATGTCCTGACTGCCCACGCAGCGCGCCACTAATACGGTTGACTTCGAAGGAGGTCAAGAATGGCAACTATGGGCGCGAGTTCATGAAATGCGATAGCAAGCCAGAGGGGCAGGTTAGATATCATGATTTTTCTCTGATTTCTTTTTCTATTTGCTTTTAATTCTTTTTTGATCTGGGATTTGGGGTTCATTTTTTCGATTCAGATTGTGAAGAAATGCACACATTTTGAATGGCTGGATGACTACGTTAAGCAGATTCAATTCAATGGGGCCCCAACCCGGGAGCTCAATCTGCCGTCAGCAACAACGAATTTGGTCTCTAAAAGTGCTGCTCTGACAGTTGGGGATGTAGATCTGAAGGGGGGAATAAAGAAGATGAACAAGAACTTGAAGCAGATGATTCAATTGAACAAGCAGGCGAATCTGATAGCTTTAGGATTCTATCCCTTTTATTTTTGTGTAGTTGCTCTAGGATTTGCTTACTTGCTGGTCATCACTCGTTAGAGATGTTATTAGTGTGGTGTCATGTGCTCTAGGATTTGGTTAATTTGTGGATCATTTGCTCTACGATTTGGTTAAATTTGTGGATCATGTGCTCTATGCTCTGTGTTGCTTAATTTGTGGATCATGTGCTCTATGCTTTGTGTTGCTTAATTTGTGGATGATGTCAGTTTCGGGTACCCGTCAGTTTCGTCAGTTTCGTCAGACAACACCGACCGCAGAAGAAAAAATAACGTAGTTCTAGGGCCCAAATTGAAACTAAGCTCTGGTTGGGCCATCTCATCGCGTTGAGTGTCGAAGGCCCACGCGCTGGCTCTGTTTTTAACCTGGATTATTACCATGGTAAATCCATGGTTTGCCATGCCGAAGAAAAATAATGCATGTCAAATCAATTTATTATTGGACTTGCACATGTTAAATTTATTTGTACATATATGGCAATTTCCTTCTGTATATAGCCTACGGCACAACACTTTCATTTTTGGGTTCATTTTTTGACATGCGGGCCGGTATTATAAACAAGTTTTTGTTGCAAGAAAAATATTGTATACACGATTTTTTGTTTTTGTTTTTTATTAAGAAGTAGCTCGGCTACGGCACCATATCCATCGACCGATATCTCACGTAGCAAGCATACATCCATAACATAAAAAGTAGCAACCGTAGCATACTTCTTACATAAAACATAATGTACCCTAAACCATAGCATAGTCCACAAATTATTCAAAAATTAGCTTGTTTTTGTTCATACAATATACAGAATAGGGCCACCAACAATTCAAAAAAATTAGCTTTTCTTCTTCTTCTTTTCAACATGAACATGGCTCATTTTTCTAGCTTTAGTTTCCTTTTTGACACTTCAACTACTCCATTATCTGCGTGCGAAAACTTGACCGTACTCTAAATGGGCGAAAACTTGACCCTACTCTAAATGGGCGAAAACTTGCTGCTTTTCATTGAGGAACACTCAATCATTGATTGGTTTAGCAGAAGGGCTCGTGTACGGCACCATATCCATCTAGCGATTTATCTCACGTCAAATAAGATAGAAATAGCAAGCGAAAACACTGATAACCAACGTCATATCAAATAAGGGTAGCGTTTCTCAAATAAAAATCAACTAAGGGTAGCAAGCATAACAAAGTTCTTAGGGAGGGGATAACACGACAGAGATTAAAAGTTCACGGTACATTCAACGACATAATTAAGATAGAAATATATAAAAGATAAAAATCCCTAACACCCTAGGGCAAGACAAGCTCACGATCGAGACCGGGACTTCAACACCATCTTCACTGCGCCTTCTCTTCACTGCTCCCTCTCCATGCCGTCCTGGCTGATGTAGTAGGGGAGGTTGTGCATACCATCGCGGGTGGGGAAGATGCAGTCGAAGTTTGTGAAGATGTTGTGGGTTGTGAACGCGATGAATTCGCATCCACACCAAAACACCTTGCCGAGGAGTTGGTACGCATCAAATCTGTTGGTGAAGGTGACGTTGAGCCCTATCGGCGGAGTCCTAGACTTTGGACGCACTTCATCCAGTCGGAACATCACCGGCGAGCCCGTTGGGAGGTGGGCGAAGCCCACACGGAGGAACCACTCGGCAAACCCACTTGCACCCCTCCAGCGTGAGAACGCCCACACGCGGAGCATCCTCTCCACGACGACATCGGCTGGATACCGTCTCTCCGACACGGTCGGTGGGAGCTCGAAGGTGGGGCCGTTGTACTGCATCCTCACCTCGCTTTGAGAGTGCTCTGGGTTTTGGTGAAGAAGAGAATGGGGCGGCGCAAGTGGATGTATGGAGAATAGGTGGAGGGGTGGTGGTTTAAATAGGGAAAGGGGAAGGGAAGGGAAGGGGAGTGGCACCGGATGCGCTTTGGATTTGCTACGTTCAAACGAGCTGCGTCGATCGATATGCCACTTTAATTGCCAACAGGTTTTAATTGCCACGTTGAATAGATGCGAGTGGATCGAAAAGTGTGAAACAATGCTCCACATCGAGGAGACACGCGTGGGAGATGATACGAACCAGCGGCAGCAACCGTCCCTGCGTCCATGGCGGCTCGCATGAAAATGAGGCCGGTCAGTGTCCGTGGCGGCTCACGTGAAAAAGAGGCCGGTCAGCGCATCATGGTGGCGGGCGGCGGCGCATGCAGGTAGGCTAGCTACGTGCATGCATGCAGGCTAGCTGGACATGTCCTGCATGCATAACGGGCTTCTGTCATTGTGGCGCGCGCACGGCCCAAGTCTAACCACGGCCAACGGGCTAACCGCGGCACTGTCCGCCGCGACCCCACTCATCAGGTCCAACGGGCGACACAGTCAGCGCGGCCCCACTCGTCAGAGTTAACGGTCAAAGCACTGACCCGATGGCATCCACCGTTTGTGACCAGTTCTGAGGGTTTCGGGCAAGGGAGTGGGGAAAAGTGAGCAAAAGTTAAGAGCGTGGGGATGAATGAGTATGGCTAAGGAACCAGGGGCACAGATGTAAAAAACCCTATAAAAATGATGTATATAGAATTTTATTCCAATCGAAAATGGATCCTACCCGAACAAAAATAGAATACAAACTGGATTCGAATTGAGCTGGCACGGTAAACGTGCACTCTTGCTCTGCAAAAATTTGAACGAAGAGGGGAAAGTTGCAGTAATCGCCCGAAACCAAAATCCGCGAGATGGAAATTACTGCCTATCCCTGCCACGCAAAGCCTATCGACGTGACATAACCACCTCTCACCCGGATTCATACACGTTGGGGTTCAAAACACAGTGTCTCCTCGGCCGAAATTGACTCCCTCCCCGATTCATACATGGTGGGCGCCAAAAACAAACTCTCGTCGGCAAATATTCGGTGTATGCGAGAACCATCCTATCCCCAACTGACTAATATTGCTGTGATGTAGGAAATTTTAAATGGGGGCTAAGTTTGTAAATTTTCTTGCATTTGAGACAAGCGCGCCCTGAAGACATGGTTCCCCCCTTCCTCTCTCCCTCCATTTCCCCATTCGTACTCCGTGGGCGCCAAAACACCCTCTCCACCCCAGCCTCCTCCGTCCACCACCCCATCCACCGCCATCCTCCACCACCATGACGGAGCTGATACCCCGACGCCATCGGCCATTACAAGAGATCGACCTCTCTCATCCACGGCTTCGGACAGGGATCATTGCATCCCGTCCTCTCGCTTCATCCCCGCCGTCGTCCACCTTGCCGGCGCCGCTCCCACGACCGTCTCGTCCACCGCGCCCCGCCGCCACCGTCTACCCTCCTAGATCTGCTTCCACGCCGCCGACATCCATCGCTACCGTAGCACCGTCAAATTCTCAGCAGATGCATACATGGCGCCGCACCAGAGGTGGTGCTCTTTTGTATCTGCTCAACTTATTTACCGCAGCAAGAAAATAGATCGCCACTGCTTTACTCTGATTTCTTGTCCATCACTTACTTGTTAGTTGAAAGCAAACATTGGTTGCGAAGTTGCCTTTGTCCGGTTTGCACCTTCAGATCCGCCATGGCACGCTCAACACTATACTCGCAATGCTTATGGTTTTCCCCTTTTATATTCCACACTAGTTAAATGACAGTAGACTAAATTTCAAAATTGGGTCAGTCGATTTTTGAGAGCTCGCCGGAGTTCTCCGGTGCGAAGGAAGGGGCTCGGGTGGGGACGGTGGTTGTGGGGGCAGTGGTGGGGCCTCGTCGAATGAAGAAAACTCGACGCGGATGGGGGCGGGGCTGGGGGTGGTGGTGGCGGAGCAACACAGGCAGTGGGGGCCGGCGGTTCGGCCGGCGGCCCATGCGGTGTTCTGTATGGGAAGCACAGTATGTTCCTTGTCAGGAAGGGGAGCAGGGACATCTGCAGTCGACACCTCTATTGGGCCGGTTCTGCTAATTGATTTCGCACTTCGAGTTGGTCTGCCATAATACCCCGGAAATGGTGGGAGCCGCGCGGTCTTTGATAGACTAAACTGATAGTAATAGCTGTGCGCCTTCAGATGAATAGAGCTGGCCTGTAGGTGATCGATAGGCTACATATTAGTAGCGGAAAAACCCTATGTTTTCCAGCCAGTTCCGCTTTCCCAATTTATTTATGGTGGTTATGGTGTACCCCTATTATCTACACTACGATCTGCCTACTGGCTCTGCGCGCTCGTTATCATGGTTTGGCAATAAACTTTCTATACGGTATATTATGAACCTATCATCTGCCAACTACCCTTACATCTGGGGGCCCCAACAGGGAGCCTATTTTTTGTGTAGTTGTGCCAGATTATATTAATCTACTCACCATATTATAGCACACATGGGCTCTCTCATCAGAATCCAGTGATAGCACACAAGGGTTTACAGGGAGCCTCTATTATATTACAATATCCTCTGCATTACAAAGATAATCTCACTACTATTTGTGTTTTCATGCTTTATAGATATTGTACGTAATCACAATGAATATAAGAATGCGCACATCAGAAGAATATTGCAGAACAGTTCAATGGGTAACAAACTTGGCATCAAGGGATTGAGGTCCATTGTGGATGCAATGAAACCCACATGCTCCCGACCTATAGATTCATATTCAGAATATGATCCTAATGACTATTCTGAGCTCAAGGAGTCAAAGGCAGATGGCCTATCCTGTTCACCCAATAAGGCGTCTGTTTTAATTTGGCAAGGTTTTATTGGTTGCACATATCTTGCATAAGGTGTCTTGCATTTCTTTTGCTTCATTGCACCGCCATCTGCTTAGTTTACTCATGATATATGTGAAGATGCCATGCCCATCCATTATCAGCACCTATTCCATTTGTCGTCATACCATGTTTTTCCATTCAAATGTTGTTCTTGTGTTTCAGACATCCAAAAGGAAGAGGGTGATTGCAGAACCTGAAGGAGTACAAGCAAATTCCTTGAAAAAGGTGGTGCTACCGGAGAAATCACATAGCACCCGACGTATATTGGCGATAGAACCAGTGCCGCAAAACCTAGGATATCGCAACTATGCTAGTCGCTACTTTGCTCTTGTGAGTACCTATTGTCCTATCGCTGTCCTTACATTCATACCTGGTGGATTATGTGACATCATTGTGCATTATAGCTTGCTTATCCACTGTTCGATCCAAATTATTAGATCTATATTAATGCTTAAATTAATCTAGAATAAACCCAATGCCTATGAAGAAATTTAGTTCTGCATTGTTCTTGTAAGTATCTGTTGTCCTTATGTTTGTCAACTAGTTCTTCATGTACACTTTGCATCTTATTTTCCCTTGTCCTCCATTTTTCTACACATCAGATCTACATTTACTCTTGCCAAAATATTGAATAAAACCAATGTTACTGAAGAAGTTTAGCTCCGCATTGCTCTTGTCAGTGCCTTCTGCCTGTATGCTGTATTTACATTTGTACTCTGCATCTTAAGTTAAATAATCGCCATTTGTTCCTATATTTTCACATCTATATTTACTCTTAACAAAATGTAGAATAAAGGCAATACTCTTGAAGAAGAGTGTGAGGTAAACTTCTTGAATTGCCCCCCCCATCAATATGGATAGGGCCTTTATAGAGCATGTCTTCACTACTAATGTAAGTTTGTCCTCCTCGAGCCTTCAAACTTTGTTGTTTATATTTGGATAGCTATGAGTGCAAATGCTGTTTATTTTTGTCGTCTGCATCAAATTGCTTGTTCAAAGTTTATAAAGTAGAAGTACATAAACATAAGTTTGTCGTTCTCAATTTCAGTCTTTAGTTGTACAATCTAGTTCCTTATTCGTACCATGTAAATTAAACTAAACATAGCAAGTTATCTTCTTTAGCACTATGTGTATGCTTGTGTTCTTGATCCGTAATCCAATGGTGTGGTGAGACTACCAACAACAATACAATGTCATATCCTGCTATGTCTGAACTATGAACAATGCCATATTATATTAATGTTATTTAAATCGTGTCTCTTTTTTTACCAATCTGAAATGGTATAAATTGACAGTACACTCACCATTCATGCTTATGCTTTGTTTAGAACTACATCTATCACTACAAAAAATACACTTCCGTGCTGATACGTGTTTGTCACAGTAGGTCGCGTTTTTTGTCATGCATGTACATCCATGACGATTTTATGACAGAATCAAGATAGTCATACCTGTGCTGTCGTAGAAGTGTTCCATGACATTACCAAAATTATCATCACGGAAGTGTCCATTTCCATGACGATAAATCGCACGTCACAGAAGTGCTTTCATCAAGGGTGACCGACACGTGGCATCCACCGTAACGGAACACCGTTAAGCTATCGGGTCGGGTTTTGGACCCGATAACCTGTTAACAGCGCCGACCAATGGGAAATTTCCACGTGTAAAATTCTTATTGGCCGGACGAAACACGTGTCAGCTCGTCAATGGGTCAGATAGGCACCTATGATATGTCGACACGTGCCACGGCCCACCACTGGCCCATTTAGCTTACAAAGCCGGCCCGTTTGACTTGGTCAAAAGTTAACGGGCTGGCCCATGAAAAGCCTGTTAATGGTCTCTTTGCAAATAGCCCATTTTATGGCCCGTTAACTCACGGCCCATTAGGCCCTAAAGGAAATCGGCCCAACAACGTCATGTGGGCCGTCGAATATAGCACCAGACCATTTCACTTTTGGCCCATGTATGGCCCATGATGTCTTTCGGCCCATATGAGGCCTTCGTATCTTTCGGCCCTTTATAGGCCCACGGTGACTCTAGCCCATAATGAACTGTAATATTCTTTATACCCGTTAACGGCCCGTGATTTACAGGGGCCGTTTCCATCCCGTGTTAGCTTTCGGCCTATTGATGACCCATACGTTCTTGGGCTCCTTTTCGGCCCTCGATTACTTCCGGCCCATTACTGGCCTGTTCCCCTAATGGGCCAAATTCGGCCCATGGCAAGAGTCGGCCCGTTACTGGCCTGTTCCCCTAATGGGCCAAATTCGGCCCATGGCAAGAGTCGGCCCGTTACTGGCCTATTACCCTAATGGGCCAAATTCGGCCCATGGCAAGAGTCGGCCCGTTTCTGGCCTGTTAACACGTTGCGCCGTTTCCAGCCTGTCCTATATTCTGGCCCATTAATGACCCGTTATGCCTGTGACAGAATTAATCCTTTGCTGTCCTACGGCCTGTTACCGTGCTGGGCCGATACCAATTACGCCCGATTACGGCCCATGTAGACCCATTTATCCGACGACCCAAGGCCCACCGATTACAGGCCCATTTATCGACGGCCCGTAGGAGTCCCATGGATCCTACGACCCGTATATGGCCCATGGTAGTTGCGGCCACTAACAAACCATGGAAAAAGAAGACTAGGAAATAAATAAGGCCGAAACTAACACTAGGCTATTAAGGCGATTGCATAGATTACATCCACTCGGCATCAAAGATCGCCACCAGTGCAAATATAGGGAACACCCTACACTATACAAAAATGGCTTGCTGTTTTCTTCAGCCGGTGGCTGCACGTTAAGAATAAATTTTGTATCGCACCAAAACAAATTACAACTATATAACAAAAGGAAGGTTGGCATAAAACTTAACAGTCTAGCAGATAAATGCACCACCAGAAGTTCAGAAGCTCACTTCATTTGACCTGACTGTTACGTTTTCATGCTGTATTGTCCGATGGAGCACCATAACCCTCGCCTTCATTTCCCCTAGGCTCCTGAACAACATAGCAAATGTCTGATAGTCTGGTTTCAGAACCATGCATATCTTGACGACATTGAGCAATGTTTCTCCTTGTTTCACAAAGGGTCTCTGTTAGGGAATGGACTTGTGTCTGGAGCGCAGATACAACATTGCTTTGGGCTTGCATATCTTGATCATGAGGCAGTTTGGACGATATTGCCTTAACAACCAACCCAGTATTACGCAGGAACATGCTTTTGGCACTGTTAGTGGACAGGTACTGACCCACTGCAACAAGTGCTGACATTGCGGTTATAGTTGCCTCGCCACCTTCAGAAGGTGGCGGTTCCACCATTTTTTCCATAGCTTGCTGAAAAGTTGAGGTTTTACATTAGTAGTACCAGAATAGAAGATATTAAGGAGGCAGCAAAACCAAACAAAATAGCTTTGGTCTATATACAGAACTTATTCTGGTGAACCCATGTAAAATATTAGTTGTATTTTATTGCAAAGTACATAATAAAACCAGGTTCCAAACATATGACCATGTACCATCGCTAATGTATTGTCTATTTCTTCACATTGTATTGAGGGCTAAGGATAAAGAGACGAAGTTTATAATACGGTAAGCATAGTATGACATTCATATCACAAAACAACTGAGAACAAACAAACAGGCAATTGTAACGTTGTGTGGGTAAGTCCAGCACGGAACTAGATTACGGGTCAAGATCAAAGGAACATCACTCCTCTCTTTTAAACCTTGTAAGGTGCAATGATACGCTAAGACAATTGTGTATAAAATTGAAAAGAGTAATAGACATTGGCTGCAAACCATGCAGTTCAAGGCACAAGTCAGAGTAAGTAGTAGTTAAAAGGCATGAGGATTAAGGACATACAACAACGGCTTTGACTGGTGTAGTCATGCCCTTCTTCTTGCTGGTGTGACAGTCCTTGAAGATTTCCACAACATTTGGTTCAGGTACTTTTTGGTCCTTGCGGGCTTTCCTCTGCATTTCGAACAAGTCAATATAGATCTGATAATATGGTACAGCGAAAAGAGTGAAACAGCAGCTAATTACAAGAGCCTCGCAGTGTGCAATATACCTACGAGATCCTGTCGTCTGTTGGAATTTCACTTTCGTACGGTTGGCCTTGTTCTTTGAACAGTTCACCTACAAGAAGATAGATTTTTGTGGCACATGCGTAAATAGGACTTCAACATGTGATCTGATCACATATATATAATGTACCTAATACTTCGGATCAGACCAGTGTTTAACAAGGCCCCTCCAGTCTTCATCCGATATATTTTCCACTGGAGATGTTTGGGAAAGTTCACTGTTAGCCTTGCCTTCAAAGTGAGTTTTCCTCAAGTTATACCGATACTGTCGCAGAGCAGACTTGAAAACATGGGTGCAAGCTTGTCTGGTTACATCATCTTGGCTATCCAACTTGAACCTCATCTGTTGAAAATTGTGGGAGTCTCATTATCAGCAACCTAGAAAGTATGGGACAGAGCAAGACAATATTACTAGTTTCCATACATAACCATACTTACAGATAAATGGTCGAGGAAGGTGTTGAACTGGGTTTCGTCTTTGTCATTCCTGTACTGAATCCATGTTGGGAGGATACGTACATGACACCTAACGGCAACCGCTGCCTCTGATACTAACTTGGCTGACTCTGTAGCATCACGTGGCCTTTTTAAACCTGCCTCAAAACGGATCTCCATTCTTCCTCCCCTAGATTTAGTTAACCTATCGAGCATTATCCCTGATGTTTGTTTCCTCTTGCGCCTAGGTGCTAGTCCAACAACGAACATAGGAAGTGTTAGTGTACATCAAACTGTGAGACTACATATAAAGAAGCATGCAACTGTAACTTGACTCCAGCAACTACCTTCTTGCTGTTGAAGCTCACAAGGTTCATCTGATATTGCCAACTCGTCTTGTGTCAAGAGTGCTTGGGAAGTAGTGTCAGGTGGCAAGGGAGCTTGGGAACGTGCTGCTAGCTCAGTTGATGCACGAGTAAGTCGTGCAACTGGTAGTACTGTGGTAGGTGTTGCAAGAACTAGGGCTGTCTCTGCTTGTTTGGTGGCAGCTATTTGTTTCTGTTTGGCTTTTTTTGCAACTCGTGTAGCATGGGATGCTGTGTTTGTAGAATTTTCCGCTGGACTTTGACCTTCTATTGCACCATCAGTACTAGCAGAATCTGCAGGATTCATCCGCTTCTCATTCCCTGCCATTCTGTGTTTCTTCCTCTTTCTCTGTGCCATGTTAAGTCAAGCCGACAAGAAAAACGAATAACAATTTAGTTCTTCAGAACAAATTGATGCGTGATGCAGACGAACTGAACTTTGATGTTAGAGAACCACATGATAGGAGGATGTAATATTGTGAAAAACAGGACGGAAGAGATAACCAGAACTATGATGTGTAAACTAAGAAGAAGACATTTCACCAAATTAGAAGCAATGCAATGGAAGGTAGAAACCATATGAAAGATGCTACAAATATCGTTCTGCCAAGTTAACAGTGTCTCATCATAAATGGCGTTTAAACAAATGTGAAGCAGTACAAGAAATAAATCATATGCAAGATGCAAACAACATCACACTACCATGTTAGAGGTCTCTCGTCATTAGTGCCATTGCATATTCACAGCTTATGATGTGTAAACTAAGGAGAAGGCATTTCAACAAATTAGAAGCAATGAAAGCTAGACACCATATGAAAGATGCAACGAATATCACTCTACCAAGTTAAAACTGTCTCGTCATAAGTGCCATTTCAACAAATTAGTAGTACAAGCTAGAAAAGAATGTGAGATGTAACATATATCACACTCCGAAGTCAAACGTGTCTTATGATAAGTGATTGTTGCAGGTTACACAACAGTAGTAATTTGATGTAAGAACATGGTGTGATAGACAGATATTGTATGTTCTAGAAACAGGAACACGTGTCTTATTCAAGTATAATGTGTAAAGTAAGCAGATGGAATTCAAAAAAATTAGAAGCAATACAAGCTAGACATCACACATAACATGCAACCACATATAACAGTGCCAAGTTAGAGGGAGCACCGGTGATGCTGCACTAGGGGAGACGTGCTCATCATAAACACAGCTTTGTTGAGTGTCTATGCATGTGTTGTCTTGGAAATCATCTTGGGGGTGTGGAGGAGTAGAAACTGTAGAGGCCCTCTGTTCGGAAGGAGCACCTTTATCCGCTACCTTGCTAACTTCCTTCCGCTTTATTGATTTTGAATTGTCAAGTAAAACCGACAAGAAAAAGCAATAAAATTCTCTCTTCAGAACTCATTCATGCATGATACTGATAATCACTACTTTGATGTAAGGCAAACACATGATACCAGGATGGAATATGTACGAAAAACAGGACGGCATGGCATGTTCACAACTGTTTGTGTAAACTAAGCAGAAACCATTCCAGCAAATAAGAAGCAATGCAAGCTAGACACCACATGAAAGATGCAACCAATATGACTCTGCCAAGTTAAAAGTGTCCCATCATAAATGGAATTTCAACAAATTAGAAGCAGCGCATGCTATAAATCATATGAAAGATGCAACTAATATCGCACTGCAAATACTAAAGGTCTCTCGTCATGTTGATTGATGTGGGATACAAAAAAAACAATAGTTTTATGTAAGGACATGCTTAATAGACAGATGTACTATGTACTAAATACAGGAAGGCATGTCACATTAACAGGTATAATGTATAAGCTAAGCAGACTAGCACATGCAGTTTAACCAGATTGGAAGAATTACAATCTAGACACCATATGCAACATGCAACCACATATCACGCTGCCAATTTAGAGCAAGCACCTGCGATGCTAGTGTAGGGGAAATGCTGTAATCAACTACAGAGCTACGTTCACTATCTTCATCTAGCATTTCTGTTTCTTGAGAATCATGTCGGGAGGCTGACGCTGCATTCTTTAAATGAGGATTAGTCCCCTTGCCTGCCTGCCTCGTCATAAGTGATTGATGAGGGATACACAAGAACATTAGTTTGATGTAAGAACATGGTTAATACACAGATGTACTAGTATGTACCAAAAATAGAAAGGCATGTCATATTCAAAGGTATAATGTGTAAGCTAACCAGGTGCAATTTAACCAAATTGGAAGCAATACAAGCTAGACATCCGGCTGGAGTGGTGAGCATGATCATCTAGGACCTGAGAGCCTGATGGGAGGCGGGCTGCTTCGCCACCATGCAACTTTTTTAGTTGGCTTCCAGGTGATGCCTATCTTTGCTGGGCTTGTCACTGGCTCGGCCAGTGCCCTGACTAGCTATTTGTCTTCTGGTGCTCACGGGATGGTGGTTCGTGTAAAAAATATCTTTCCTTATCTTACCGACTTCGGTCTTTCGAATACAAGCTAGACACCATATGGAACATGCAACCACATATGACACCGCGAAGTTAAAGCAAGCACCTGGGATGGTGGTTCATTGCGAGCGAGGTCATCGACTCCAGAGCTACGTTACCGTCTCCATCTGCTGACACTGCACCCTTTATAGCGCTGTAACGTGTCTTGCCTACCCGCACACCAAGCTGGAGCGACTTCTCTCTTTTCTTTTTGGCTTCTCTCATGGCAGTAGAGTCTGAAATACCCTTGCATAAAAACACAATAGTGAGAGTAAGGGTGAAGTGTGTGCAGAACTAGTGCACTGTAAAAGTAGCAGATAGTAGGTGGCTGAAAAATAAATGACAAGAGACATATGATAGCTCTACAACATTGCATGGCAAACAAAATTAGATTCTACTCCGTATGATTTTGTAATATATGAGCACAGGAAATGCATGTACTCCTCCAGCACACCACCACATGTGGTCATATCTAAGATAACAGTCGACTGAAAATAAATAGGTCAGTCGATTTTTTAATGAACCGTCCGATCTATAAGGAACAGGCAGATGGCCTTCGTCTACCTTCCGCCAGTCACTGTTGACGATCTTTCTCGAACCGCCAGTGACCACCGGCCCAGACCCCTTCCTCCGCCGCCCCGCCCTCCCATCGACCTCACACCACCGCCGTGCTTGGCAGCGCCCCCAGGCCATCCCTTTAATCCCGGCCGACCTCCAGATCGGGCTCCAGTAGCTCTAGGCCGCACACGCCCCTAAGATAAACAGCAAGGCGCTGCTTCCCCGGCGTAATAGGCGTACTAGCGCCTGTTACACCGGGGAATGCTTCCGTTAATTGGGAATCAACTAGCCAGAAATTGAAATTCAGGGGGGCGACGGACCTCTAGCTAAGGTGAAATAGTATATGAGGAGAAACCTTGTGCATCGCGAGTTACTAGGAACATCTAGTATCAAGAAGAAGCGGTCAACTAGTGTCTTCTGTGGGATGAATACCGTGCAAGCAGAGACGTAAGATTTGCACGAATAAGGGAAGAGGAGTACCTTTTTCGGTTGCCGGTGTGGTCACCTCCACATGTCGCGCCGATCTTCTTCTTTTTACCGGGGAAACTGATGTTCTGGAGGGTGCAGGCTTGGATGAACCCATGGCCAAATTGTTGACTGTGTTGCCGTGGCCATATGTCGGCGGAGGGGAAGCAGATCTGAGGCGGCGAAGGACGGCGTAGCAGGAACAACTCCGGTGCGGTGGAGGGTGGCAAAGTTGGAGCGGCAGCGGTGAGGCGCAGGACGGCGTGGTTGAATTGGCTCGGGTACGGATGGCTCGGCCTCGGCTTCAACTACTAGCCGTGGAGGGCGTTGCGGTTGAGGTTGCGGTGGACGACGACGTCGGGGTATCGGCTCCGGCGTGATGGAGGAGGGCGGCGGTTGATGGGTGGGATGGGGTGGCGGACGGAGGATGCCGGGGTTTCGTGGCTGGTGGAGAGGTAGTTTTGGCGCCCACGGAGTATGAATGGGGAATCGGATGGGTGGGGGGGAACCATGTTTCGGTCTGGGACGCGCTTGTTTTTGGCTATTTTGAACAGAAGATGGGACGTGCTTGTTTGAAATTTGGGGAAAGTACAAACTGTGCCCCCCTCTTAAATTTCGGACCTACTACGGGTCGGGGGTAGGATGGTAATCCCAGGTGTCCCAAATAGTGGGCGGGAGCGATTTCGGCCACGCGCATGTGTGCTTAGGCGGCCATTGTGTATGAATGTTTTTCGGATGCGGTTGCGTGGCGTCTAGATGAAGCTACAAACCTACCCCGATTTAGACCTTTGGACGTCGGGCCGGTAGGTTTCACGGGTCGGAGTTATTAGAAAAGTAATTTCCTTGTACTACCAAACATTGGTCTCACGCGGTTTCGGGCGAGTAGAGGCTCTTTTGGCGCTTCGTTCGAAATTTTGAAACACAAGCATTCACGTTCAGAGTACTCTTGAACTATGAGGATTGACCTAAATAGACAACGTTATATTTGACCTTGTATGTTTGAAAACCTCATTAAATTATCCGCTTCTTTTTGAAATTTTGACACTTGAAAATCCTATAACTACGATTATTTTGGAATGGAGGATCTAAATTTGAATCTATTTTGTACACGACTACATATGCTATTATGTACAAAATCAGAGCAAAGATTGGTGCCCCCATAATTTAGGTATGGTTTACAAATGCCGTGATATCAAATTCAAATAATTGAATGGACTTCATGTTGAATTCGATTTTTTTAAACCACCTTAAGTTGAATTCAAATGTATGCTAGTTCATAGGTAACTATTTATAATGTCCATTGTGTGACTTTCATATGTATAATGTGCTTTACACACACAACATGAACTATACTCACGTTTATATTCGATTGCTAAAGCGATGCATTGTCTGGAGTTCAAAATACTAACTATGTGGATCAATTGTGTCGAATAATAACATAGACATGCTCAAATTGGATAGATCTAGATGTCTGATGGATCAATGACCGCTCCTTACGCGAATTGCAAATATCATGATCCCATCCTAATATTTGGATACAATTTATATCTTTAATCAATGTGTAGAGCAGTCTTTTACGTGTAGTTTCACTCTCCATCGGTGGTCTCTCACACATGCTCACACACTCTCTCCCGAGGTGTCTTTCTCGCACACATGCTCTAGATATAACCCTCCCTCCCTCTCGTAACCATTTACAACTGTTTTCACTAACCTTTATCACAAGCACTCTTCCTCTCGCAAACATATACACGCACAATCCTCATCGACCCTTTCTATATACATGGACCTGCCTACGTGTCTCATGTACGCACATTATCTTTACGCCTGTCTCTCACGCATTGTCTCACACCTCTCTTCCTAATCGACGAGTATGATTCTACCAGAGCATTCTGTAGGATGCCCCTTAAAGTTAGGTTGGATGAATAGTAATATCAGAGATAAAGGGGTTACCTTAGTCCGAGAACCTAGGGTTACAAATCCTAGCTGGCTTTGTCAGTGGACATAGAGTCCTTCACAATTCTGCTATCTTTGTCTTGTACAACTAGTCATCCATGGGTCTTCCTAAATGCGTCACGGGCCAGGTCGGAACCGAACGAAGGGCCTCACCTCGACCCACCGGACCTCACGCGGTGACACACCCTCTGCCCCCACGTCTCATTATCTTCTCACACCCACACATACCAACACAAACACCACACACACAGAAAATTTCTCCTGGTGCCTCTATTCCCTCCCCCCTTGCATATACACACTCAAGGGAATGGAATCTCTTGTCGTGACGTCATATTCGTCTCTCTCTCTCTAGACCACTCTCATTTCTCGTGCTATCTCTCCCACGCCCCCCGTCGGCCCCTCTATCCATGCCTCTCTCGAATACGTAATACACACACATACCTCTCTAGGCCCCGCCAAATGCATCAACTACACATTCACACATGTTACATCATGTACCCCATTGATCTAAAAAGCCCTCTCTTCACGTTTATTTCGCATACAACATTCCTTTTGAATAAAGTGTGGCCAAAAAATTATTTTAGAGTTTCTACATATATACAACATTACAAAGTTATATGGAGGAGTACGAACGCTAATTTGCATTGCATGATGCCCACAATGATATTTATTCCGCACTGTGAATTTGTATATTTTTATACTATATACAAAGGTAGTCATAATAAAGAGAAACGAAGAGCATCTCTCTCTCCATCGCATACCCCCCTGTACGCCCCTTTCACGTATGCACACAAAACTATCTCCAGGTCCTCTAAAAGTAAGCCCCCAGAAAATTCACGCATGTTTCATCTTTCTCTCGCGATATATGCAATGACGATCATTGTATTTGAAGCGAAAGCACGATACATACATTGGACTTCAGAATCCACTTATTACAGTCACCATTTACGTTTAGTGGTTATTATACAGTCACGGGCTCACCGTACAACTCTGTATTTGCTCATGACATGACCAGTTGACCAGTTAAAAGCTCCACGTGGCACCTCTAGTGTTGCATCACATTATCTCACTACCATCGTGCCCACCTGTCGACTTGTATCTACTCTACATCTACACTCTTATAAAATACATAAAATACACTCTTATAAAAAACAGAGTTGGTGATGATGGTGTGCCTGCCATCCTGCAATATGGGCCGCCCGATTTATATCTGATGGATAGGAAAGAAACTATGGCAATTTTGCAAAAAGGTACCCACACATCTCTCCACATTTGCAAATAAGGCCTTCCCTCGTTCATCCTTTTCTCTCACAAGATAAACAAGTCATACAAATGCATCTTGATGTTACGTGCAACGCACGGGCATCTTGCTAGTAAGAATGAAAACAAACGACAAAAAAATATTTGGACGGTGGTTCGAAGTCATGACCGCGGGCACAGCGGACAAGGTGGCCTTGTATTGGTATGCTGAGCCGTCTGTTTTAACACACAGGAGCTGGTGTGGCGGTTATAAACACACGCACGCATGCACACGAACTGCATCCACGCAACACTCACACAAACACATGCACCCACGCACACACGCAACACTCACACGTACACATGCAGCCACGCACGCACGCAACACTCACACGCACGCACGCAACACTCACACGCACACACGCATGCATGCATGCACACACCAGTACACCACACGACCAACACACACTCTCACGCTCAAGTGCTCAACCTACACGTGCATGCGCACACATCAGGCCCTGACAGACACATACACAACCAGGTGATTCCCGCGCACGGGTTGGAGCCTTGTCGCGCCTGCATAAATTTGTGTTTATCTGACCTTTTGCCTATGCGAACTGACAGGTGGGACCCACAAGGAACATGGTCAATTTAACTAGTCAACATGGCGCCACGCAGACTATTTGGCCGGTCAACAGAGTGCAATCCGATGCTAAACTGTGAGCAAGTGACCGTATAATCACCGCAAAACGTATATAGTGACCGTAATCAGCTTATTCTGAAGTTCGGTGACCGTATTATGCTTTTCTCTCTGTAGGCCCTCCAAAACTACATCTCTACACGTTCTCGCATGTTACATCTAACAACTATGCAATACAACACTACTACTACACTCTAACACAATAAATCATATGTGTTTTTAGTTTTACTAGATATCATATTGTTACTTATAATTATTCAGTTTGCATACATTAAAATTGCCTTTGAAATGTATGGCCAGTATCATCTACCGCGCGGGAAAAATCCCGCCCTTTCCTGTTTAATCGGATTTGTATCGATGGATCGTGCGAAACAACAAAACTATAGTACTATACAGTACTACAAGTGATAGTTCACTGGGCCGTCGTGTCGTCTACTCCTCCATCGTAAGAGTGGAGCGCTCGCTTTCATAAATCTTCTAGTCTCTTTCGCCGACATGTGGGACAGCAAGCTACCGGGTCCACGTGCCATACCGGAATACAGTGCAGAGCAGCCGGGGTGAAGCACCCCAGTCATGGCGCCGGCGTAGTAATGAGCAATGAGGCGTCAAATCACAAGCTGCACCTTTCCCGCAGTTAAGTTGGAGGGACGAAGCAACCATCATTTCACTCGTTGCTGAATCCGCTTCTCCCTCATCTTCTTCAACTTAACCACGTGTTGCTTCTGCCGTTGTTCTGCCTCATGTGGGACGCGGATCGGCTTGGTAAAGCACTGACACGTGGGACCACATGTTAGCAAACCGCCAGGACAACGTCCTCCGAAAATAAGAAGCCTAATCCTAGACTTACAAAGGGCTACGTAGCTGCTACGTATACTTTCCATCTAATCTATATATGCCCCCTGATTTTTAGGTGGGGTGGGCCTAATCCTCTCCTTTAATCCAATCAAATAGTCCCACGTCACGTCAGTTCGTAACTTTACGTAAACCATTACGTGGATGTAGCATTGCTCAAATAAGAAACCTCCCCCGCCATCCGCGCGGCAAAATCACCTCCTTTTTACTAATCTTGATTCTATAATTTTTTAGATCAATATAATTGAGATTTGTATAGATAGCACACAAGAGCAAAACCAAGTGGTACGGTTAAGGGCATCCACAATGTGTAGCCAAATGTGAAAATAGCTTTTGGCATCGTGGGAACCATTGTGGACGGTGTTGCCAAAGACAAAAAGATGGAACCGAAGCTCCCTGATTGATTGATTGAAGGAATAGAAAAATGCAACGTCTCTCCTCTTTCTCCCATGCTTGGACGCATGTAGTATAATATAGTAGCACAGAGTCTACTCCCCTTTCCCTTCTATCACAAATCACAAAGCAGTGAGGCGTCAAATCACAAAAGCACGGACGAAGCAACCATCATTTCACTCTTCGCTGACTCCGCTTCTCCATCGTCTTCTTCGAGAAACCATCTCACCGCACTAGTACTCCTAGTAGTACTAGTAGGCCCTCCACTATGTGCTCGATGCCACATTTTTGAAAAGCGGTCCACGTACATGCAGATGCTAGTTGAACTTTTTTTAGCACCGGTCACACAGTGTAGGAGATTTGGCATTGATGCCAGTTCAGGCCAGGCACATATAAACTAGTAATAAATTACACAACGACCAGTGTCTTGGGCTGTTGGTTCTCGTAAGAAAGTAAGAAAGGACAGTGACGTGCTTACTTTACTAGCTCAACAAATTTGGCACCGGACCAAGTAGAAGCATCGATGCCTAGAATTCTTTACTTGGCACCGGCCTGGATAATGTAGAGCATCGGTGCTAAATGTCAAAAAGAAAATTTGGCACCGATTTTAGCCTACATAGTGGAAGGGGCCTTCTACTATGTGCTTGGTGCCACATTAGTAAAAAGGCAGCCAGGTACACAGAGATTTGGCATCGACTCTGTTTTAGCACCGGCCACACAGCGTGCAAGATTAGGCATCGACTCCAGCTCGGCCCCACGTACACATAAACTAGTAATATAGTGGAAGAACGGCAGCGCGCTCGGGGCTGCTTCGCATGACAAAGGACGGGCAACACGCTTAGTTTATTCGCTCAAAGAATTTGGCATCGGAGCACGAAGATGCATCGACGCCCAGAATTTTTTATTTGGCACCTGCTGGGCAATTTAGGGCACCGATGCCAAATGTCCAGAAAGCAAATTTGGCACTACTTTTGGCCCACATAGTGGAAGGCCTAAAGGACTTCCTGGATGCAAATAAGGCGGTTGTCTCTGCTTGCAGGTGGCACTTGCGAACGACTTACCGTGGTCTCCCTCAATGGTGTTCTCCGTCGAACGCACTTCGCCAAACCACAAAAAAAAAGATATCGTCGACGTCACCGCAATGGGGAAGGAAGTCAAATATAGTTACTACCTCCATTTTTTTTGTACACAAGGCCAGTATATCAAAATTACAATTTGCAAAGGGCCACTAACACTAATCGAGGCAAAATTGATGGGGTTAGCAACCAAGGACATTAATATCCCCTGCATGCATGCGGAAGTGAGAAGGTTGGTTTGCATGGCGCTGCATTAATCAAGCGACGAGGAGTGAGATGGTTAGCTCTTTGGTCTTTGGAGAAAAAAATACGTATTAATTGACACGTGAAACGAGGATTTGTATCGATTAAACCCCGCGAAGGAAAACCCCGCCTTTCTTTTTTAACACTAGTACTCCTAGTACGTGCGTACTTATCCTGTTTGGGTCTACGCCTTGCATTGCCAAACTTCGCCACACATTTTTGCCAAGCTTGCCTAAAGTTTTCAAAATGAGAAGGAGGTACACTTGCGCATGGCTATCGCGGTCGCACCGCACCCTCACACGGTCGCTTCTGCACGCCGCGGTCGCACCACACCCTCACACAGTCGCTCCTGCACGCCGCAAACCCAACCAAGGGAACACACCCTCACTGACACGTGCTGTCGCATGTGAACAAACCAAACTCAGCCATCCTATTGCTGACACATAATTTTCGTTCATAGAGTATGTTTATCCAACTGCATGTTGGGGAGTATCCGTACGGCCCGTGCAGTGGTCTGTTGGGGAAGAAGAAGAGGTGAGGAAGAAGGAAAGAAGGGTTAGGAGACGTAGGATATTCATCCAACCGCCAGAAATGGTAGACTGACCCAAGTCAGGCGACTTGCATAACAAATATATGTTTTTACACAGCAAAAGATCCATAAAAACAACAACATAAAGAAAAACTATCACTGCTCGCGGAAAGAGACGACCTCGTCGTCTTTGGCTGCTGGCGCGAACCAGCCGTCGCTACCACGTGTGTCTCCGCACCGTGGTTGTCCTCGGCCTCCAGCTACTCGTTCAAGCGGAGTGTGCGGGCGCTCTGCACGGACGAGAGCACAGCCTGGTTCAAGTTGAGGACGTCTGGTTCCGCCTGTAGGAGGGCCTCGATGGCAGTGGCATCCGCGCGCTCCGCGTCGAGTCGAGCCTCCGCCGCCCGGTTCAAGTCCAGGACGTCCGGTTCCGCCTGCAGGAGGGCGTCGATGAGAGCGGCATCCGCGCGTTCTGCGTCGAGTCGAGCCTCTGCCGCCCGATTCAAGTCCAGGACGTCCAGTTCTGCCTGCAGGAGGGCCTCGATGGCAGTGGCATCCGCGCGCTCCGCCTCAAGTTGAGCCTCCGCCGCCCGGTTCACATCCACGACATCCGGTTCTGCCTCCAGGAGAGCGTCGATGGCAGTGGCATGCGCGCGCTCCACGTCGAGTTGAGCCTCTGCCTCCCGGTCCTCCTTTAGTATCGCCATGTTGAACCGCTGGTCCGCCTGCACCATGGGGGACTCGGACGCCGGTGCGAAGTCGACGTCCATCGTCTCATACCCATCGGTGGCCTTCTGCGCCGCGACCTCCGCCATGAACATTGGATCGGCTTCCTCCTCCTCATAGCTTGGCTCAAGAGAACTCGGGGATTGGCCTGCCGCAAAGCGAGCTTGGGAACGGAGGTCTGTGGCGCCGACCGCCGCCGCGATTTCTGCGCGGCGCTCCAGCGTCAGCATCTTGTAGTAAGTGATCTTGCGGCGCACCATGGCTTTCTGGCGAACTAGGGGACGCTTGATGTGGGCTAGGGGATCGAAAGGTGGGGGAATGGGCTAGAGATTTGGTGTGGTTTTAGGGCAGTGGCTGGCGTAGGCCGAGCAGCGAAGGTTCTGGTGTGAATAGTGGTTTCGGTGACGACCGGTCAATCGGTTTTGACTGTACATCGCTCTTGTCGCGTTCGCGTTGCAGCCCGGCACGCTGGACCCTCCATGTCGCTCACCGAATGGAACGCGCTTCGTCTTGCATTTTCGCTCGCTTGTGGGACCGCAGTTGAGAGCAAACCGACGTCCCTCCCCCTCCCCCGCCCGCATCATTTATTATACCACCACTCCCTCCGTTTTATGCGGAGTAAATAAAAACAGGGAGTATACTACGGATGAGGATCCCCTGACGTGGCCGAACCCATTGAGTAACTGACATGCGGGGCCTAGCAAGCATGGGGTCCGCCAGTAAGTGACCGAAAGGGAGGGTAAGGCAGGGATACCTACGTCAGAGGATCCACTTCCACTATACTACTTTGACCAAATGTTAGAGTAATAATATATGACATGCAACTTACACAAATGTTAGAGTAATAATATATGACATGCAACTTACACAAAGCATACAGGGTCTAATGCGTTTTTCGAGGCTAACTTTGACCAAATGTTAGAGTAATAATATATGACATGCAACTTACACAAAGCATACGGTCAAATTCGTATGTGAAAGGAGTTTCCAATGATATAATTTTCACATTATACATCTCATGTACTATTAATCTTGTCAATAGTCAAATTGGAAACCATCTCGAGTACAAATCTAGGAGTACGATACGAATCTAACAATATTGATTGGGCATTGTTGAATGTTGATACCTTTTTGATCAAAGTAGAGATACTCTGACTACACATAAAACTTACATGTAAACTAGAAAGGATAGGGGGAGTATATTGTACGTTCAAAAACGAAATGAACATTGAATACCCTTTATATATGATTTGCGGATGCTATGATCACCGGTTCAAAATTTTGAATCCGCCTTAGGTATCACGTGCCCCCACTCGTTCCCTCTCGATTTCATCTCGGGGTCCGGAGATCTATTGAAAGAGGACTAGGGTGGGTACATGCGAATGATACTCGGCGGAATGTTCAAATGAGGCATGCGGGAGGATGGACTCGACTGGAGGGCGACATGATCGATGGAGAAGAGGGTTGGAGAGGAATGAGAAATAAGCAAACGCCACATGACTATACTTGAACGGCTCAAATAAACAATAAGTTGTCTCGCTTGGCCTACATAGTGAAAGGCCTAATGTGCAACGCGGAGCACTGACGCTTGAATATGGCCGGGAAAACAGGGAAACCGACATGTGGGGCACACCCGTCGGGACGACGTAGCGCAGACTAGTCCAATGGAGGAGCTGGCCCACGACCTCCTCGCCACCGACAACCGTTCATGTGGGTCGTTGGGGCCAACAACGGGGCGCAACTCCAGCACCGCCTCTGGACACAGCGACCGCGGTGAGCGATACGCTCATATCATCGCTAGACACGGTCGGTTTTAGTGTGCCGAGGGTGGCGTTAGTGCTGTGGCACGACCAACGGTATGTTTGGTTTGTGCCCAAGGTTGCCTCATCAAAGCATTGGGTAGCCAAAATTTTGGTTGAGGTATTGGTTGCCCATGATTTGGCCGACATTGGCACGAAAAATGAACTAGAGTTGGCTAGAGTTAATTGGCATGCCAGAGAAATGGCAACCATCCAAACAAAGACCAATCTTTGGGTCATGACCAAAATTTTGGTTGAGGTATTGGTTGCCCATGATTTGGCCGACATTGGCAAGAAAAATGAACTAGAGTTGGCTGGAGTTCATTGGCATGCCAAAAAAATGGCAACCATCCAAACAAAGACCAATCTTTGGGTCATGACCAAAATTTTGGTAAGGTGCACTTTGGCCACAATCCAAACACACACCAACACCCGGCTTGTCGAGGCTGCACGGGGCGCCGCGACGCGTCCGCGGAGTGGTGTAGCGCGGCCAACTGCATCCTCTATACCTGAGACCATGCCAGGTCGTCTTGCTTTTTCAATGACATGCGGGGATCGCATGTGAGCAAAGGGAATCTCCAACGTTTCCACGACCACAACTGACTACCCTGGCACACAAAAACCCTCGTCCCTCGCGCCGTCGTGCGGTGCGTTCCCAGCCGGCGCCAGCTGCCCGCATTCATGTCATCCATTCGTATGTCGTCGTTAAGAGGCTCGGTGCCCGAGGAACCAACTCCGGCGACTTAATGACGCACCCGGACGCTTGGCCTCACCGGAATGCGCTACTTAAAGCGGCAACACCCAGCTAACCTCCACACCATAGCGCATCGTCCTCCTACCTGGCACCACATCCGCCATGACCGCAAGTGCGAACGCTCTGCAGGAGAGCTTGTCTTCGGGGATGAAGCTCGAGGTCGCCTCTCGCGGCGCAATAGCGGCGTAGCCGGACGCGGACGCGGCCGTACAAGCGGTGGCCACGCTGGCGGCCGACGACGGGAGCACCATCAGCCACGCGTCCTACTTGCCGCCGTCCAACGTCCGGCACCACCGAGGTCGGGGACTCCCCCGAGGATGAGTAGGGCATGAGAGGCGGCAGGGCATGGTGTGGCAACTGGCCGGTCCGTATCCCGTGTTCTACTCTTCCTCGTCGGAGACCGCACCTTCACTTCACAGCTCTTGAACCCCGCCCCCGTACATAGAGATCGCAGATGGAGGACGTCGGTAATGCCTCGGTTCCGATGCGCCAGGTGTCTTCCAGTTATTCGCCGTCATTGCCATGTCATTTGCTTGCGTGTTGCATCTTGCCATGTCAATATCTGCATTTCATTTTCATGTCTTTCAAAACTTGCATCCGGTCTTTTCCCCGTTGTCCGTTTCGCGATCCGACTCACTCGCACGCGCCCGTCGCCCCTCTCAGACCTTGTTTCGTGAGCAGGATACAAACGTTCTTGGAATGGGCCAGTATTTGTCGAGTGGCCTTGGTATAGCACCGACAGACCGCCCGTCAAATTTCGTTCCATTTGGAGGTCGTTTGATGCCCCAACGGTTAACCGCATAGCCTGAAAACCCCCTTCTCTTTGCAGCCCAGCACCCCTCCTAATCAGCCTACTACCCCCTCCAAACCCCCTCCATGCTCTCGGTCGTTCGATCACGATCATGTGGGCGAAAACCGTGCCTCATTTGGACTCTCCTAGCTCCCTCTACCTATATATTAATCCCCTTCCCCGAATTTTCGGGCAAAACCCTAGATCAATTCCCCTCCGCGTCACCGGACGTTTCATCCTTCCCCGCCGGACATTTCCGCTGCCGCCTCCACCTCACTTCGACCAATCAACGCCCGCCACGTCGCCAATCCGCCGCCTCAGCCACTCCCGCACCGCCACGTCACCAGTCGCCCGTCCCCGCCGCCGCGCCTCACCCGCCGGCCCGCCGTGGCCCGCGCAGGGCCCTTCGGGCCCGGTTCGCCGCCCCGCTGCCTCGGGTACCCGCGCACGCCCGTGCGAGGCCGCCCGAGCCTCCCGTGCGCCTCCCGCCTCCGTGCTCCGCCGCGCCGCGCCCGCCGCCGCCTGTGGAGCTCGCCGCCAAGCTCGTCTCTGCCCCGGCCTCCGCCGCCCAAGCTCATGGCCGCCGCCGCCCCGTCTCGTCGCCGGCACCCCGGTGCCCGAGCGCCGCCCCTGCTCCCTCCTCTCCAGCGCCGCCCACCTTGCCGCCGGCACGCCGTCGCCATCTCCGGCCGGATCCGGCGAGATCCGGCCCGGATCCGCCCGGGTGGACGAGATCCACCCATCCCCGCAACCAAACAGGTGCCCCCACGCACGGATCTCCCCGTCCCGCTTCATCCCGTCCAGATTTTCGGAGTGGTAAATTTTTGCCAAGTCCCGAAATTGTTGCATTATGTTGCTCTGTTCTTCATGCCATAACTTTGTGCTCGGTGCTACGTTTCATGCGTGCAATATATCGAAATGTTCATTGGGAGATGCTCTTCATTTTGTTCCATTGTGCCATGCTTGCTTGAGTTCATCTTGATTCCCTAATCATCGTTGCAAGAGTGCTATGTGCTGTTAACTGCTGTCTGTTATCAGAACTTGGTGATTTGTCTTTTTCATTGCATTTTGTGTGTGCATCCTATGAGCATGATCTCTACATGTATTTTGATCTACATCACACCATCTTTACTTCGGTGCTTGAATTGTATTTTTGTGATCTATGTGGTGACTAGCACAAGCATGCAAAGTAGCCTCCATGATGTTGCTGATTTCTGTGACTTGGTTATTTCTGCCAAGTCTGAGTCTGTTATATTTTGTTGCCATAGAAATCTGCTGCTACAAGTCATTGTATGCATGATCTGGAGATGTTCTCTAAGGATGTTTTGTTGTTGATGTTATGCTCTATCCATCTATGCCCTTGGTTGCATTTATAGCCTACTGTAGCTTGTTGTGATCGTGCTCTCAAGTTGCTAAATAATGTTTCTGTCAGCCTGTTAACATGAAGTTCGTTGTTGCCATGTGTTTTGTTAGTGATCCATGCACCCTATGAACTTTCTCTTGCCATGCTTAGCTTCATAATAATGCCTTCTTACTGTTGGTTACCTTGCCATGCCATATAATTCTCTGTGGTGAGTGGTTCAAGCTCACCTACATGCCTACTTATCGTTATTCCTGCCAAGCTCTGTTTTTCTTCTAAGTTTGAATCTGTCATATTACTTGCTATGTTTACATGGTTGCCATCATATCTTCTGTGCCATTTTGGCTCGTGATCAGTAAGGGACTTTTGTTCTAGGCTATTATTAGATTCATGCCGTGCCTTTGTTTTCTATGATCTGTTTCTGTAGCATGTTGTTTGATAGCTCTAAACTTTGCAACCTGATGTTATTTCTGCCATGTCCAGTGATTTTCTGCTAAGTCTGTGAATCTGTTATTATTTGCAATCTTGCCATGTCCTTTTGAGCATGCTCTAGTGATTTCTGGAGATATCTCAGTGTTTATATTTTGTTGTGCTTTACCTGTAGATCACGTCCATGCCTTTTGTTTTCATGTTGGGGTCCTGTAGCATATTGTTTTGATGCTTGCTAGATGCCTAGTTGCTGTTTTAGACAGGTTGTTGTTATATCTTGTTTGGAGTGTATGTGTTGCACCGTTGCTCCGTTTGGGCTGTGCTCTATATGCAACTTGCTTAGAATTGCATGTAGTTCCATATTATCTTGTTGCATCCTTGTGTTGAGGTGTTTGCTTGATGTTTGTATGCATTTTGCATCAATGCCATGTTTAACTTGTTTTGCTCATATCTTCTAGGCCGTAGCTCCGAATCTAATGAACTTTGTATGTAACTTTACTAGAATTTCATGTAGATCATCTTGGTGCATCTTAACTTGCTGTTTAACTACTTGAACATAAATTTTATTCAGATCTGGACCAATTTCGAAATTTGCATATGAGGACTTACCGGATTTGTTATATGTTGTTTCCGGCCTCATTTAAACTTGCTTTGATGTGTTGTTCTTGTATGCATTATCTCTTGCCATGAGTAGCTTCATATAGTCTTTGTCATGCATCATACTTGGTTGAGCATCATGCCCTGTTCATGTGTGGTGTGTTTACTATGTTGTGTGCTTCTTCTCGATAGTTCCCGTGTCGTTGCGATCGTGAGGATTCGTTCGTCTTCGTGGCTTCATCTTCTTCATGGACTCATTCTTCTTCCTAGCGGGATTTCAGGCAAGATGACCGTCACCTTGGATCTCATTACTAACATTGCTATGCTAGTTGCTTCGTTCTATCGCTATGCTGCGCTACCTATCACTTGCTCCTCAAGCCTCCCAAATTTGCCATGAACCTCTAACCTTTGTCACCCTTCCTAGCAAACCGTTGTTTGGCTATGTTACCGCTTTGCTCAGCCCCTCTTATAGCATTGCTAGTTGCAGCTAAAGATGAAGATTGCTCCATGTTGGATTATGTTTATGTTGGGATATCACAATATCTCCTATTTAATTAATGCATCTATATACTTGGTAAAGGGTGGAAGGCTCGGCCTTATGCCTGGTGTTTTGTTCCACTCTTGCCGCCCTAGTTTCCGTCATACCGGTGTTATGTTCCTTGATTTTGCGTCCCTTACGCGGTTGGGTGATTTATGGGACCCCCTTGACAGTTTGCTTTGAATAAAACTCCTCCAGCAAGCCCCAACCTTGGTTTTACATTTGCCTCACCTATTTCTTTTCCCTAGGGAGTCGCTCTCCCGAGGGTCATCTTATTTTACCCCCCCGGGCCAGTGCTCCTCGGAGTGTTGGTCCAAACTAGAGCCACTTGCAGCGCCACCTCGGGGAAACTTGAGGGCTGGTTTTAATTGTACGTAGTGTTCATCCGGTGTGTCCTGAGAACGAGGTACGTGCGACTCCTATCGGGATTGTCGACACATCGGGCGGCTTTGCTAGTTTTGTTGTACCATCGTCGAAATGTCTTGTAACCGGGATTCCGAGACTGATCGGGTCTTCCCGGGAGAAGGAATATCCTTCGTTGACCGTGAGAGCTTATAATGGGCTAAGTTGGGACACCCCTGCAGGGTATTATCTTTCGAAAGCCGTGCCCGCGGTTATGTGGCAGATGGGAATTTGTTAATATCCGGTTGTAGAGAACTTAACTTAAAATGCATCAACCGCGTGTGTAGCCGTGATGGTCTCTTCTCGGCGGAGTCCGGGAAGTGAACACGGTTTATGGGTTATGTTTGACGTAAGTAGGAGTTCAGGATCACTTCTTGATCATTGCTAGTTTCACAACCGTTCCTTTGCTTCTCTTCTCGCTCTTATTTGTGTAAGTTAGCCACCATACTTGCTTAGTCGCTGCTGCAACCTCACCACTTTACCCCTTCCTTACCCATTAAGCTTTGCTAGTCTTGATACCCATGGTAATGTGATTGCTGAGTCCTCGTGGCTCACAGGTTACTACAACACAAGTTGCAGGTACAGCTTATGCGATGATCATGACGCGAGAGCGATGTTACTTGTTTTGGACTTCTTCTTCTGCTTCTTCAGGGGATAGGTTCCTAGTCGGCAGCCTGGGCTAGCAGAGTGGATGTCGTTTGAGTTTCTGTTTGTGTTTCATCCGTAGTCGGATGTTGATCTTATGTATGATGTATTGATGTATTCTTGCGGCATGTGTATGCCTTGTATGTATCCCCATCTATTATGTAATGTTGATGTAATGATATCCACCTTGCAAAAGCGTTTGAATATGCGGTTCTATCCTTGATGGGACCTTCGAGTCTCTTTAGGTTAGTATTGCATATTGGGCGTGACAAGTTGGTATCAGAGCCTCGACCGACCCTAGGAGCCCCCTTTGATTGATCGTGTAGTTTCGCCGTTGTTGAGTCTAGAAGAAAACTTTTTCTGAGTCTAGTTATATCGGAGAGTAGGAATTCTTTTTACTCCTCAGTCCCTTCGTCGCTCGGGTGACGAATTTTGACGTAAGTGTTTCGACTTACTTCTCTTCTCCTTCAAATTTTTCTTTAGGATCACGCGGTTAGCTTTTGTTTGTTGTCCATCCTCTTTTCAATCCGGTGCACCTCTCTTCGAGTGGTTTCGCTCCTCGCCATCTTTTGCAAGATCAGTAATCAGTGCTTTCCCAACCGACGTTGTTTCCCCATCCGAAGTTGTCCTGGTTTTTCCCACCCGCCCACCCCTCTTCTTCTCGGAACCGGAGCCCATAATCAAGTATCCACCCTACTCGTGCGAAGTTTTTGCATTTTTCTCCTCAATCATTTCAACCGGTGTCTTCTCTTCAAGTTATTCGTCGGTTCCCTGTTTCAAGTGGCCTGTGTTTTCCCGCCCTCCCACCCCTTTTATTCCCGGAGTCCGAGCCTTTATTCAAGCATCAAGTTTCATTCGTACGGAGCTTCTTCAGTCTTTCCTCAATCATTTCAACCGGTGAATTCTTGTCAAGTTCATCATTGATTCGTCTTGTTTTCTTCTCCGGTGGATTCAATTCCAATTTTTGCTAGTGATTATATTCTTTCCTCAGCTCAAATGTTTCCCGTTGCTCGTTCCCCTCTCGTCATTTAATCGTTCCAGAGTGTTGAAAACATCTCAGGAGATTCGTCTGTGTTCGAATTAATTCGAGGTTGTCACCTCATTCAAATATTTCAATTGTTCCGGTGCATCATTTCCCATTCAACAATCCTTTTTTTTCAACGGTGATTTCTCTTCAGTGGGCCCTAACCCACAGGTCTTTTCCCAGGATTTACCTGACTCTTCTAATTTTCCCGGAGTTATTCACAAATCCTTGTCAAAGTTTGACGTAAGTATGAATTTCATCAGTCAGATGCTTCTCCAAGATTGCTTTCAAATTCTTTCATGATCGGGTCAACCTTTTTCCTCTTTTCATTCTCCCGGAGTATCTCATCAATTTTGGTGTTGTTTCTCGTCGTCATTTTCAACATTTGAGGACCGAAGAAGAGTTTCTCTTAAATCTTGTCCGTTCTCCCGAAGATTCATGTCGCTAGCTTGATGCTATCCACACATATTGTTTCTAGTCGTGCAAATATTTTCACCCATCCGGAGTATTTCAGGAGTTGTTTTAAGTCTCAATTGTCCGGAGGCCTCCATTTCAGAATATTTCTTCGTTCTAAGTTTTTCAAATCCGTTCTCCGATCATTCTATATTCATGCCTTTTCGTTCGTCTCCATATTCTTCCGGTGCTTCGTTCAAGTATGCTTCAATCAGCTCGCGATCTCTTCTTTCAATTGCATCTTGATTCCCTCAAGTATATTCGTGCTTTTCCTATTTTCCCGGTGAGTCATTCTCCTTCGTCATTCAATTTTGAATTCCTACGGTGGCTCGTTCAAGATTCTTTCTGTTGTTATCATATCAATTAATTCGTTCTTTCCAGCCCTACCGGTGGTTCATGAAGACTTTCCCAAATTTTGCGCTATATCCCCCCTTAATATTTCCAACGAGAATAAGTAGTATGCAAATCCATTGTTTCTCATCAATTTAATCGATGGAGGATAAGCATAACGTAATCCTCATTCTTCTTTCTTCAAGTGGTTTTATCTCTTCTTTTCGGAGATTGTTCATCTTATCACATTCTCGGTTCAAAGTGTTTTCATCTTTCTTTTCCGGAGTTCCAAGCTTCTTGTCGGTTTTGTCACGAACCTCCATTCAAATCATCGCAAGGTGTTGAGGATATAACCGTTAGAGTCACCCGCCCAGGAGGGGCCGGGTTACGTCATATTGGACATCACGCGAAGCCCAGCATCAAACTTGAAGACGGCGGGTCAATAATGGGCTTAAGACCCGGAGATGGCTTAAGGCCCGTAGTGTTAACCGCCGTTAGGGTGAAACTTGTAGTGTAAAACAAGAATAGTTAAGAGTCCGAGCCGGACACTGTTATGAGCCGGCCGGGACTCTGAGAGCCGCTGGGCATCAACCTCTCTATATAAAGGGATGACCCGGTGGCGGATTAAGGACAAGTAAGACAAACTCGATAACCAGGCAGGACGACTTAGCTCCTGGTGATTGAAACCCTAATCAATACCATCTCAACTGGACGTAGGCTTTTACCTTCACCGTAAGGGGCCGAACCAGTATAACCCTCGTGTTCCTTGTCCCGTTTAACCCCTTTAAGCTTCCTAGCTGCGATGGCTCCACGACTAAGTCCTTGCACGAGGACATCTGCCATGACAATTCCACGACAGTTGGCGCCCACGGTGGGGCCAGCGCACGGTGGATTTGAGTTCTTGAAGGGCAGCTTCGAAGGGCTCAAGGGATACGCTGTGGGCCGGATGACCAAGAGTCGTCGCGGCAAGCTCTACATCGACGATGCAAACTGGGGCCTCGACGCCGGCTCAATTGAGTACGGGTACAGGGTCCCCTTCGGCGGAATTCACGTCTTCATTGGCAAGATTGGTGAGCTGGGCCCTGAGCCGGATCTCTGCGCCGATCTCATCGAGACGGCTTAGCGTGCACGAACCGCCCGGGCTTTACCTGCCTTGAAGCATGCTTTTGTGGGATGTGTCCACGGAGGACCCTCTGAAGGATCTGGATCTGGTGATGAGACGGCCGCCGGCTCTGAAGGCGAGTCGTCTACGGATGAGTCAAACTCGTTGTATCAACTTCAAGATGGCAGGCTCAGGGGTTGTTCCGATGGCGACTACATTCCAGACCCCTTTGAGCCGCCGAGCCGGGTTGGAATCTTCATGGCCGGCGCGCAACCTATTCAAAACCCCGCCTCCGGGTCAGGAAGCCCGGTGCCGTCGCCGGCTCAGGTGCTGATGGATCTCACAGACAAGATGACGGTCCTGTTGACCGCTACAGTTGCTCCGGCGGATCAAGTTCAGCATGACGCGGAGGTGGCACAGTTAAAGTTGGATCTAGCAAAGGCCAAGGAGGATCTGGCGGCGGAGGGGATCAGGATGGCTGCAGAGAGGGCGGCTGTCGACGCCCAGACTCAACTGATTCAGGCACAGTCCTTCCGGCTCACGATGGATCAAAACGCGTCCAATGAGGTCATGTGAAGGAGGCATCAAAAGGCCCAATCTCGACTCCCTCCGGTTTACGACCCTCAAAACCTCTTCAACACGCCGGGTGCAGGATCTAGTAACCCGCCAGAGATCATAGTGCCCGGGGCTGGGACGTCAATTCAGCCCCAGGTGATGGGACCTCCCCGGGTGAACCCTGCCCCACCTCAGTACGTACCAATACCACCGGGTCATTATGCCAACCCATTGGAAAACATGGTCGCCGCGGCGGCGCGGCTGGTGGCTCTCCCAATTGATGGTGACTCTCCAACGGCGGTTGAAACCCGTCGGGTCAGAGAACTCCTTCAGACGGCTCTGGCGCAGCAAGAGGCATATTCTTATAGCCGGGACAGGATTCATTCAACCCCTCGTCCAGGCCGGAGCTCGAGTTATAGCAGACACATGGTCTCAGCGACCGGCTCAAGTAATGTCCGACGCCATGACTTGCCTCCGGGCCACGGCCCGGCTCATAACGGGGCCTTTCATGTGGTAGACCAAGACAGAGCACGGCAAGAGGCGGAGCAGGTGCCTCAGTTGACGGCTTACCAGCCACCCCCGGCTTATCCGACGGCTTCCATCGACGTGGGTGTGCCTACGAGGACTGGAGGTGTCCCTTTTCTAGTGCCGGCTCTCCGCAATGAACGTCTGCCCAAGGATTTCAAAGGGCCTAGGAAGGTGCCTAATTACACGGGTTATTTACAACCCGGGGCCTGGATCGAGAGTTACAAGATGGCCATAGAGTTGCTGGAGGTCAGCGAAGCGGCAATGGCCAAGTACTTCACCATGATGTTAGATGGGACTGCCCGCACTTGGTTGAAAGTGCTGCCACCGAATTCCATCGGGTCTTGGGCTGAGCTGAAAGGCCGGTTCATCCAAAACTTCAAAGATACCTGTAGGCAGTCTATGTCAATTGTGGATTTGACTAACTGTAAACAGCAGGAGGGTGAGTCTACAACCCATTGGGTTCGCCGGGTCAAAGAGATAATACATTCATCTGATAAGATGGATGCCGGCTCTGCGGTCTTAATGTTGGAGCAGAATTGTCGTTTCCTGCCCCTGAAGATGAAACTTGGGAAGCTCAAGCGCGATTGCAATGATATGGGTACGCTGATGGCGGCTCTCGTCAAGTACGCCGACTCTGATAGTACCAAGGATCCCGCGTCAGATGATGAAAGGACAGGGATGGGAAAGAAGAATGGCAATGGCAAGGGTCCTCAGCATAACCCGGCGAACCAAGGAGGTAGCAAGCGTAAGGCTGATGGCAGCATGGAGTTTGTGGCCAATGCCAGCTCACAGGGTAACAACTAGCGACGTAAGGGGAGGCCACCTCCCCGAGCTGGCGGTTCAGGCCCAACGCTTGAGCAGTTGTTGAATGAGCCTTGTCCAAGGCATGGCTCTAGGGAGAAGCCAGCTACTCATCTATGGAAAGATTGCGCAATCATGAAGGCCTTTAAGAATTCCAATGCCTTTAATGGCAACAATGGCTCGGGCGGCGGCTCAAGCGCTGGCGGCTTTCATGGCCCGGGCGGCGGCTCAAATCCCAATCCTCAGAATGTTCAAGGAGGCTTTAATCAGCAGTTCTGCCAGGGTCATCAACAGCAGCAGGGGGGATACCAGACCAATCCAAAGCATCTCAATGGTGGACAGTATCATGTGTTTACCACCAGTCTGTGTAAGTGAGATTAGAAGCTTCATAAGAGGGCTGTGAATGCTGTTGAGCCGGCGGTTCCACGCTATTTAAGATGGTCTGAGCAGCCTATTGTGTGGAGTAGGGAGGATCACCCTCCCCGGGTTGATAATCCGGGTCACCTGGCCCTGGTAGTGTCTCCTCATGTGGGAGGATATAAGTTCACTAAGGTGCTCATGGATGGAGGCAGCAGCATCAACATCCTCTATTATGAGACCTTCCGTTGTATGGGGTTGATTGATAAGAACCTCAGCCAGTCCAATACTGTTTTCCATGGTGTAGTGCCTGGTAAGTCAGCTTATCCAGTTGGTAAGATCAAGCTGGAAGTGGCCTTTGGAGATGAGTACAACTACAGGGCGGAAAAATTGACCTTTGAGGTGGTCAAGATAAGAAGTCCGTATCATGCCATATTTGGGCAGCCGGCTTACGCCAAGTTCATGGCACGGCCGTGTTACGTATATTTAGAGCTCAAGATGCCGGGTCACAATGGGACCATTACGGTTCATGGCAGCCGAAAGATAGCCTTGGAGTGTGAGGAAGGTGACGCGGCTTATGCAGAATCTGTTTGTGCAACAGAGGAGTTGAAGTTTTACAAGGACAATGTTGACCCAACAGAAATGACATCTCTGAAAAAGCCGACCACGGAGCATGAGCCGGCAATGAAATTTAAGTCAGCTGATGAGACTAAACTTGTTGATTTCGTTCCAGGTGACTCATCTCAGCAGTTTAGCATCAGTGCCAATCTGGATCCAAAATAGGAAAGCGTGCTCATCGAGTTCATCCGTGAGAATAGGGACATTTTTGCATGGAAACCTTCTGACATGCCAGGTGTACCTAGATAACTCGCTGAGCACACTCTCAATATTGATCCGAAATTTAAGCCGGTCAGGCAATTCCTTCGGCGGTTTAATGAGGAGAGGCGGAAAGCCATTGGTGAGGAGGTGGCTCGGCTCTTGGCGGCCGGGTTTATTGTCGAAGTCTTTCATCCAGAATGGTTAGCTAACCCGGTGCTCGTGCTCAAGAAGAATGGCACCTGGCGGATGTGTGTGGACTACACGGACTTAAACAAGGCATGTCCGGCCGATCCTTTTGCTCTCCCCCGTATTGATCAAATCATTGATGCTACGACGGGTTGTGAGCGCTTAAGTTTTTTGGATGCTTATTCTGGATACCATCAGATTAAAATGGCAGTTAAGGACCAGGAGAAGACGACGTTCATCACTCCCTTTGGAGCCTTCTGTTATGTGTCTATGCCTTTTGGACTCAAGAGTGCACAGGCGACTTATCAGCGTTGTGTGCAGAATTGTCTTCATAACCAGATTGGGCGCAATGTGCATGCCTATGTGGATGATATCGTGGTTAAGTCCAGGGAGAAGGAGACCCTGGTAGATGACCTTAGAGAAACCTTTGATAATCTCCGGGTTTACAAGATGATGCTTAACCCGGCCAAGTGTGTTTTTGGTGTTCCTGCAGGCAAGCTCTTGGGTTTCCTGGTTTCTAACAGAGGCATTGAAGCTAACCCGCAAAAGATAAAGGCAATCACCTCTCTGGCTAAGCCGGCGTGCATCAACGACGTCCAGCGTCTGGCAGGCCGCATCGCTGCTTTGAGCCGGTTTATAAGCCGTTTGGGTGAAAAGGCCATGCCACTGTACCAGTTGATGAAGAAAACAGATGACTTTGTCTGGAACGATGCTGCTAACGCTGCTTTTGAGGATTTGAAGAGACAGCTGGCTGAGCCCCCAGTTCTTGCTGCTCCGGTTGACAAGGAGCCCTTGTTACTGTATGTAGCTGCTAATACACGAGCCGTCAGTGTGGCTGTGATGGTGGAGCGCAAGGAAGAGGGTAAGGAGTATCCGGTTCAGCGGCCGGTTTACTACGTTAGTGAAGTGCTCATTGAGTCCAAACAGCGGTATCCACATTGGCAGAAGCTAGTTTATGGTGTGTTCGTGGCATGCCGGAAGCTTAAGCATTATTTCCAGGGTCACCCCATCACTGTGGTTAGTTCTGCTCCCCTCGGGGATATCATCCAAAACAGAGAAGCCACAGGAAGAGTGGCTAAGTGGGCTATAGAGCTTGGGCCTCATGGTCTGAAATACGTACCACGCACTGCTGTTAAATCTCAAGCTTTGGTGGATTTCATCAACGATTGGACAGAGCTGCAGGTGCCCGAAGAAAAGCCAGATAATACATATTGGACTATTTACTTCGACGGGTCCAGGCAATTGGAGGGCTCGGGGGCTGGAGTTGTTTTAACTTCCCCTAAAGGTGACAAGTTTCATTATGTGCTACGGTTGATGTTTCCCTGTACTAACAATGCGGCTGAGTACGAGGCCTTGCTCCATGGTCTTCCGATGGCTAAGGAGATGAGCTTGAGCCGATTAAGGTGCTTCGGCGACTCAGATTTAGTGGCTCAACAAGTATCAGGCAAGTGGGATTCTAGGGACCCTCTCATGGCGGCTTATCGCCGTGAAGTTGATGCCATTGCTGGACACTTTCAGGGTTACCAAGTAGAGCACGTTGATCGCAGGAAGAACGAAGCGGCTGATGCATTAAGCCGGCTGGGCTCTCAGCGAAAGCCGGTGCCACCTAATACTTTTTTTGACATCTTGCATAACCCTTCTGTTAAGTTGCCTACAGAGGAAGACTTGGCTGTCCCTGACCCGGAGGCACAGTTGGTGGCGGCTCTCCACATTACCCCAGACTGGACAGTACCATACTTGGCTTACATGACCCGGGGAGAGTTGCCTGAGGATGAAACTTTGGCCAGACAAATAACCCGGCGGTCTAAGTCAATGATAATTATCAATGGTGACCTACATCGCCGCAGTGTCACTGGAACTTTCCAGTGTTGTGTTTCCCCTGAGGAAGGCCATGATATTTTGCGTGAGATTCACGAAGGGGATTGTGGCCATCATGCCGGCTCAAAATCTCTTGTGGCCAAGGCTTTTCATCATGGGTTTTATTGGCTGACGGCTCATGCTGATGCGGAGGACTTGGTCAGTAGATGTGACGGTTGTCAGAGGTTCTCACGATGGGCTCATGTGCCGGCTCAGGAGCTGAGGATGATCCAATTACTTGGCCATTTGCGGTCTGGGGGCTTGATATGGTTGGGCCTTTTAAAAGGTCGAAGGACAAGAAGACCCACCTCTTGGTGGCAGTTGACAAGTTCACAAAGTGGGTTGAGGCAAAGCCAGTTAGCAAGTGTGACGCGGCCACAGCGGTTCAGTTCATGAAAAAGGTGATATTTTGCTTTGGTTTTCCACACAGCATTATAACTGACAATGGTACCAATCTGTCTAAAGGCGCCATGGAAGAGTTTTGTCAATGAGAGCATATTCGACTTGATGTTTCATCAGTGGCTCACCCTCAATCCAATGGTCAAGCTGAGAGAGCTAATCAGGAGATCTTGAAGGGCATCAAGCCCCGGCTTTTGGTCCCTTTGCAACGGACGCCGGGTTGTTGGGTGGAGGAATTACCCTCCGTGTTATGGAGCATTAATACTACTCCTAACAGGTCTACGGGTTACACGCCTTTCTTCATGGTTTATTGAGCGGAAGCAGTCCTCCCCAGCGACATCCGTCATGACTCGCCTTGAGTGGCAGCTTATGTCGAGGCGGATAATGAATGGGCGCGCCAAGATGCTCTTGACTTGTTGGACGAACAGCGTGATGTGGCAGCAGCTCACTCGGCGATTTACCAACAAGACCTGCGCCGTTATCACAGCCGCCGGGTTAAGTCCCGGGTCTTCCAGGAAGGTGATCTGGTGCTCCGGCTCATCCAAGATCAAACAGATGCACACAAGTTATCCCCGCCTTGGGAAGGGCCCTTTGTGGTCAGCAAGAACTTGCACAACGGGTCATACTACCTTATTGACGTTCGGGAGCACAAAGATTCACGTAAGTCGGAGGAAGAGACCCGTCGGCCGTGGAACATAGCTCAGCTTCGGCCTTATTACACTTGAGCCACCGGCTCTCATAATGTACATATTTCTATAGCCATGTATATGTTATGATAAATAATAAAGCAGGATGTCTGTCCTTTTCTCCTCCAAAGGTAAACGTGTTATTTCCATTACAACATCACATGGTCACTTGGAGGTGGATCCGGCTTATGATCGTATTCGAATCTAGCCGTAAACAACATGATCACCTGGGGGCTTCCTGTTCAAACATAGGTCGTATTCGAACCAAAGAGAACATAGCCGTCGATACCCACTTGATTAGGCAACCTGCCGAGCTCATTGGGGAGTTTTCCTTGATCATATTTGAATCATAGCTCAACCCCCTTTGGGAACCGACGTGGATCGTATTCGAATCAGCGTCGTTAAACAACTCTTAAAGTCATTTGGGGGCTTCCTGTTCAAACATGGGTCATATTCGAACCTAAGAGAACATAGCTGTCGGTACCCTCTTGATTGGCAACGCCAAACCCGCTGGGGGCTATATGATCGCATTCGAATCTTAGCTTAACCCCTTTGGGACGGTTCTCTGGTCGTATTCGAACCGGAAGCCCCTAAGTTTTGATCTCCTGACTTACAACAAGTTCTTTTGGTAATATCAACAGTGTGCAAGGGCAACTCTTAGTTCGCCGGCTTATTTTTTGATTCACAACGTTGATAGCACATAGTAAGTATTATTGATGCTGGTGAACCGGAGTTGAGATCTTAACCTCATTATTCGGGTTACGTAAACCGGCAGTATACGTGAAGGCTTGTAAGTATGCTATTATGGTTACATCGAGGACATAATTGAGGGCCCAGTCTTGGGTGACTTTGGTTCGTATTCCGGGTTATATATAAGGTCTATGGCTCTCAGTACGGTAAGCCGCCCAGAGACTTGTGTTTTGTTTTCTATGCAGGATGGTTAAAGACAGTTCTTCAAGCATAAGGAAAATAAATGATCAATTGTAACCCGGAGGAATATAAAGAAGCAACTTCAATGGAATTAAGCATTCAACACGTGCACGATGGCACGACAGAGTTAAGTGTTTGTCCTACTCTATTACAAGACTCCCAGAGTCCAAAAGATGAGGCATTGTTTTAAGGTGTAACCATGAGCCGCCTAAAAGTTAAGGTGCTTGTTGAGTCGAAGCTTCCGGCTCATCCCTCTCCGCCCCTCCGGCTGATTCCATGACCTGGAAGGTTGATGATTTCCAGTCAATGCTGCTCAAAGCTTCAAATTGAGCCTCGTCATAAATTAACCCGGCCGGGTCAACTTCTGGAGCGAAGGTATGCTTACGAGTCGGAGGGATCAAGCTGATGGCTTCATAACGTGGAGTGGGGATCCTCTGATTTTCCGCGTCGTAGCCCGGCTGATACTTGGTAAGGTCGGTGTCATTCCCAATCAGGGTGGCCACCGGGCGCACGCTCTTCACACAGGCAGCAAAGTCTTTTTGATCAAAGGGGGTGCCGTCTTCCTCCAGGCTGGGGTATCCAAGAGCGATGTCGGCCGGGTCTAGCTCCGGGAGAAAAGCCTTGGCCCGGCTCAAAGCAGTTATAGCTCCGGCTCTTGCAGAGGCCCGTCTTAGCTCTTAGAAGCGCTGAGGAAGAACGGCAAGCCGTCTGAGTACATCCGCCAGGTGAGTCGGAACCTCGTTGGACAGAGCCACAACGGCTAACGCACGCTGTGACCCGGTGTAGAGTTGCTCCACCAGGGTGTACACGGCCTTCAGCTTGGTCAAAACATTCTGATTAAGGTTGGAGCTTCTGGGACCTGTTTAACAAAGTCAGGTAAGCCGATGGCACTAGTGGGACTTATGAGACAAAGAATGAAAACTTGTTCAAAGCTTGCAGAATGACTTACCGAAGATTGCGGAGACCATTTGGGACACATGGCGTTTTAAGCCGGAGAGTTCGGCGGTTCTCTCAGTTAGAGCAGCCTCTGCTTTTTCGGCCCGGCTTAGCAAGGCGGTTCTTTCCTCGGCCCAAGTTTTTCTTTCTGTTTCAAATTTCTTCTTCAGCTTTTCCTATGTAGCAACACTGAACTTGAATTTGGCATTGGCCTTCCGGGTCTCAGTTTCCTGAGTCTTCAGGCGATTCTTCAGCTCAGAGATTTCAGATTCGAACTTCTTGCAGGCAGCCTGTACAAATTCCGGGTTACAGTGTGAATAATTATCATGCAACATTGAAGTCCCAAGCACTTTGCAAAGCAAAGACACTTGGCACTTGGGGGCTAATGTATGCTGAAAGACTCTATTTATAATTGCCGGTTCATGAAGGTAAGCCGGAAGTTAAGTCAACAACCTATTCTATCATAAGTAATAGACTTGGGGGCTAGCATGGTAAGGATGACTATGGAGTAAGCAAGAGAGTCGTACCTCAGATTTTTGTTGTATCTGCTTCACCATGTCAATCTCCAGGTCCCGGCTGTTGTGCACTTGACCAATGTAACCCGAAACAATGTCTTCAATGCTCAAATTCGCATAGTCAGTGATCTCCAGTCTGGCCCTGCGGTGCTCCAGCAGCTCTTCTTTGGCAGAGCATTTGGCCAGCACAGTGGGTCTCCCCTGCTCAACGAATTCTGTCCGGGTGATTACAACGTCCGGGTCGTCGGCCGGCTGAGCCGGGTTGGGGAACTCCGGGTTAGTAGAAGCCTCTATGACTGGCTCGTCAGTGGGAGCGGTGGCTTCAGGAGCTGAGGTAGATGGCGGCTCTTGAGCAGAAGCCTCCAGTTCAGACAGGACCGGTTTGTTCTTCTTCGCCCTCTTGCTGAGCTTTGCTTGAGCACTGAAAGGACAAAAGGTTAGTACAAAAGCATGAGTACAGATAAGCACAGCATAAGATGATCATCATTACCCGGGGGCGGTCTTGAAAGCCGGCAGGTTAGATTGCATAGAGTCACCAGAGGAAGGTGAAGTTTCCTGATAATTTGAATCAGACAAATTGAGCAGTTGACGGGTAACGCCCGCTAAAGGATGAAAAGGGTATAAGTTGGAGATAACCTCGGTCCGGCGTTTCCTCGATGCTTCAGGTAAGCCGGAGGAGAGGTCTGCATCCTTGTTGGCCCGGGTTTGTCTCCGGCTCTCATGAATCTGTTGCTTCAAAAGAAATTGAGGATCTTGATAAGCTAAAGGATGTGAAAATCTAACTTTCTGGGTTACTCTTCGGACTTTCGGCCTCGGCAAGGGCTCCGAGTCGGAGGAAAGTATAGTTACCTCTTCAGTCACCGGGTTACTCGCTCTGGTATCATCCTGCGGATAATCAAGTCAGTAAGGTGGTTAAAAAACAGACGAAAAGCAGAATAAGAGCCTGACGAAACAAGGGTTACCTCTGACTCGGAGCTATCATCTAGCTGAAGCAGCTCTGAGGCGCTAGGCTTACTCCCCTTCTTGCGGGGAGCGGCTCTCCTGGCGGCTTTCTTAGCCTTCCTGGCCTTTTTAGCGCCTCATGGTCGTACTTGACCTTCAAGAACTTGTCATTAGCCTGAAAAATACGACAAAGATTTCTTAAGGTTCAGATGAAAGCTATTAAAAGGGAAAGCAAGGTGCTCAGGTCAGTGGCTTACTGCCGGAGCCGGGTTAGCTTGGCAGAAGGGGCTTAAGCCGGTTCTCCCGCAGTCTGCTAAGCTCTCGTTCAAGAGGGACTTGGTCATGTCGTCCACGACGTCCTCGGGTAGATCGCTGGGGCTGTGCCGCAGAGGGTCATCCTTCCGGCCCATGTAATTACACATTAAGCCGGGGCGGCGGCTCAAGGGAATCACCCGCCAAGAAAGCCAGACCCGGACCAGATCAACACCGTTGAGGCCATTTCCCAGAAGAGCCTTAATCTTGTTGATGGTAGGGATCAATGGTTGACGCTCAGCTTGAGATAGCTTGTCTGGCAGGGGGTGCTTTGGCTCCAGACGCAGAGCACGAAAGCCGGGCAGAGGATTCTCATCAGCCGGAGAAGTGTCCTGGCAGTAGAACCACGTCTGGTTCCAGTCCTTTGGGTGGCTTGGCGACTCAACATATGGAAAAAGGCAATCTCTCCGTCGTTGAATGGAGATCCCGCCAAGCTCCAAGCTAGGCCCGTTGGCGCACTCATTCTAGCGATTTAGATAGAACAACTCCCTAAAAAGCAGTAGGCTGGGCTCTTCGCCAAGATATACTTCGCAGAATACTTGAAAGTTGCAAATATTCGACACGGAATTGGGTCCTATGTCTTGTGGCCGCAGATCAACGAAGTTCAACACATCTCAAAAGAATTTTGAGCCGGGCGGTGCGAAGCCCCGGCTCATGTGATCAGCAAATATCACCACCTCGCCATCTCTTGGTTGAGGTCTTTCCTCCGACGGGTTAGGGGCACGATAAGACATGACCTCCTTCTTGGGCAGGTAACCCGTCTTCACGAAATTAGCTAAGGTTTCGTCAGTAACATTGGATCTCATCCAGTTGCACGTGATGGGTGCCTTGGGAGCCTTGGGCGGCATTGTGAAAGATGAAGCCTATGAGAAAAGGAAATGTCCGGTTCAACTGTAAGCCGGAAGAAGTTTACAGTTCAGCACTCAAAATGGCGGCTTATGAAGGGGCCTAATGACATATGGCTAATTGTGTCGGGTTATCTAAAGCCGCTGTGGGCATCGTGAGTAATTCAAATTGTCTATAGCTTTATCATAAATGATCCGGAAAATTTTACAGCGCGTGGCCTCTTTTAAGCCGGAGATATGAGCCGCCATAGCTAAACAGGTGCAATTTTGACTAAGTGTGGCGCAAACAAGTTTCACAGATCGCGGTAATTATTTTGGATCAAACGATCGGCTAAAAAGAAAAGTTTCTAGACCTAGAACTGACACAGAGGAAGTTCATAGGCTCGAACGGGGCCTCTGTGCAATGGAAAGGATCTATGTGCATTCGGAAACGGGTGCGAAATGATTACCGCAGCAGTTTTATACTGTCTAAAGATCAGGAAAAGGTGGTAAAAGTGGAATCCATCAAGTGTTCGTGACGAACGGTGACGAACACCGACGAACTCGAAGATCACTAATGCGGATCTAAGGAACAGGGAGGGGAAAACTTATAGATGCAGAGTTACCGCAGAGATCCGTCGCGTTTTTCTGGTCAAGTCAGGTTGATGTAGTGGCCTGAGTTGGTGAAGACGAGGAGATCCGTGGCGGCGGCCGTGGAGCTCGAGCGGTAGTACAGTAGCGAGAGGAGGAAGACGATGGAGGCGACAAGTGAAGGAAGGCTCGTGGGCCGGGCTTATTTATAAGGTGCGGCTAATAAGTGGGCGCGAGAAACGAGGAGGCCACGGCGTGATTATCTCGCCACAGAAGCGCCTCGATTTTCGGGATGGCCATTAAGGATAAAGATCCGTTGGGATATGACAGAATAAAAAATGAACTTAATGGAAGATGACGTCATGGCGGGTTATCAGGGATCCAGAAGAGGACGTCACGGCGGGTTAAAACCTCCACACAAATGTAAGCCGGAAGATTTTCTCAAAGGGATTGAAGATTGACATGAACTGGTTCAAATCAATCTGGGGCCTAATGTTGAGGATATAACCGTTAGAGTCACCCGCCCAGGAGGGGCCGGGTTACGTCATAATGGACATCACGCGAAGCCCAGCACCAAACTTGAAGACGGCGGGTCAATAATAGGCTTAAGACCCGGAGATGGCTTAAGGCCCATAGTGTTAACCGCCGTTACGGTGAAACTTGTAGTGTAAGACAAGAATAGTTAAGAGTCCGAGCCGGACACTGTCATGAGCCGGCCGAGACTCTGAGAGCCGCTGGGCGTCAACCTCTCTATATAAAGGGATGACCCGGCGGCGGTTTAAGGACAAGTAAGACAAACTCGATAACCAGGCAGGACGGCTTCGCTCCTGGTGATTGAAACCCTAATCAATACCATCTCAACTAGACGTAGGCTTTTACCTTCACCGTAAGGGGCCGAACCAGTATAACCTCGTGTTCCTTGTCCCGTTTAACCCCTTTAAGCTTCCTAGCTGCGATGGCTCCACGACTAAGTCCTTGCACGAGGACATCTGCCGTGACAATTCCACGACACAAGGCCTTAATCTTATTCTTGTCATCCTTCAATTCTATCTCGTCATTCTTTTGTGATCGGTGTTCGTAACGGTGGCTCGTCAGGATTTAATTCATTCTTCAAGTGTTCATCTAGATTCTTGTTCGCATAGATCAAGTATCTTCTTCTTGCTTCTCAAAGTGCAATTAATTCTCCGTATTCTTTTGAAGTGGAGTTTTGCATTTCTTCGTTCTTTTCAGCTACCCAATCATTTCCGTTTGTGGCCGGTTATCACCTTATGATCTCGAGATGTTACCTATAAGACCACAACAAGCTTACTCTTTTCGCTATTGATTTTCTCAACAACTCCGTTTAAACCTCCCTTCTAAAGATGTTTTCAATTTCATTCGTGGCACAAGTTGTCATTTTCTTCTACGTTCTTTTCATTCAACTCTTTCAATTCTTTCCGGAGGTTTTGTCTCGTGTCTTCATCAAGTATCATTCCATCCCCTCAAGTTCGTGTTCTATTCCTCCATGTTTCAGCCGGAGTGCTGCCTAAATCTTTTCAGTCTTATTCGTTTCTTATCTCGTTCTAACCGGAGTGGTTTCAGAGTCTATCTGATTCCGTGAGCATTTGATTCTCGTCATTCTCGTCGTTCCTCTCTTCTTCTCGAGTGCTCTCGATTCTTTGCTTTTCCTCTTGCGTTCTTATTTCACCTCATCCCTTTTTCCTTCCGTCTCGGTCCTAAGATCTCGGGACAAGATCTCTTGTTAGTGGAGGAGTGTTGTAACGCCCCGGATCCGATGCGCCAGGTGTCTTCCAATTATTCGCCGTCGTTGCCATGTCATTTGCTTGCGTGTTGCATCTTGCCATGTCATCATCTGCATTTCATTTCCATGTCTTTCAAACCTTGCATCCGGTCTTTTTCCCCGGTGTCCGTTTCGCGATCCGACTCACTCGCACGCACCCGTCGCCCCTCTCAGACCTTGTTTCGTGAGCGGGATAAAAACGTTCTCGGAATGGGTCGGTATTTGTCGAGTGGCCTTGGTATAGCACCGACAGACCGCCCGTCAAATTTCGTTCCATTTGGAGGTCGTTTGATGCCCCAACGGTTAACCGCGTAGCCCGAAAACCCCCTTCTCTTTGTAGCCCAGCACCCCTCCTAATCAGCCCACTAACCCATCCAAATCCCCTCCATGCTCTCGGTCGTTCGATCACGATCGTGTGGGCGAAAACCGTGCCTCATTTGGACTCTCCTAGCTCCCTCTACCTATATATTAATCCCCTTCCCCGAATTTTCGAGCAAAACCCTAGATCAATTCCCCTCCGCGTCGCCGGACGTTTCATCCTTCCCCGCCAGACATGTCCGCTGCCGCCTCCACCTCACTCCGACCAATCAACGCCCGCCACGTCGCCAACCCCGCCGCCTCAGCCACTCCCGCACCGCCACGTCACCAGTCGCCCGTCCCCGCCGCCGCGCCTCACCCGCCGGCAAGCCGTGGCCCGCGCGGGCCCTCCGGGCCCGGTTCACCGCCCCTCCGCCTCGGGTACCCGCGCACGCCCGCGCGAGGCCGCCCGAGCCTCCCGTGCGCCTCCCGCCTCCGTGCTCCGCCGCGCCGCGCGCCGCCCAGCGCCCGTCGCCGCCTGCGGAGCTCGCTGCCGAGCTCGTCTCTGCCCCGGCCTCCGCCGCCGAAGCTCATGGCCGCCGCGGCCCCGTCTCCTCGCCAGCACCCGGTGCCCGAGCGCCGCCCCTGCTCCCTCCTCTCCGGTGCCGCCCACCTCGCCGCCGGCCCGCCGTCGCCTTCTTCGGCCGGATCGGGCGAGATCCGGCCCAGATCCGCCCGGGTGGACGAGATCCACCCATCCCCGCAACCAAACAGGCGCCCCCACGCACGGATCTCCCCGTCCCGCTTCGTCCCGTCCAGATTTTCGGATTAGTAAATTTCTGCCAAGTCCCGAAATTGTTGCATTGTGTTGCTCTGTTCTTCATGCCATAACTTCGTGCTCGGTGCTAAGATTCATGCGTGTAACATATCGAGATGTTCATTGGGAGATTCTCTTCATTTTATTCCATTGTGCCATGCTTGCTTGAGTTCATCTTGATGCCCTAATCATCGTTGCAAGTGTGCTATATGCTGTTAACTGCTGTCTGTTATCAGAACTTGGTGATTTGTCTTTTTCAGTGCATTTTGTGCGTGCATCCTATGAGCATGATCTCTACATGTATTTTGATCTACATCACGCCATCTTTACTGGGGTGCTTGACTTGTATTTTTGTGATCTATGTGGTGACTAGCACAAGCATGCAAAGTAGCCTTCATGATGTTGCTCATTTCTGTGACTTGGTGATTTCTGCCATATAAACCTGCTGCTACCTGCTGCTACAAGTCATTCTATGCATGATCCAGAGATGTTCTCTAAGGATGTTTTGTCGCTGATGTTATGCTCTATCCATCCGTGCCCTTGGTTGCATTTATAGCCTACTGTAGCTTGTTGTGATCGTGCTCCCAAGTTGCTAAATAATGTTTCTGTCAGCCTGTTAACATGAAGTTCGTTGTTGCCATGTGTTTTGTTAGTGATCCATGCACCCTATGAAATTTCTCTTGCCATGCTTAGCTTCATAATAATGCCTTCTTACTGTTGGTTACCTTGCCATGCCATGTAATGCTCTCTGGTGAGTGGTTCAAGCTCACCTACATGCCTACTTATCGTTATTCCTTCCATGCTCTGTTTTTCTTCCAAGTCTGAATCTCTCATATTACTTGCTATGTTTACATGGGTGCCATCATATCTTCTTTGCCTTTTTGGCTCGTGATCAGTAAGGGACTTTTGTTCTAGGCTATTAGTAGATTCATGCCATGCCTTTGTTTGCTACGATCTATTCCTGTAGCATATTGTTTGATAGCTCTAAACGTTGCAACCTGATGTTATTTCTGCCATGTCCAGTGATTTTCTGCTAAGTCTGTGAATCTGTTATTATTTGCAATTTTGCCATGTCCTTTTGAGCTTGCTCTAGTGATTTCTGGAGATAGCTCAGTGTTCATGTTTTGTTGTGCTTTACCTGTACATCACGTCCATGCCTTTTGTTTTCATGTTCGGGTTCTGTAGCATCTTGATTTGATGCTTGCTAGATGCCTAGTTGCTGTTTTAGACAGGTTGTTGTTATATCTTGTTTGGAGTGTATGTGTTGCACCGTTGCTCCGTTTGGGCTGTGCTCTATATGCAACTTGCTTAGAATTGCATGTAGTTCCATATTATCTTGTTGCATCCTTGTGTTGAGGTGTTTTCTTGATGTTTGTATGTATTTTGCATCAATGCCATGTTTAACTTGTTTTGCTCATATCTTCTAGGCCGTAGCTCCGAATCTAATGAACTTTATATGTAACTTGACTAGAATTTCGTGTAGATCATCTTGGTGTATCTTAACTTGCTGTTTAACTACTTGAACATAAATTTATTCAGATCCCAATTTCGAAATTTGCATATGAGGACTTACCAGATTTGTTATATGTTTTTTCCGGCCTCATTTAAACTTGCTTTGATGTGTTGTTCTTGTATGCATTATCTCTTGCCATGAGTAGCTTCATATAGCCTTTGTCATGCATCATACTTGGTTGAGCATCATGCCTTGTTCATGTGTGGTGTGTTGACTATGTCGTGTGCTTCTTCTCGATAGTTCCCGTGTCGTTGCGATCGTGAGGATTCGTTCGTCTTCGTGGCTTCATCTTCTTCATGGGCTCGTTCTTCTGCCTAGCGGGATTTCAGGCAAGATGACCGTCACCTTTGTCGTGGAATCGTCACGGCAGATGCCCTTGTGAAAGGACTTAGTCGTGGAGCCATCGCAACTAGGAAGCTTAAAGGGGTTAAAGCGGGACAAAGGACACGAGGGTTATACTGGTTCAGCCCCTTACGGTGAAGGTAAAAGCCTACTCCAGTTGATGTGGAATTACTAGGTTTTGATTACCAGGGAGCGAATCCGCTATGCCTGGCTACCGACTTGATGTTACTTGTCCTGAACCGCTGCTGGGGCGTCCCTTTATATAGAGAGGTTAACGCCCAGCGGCTCTCAGAGTCCCGGCCGGCTCATAAACAGTGTCCGGCTTGGACTCTTAACTATTCTTGCCTTATAATACAAGTCATGCCATAACGGCGGTTTATCACTACGGGCCTCAAGTCACCTATGGGCCTTAGGCCCTTACTGAACCGCCATCTTCAACCTGTCCTTAGGCTTCTTAATGGAGAGTCGTCGCAACGTAACCCGGCCCATCCTGGGCGGGTTACACCAGTAGCTATATCCCCAACATTAGGCCCCAGATTGATTTGAACCGGTTCATGTCAATCTTCTATACCTTAAGAAAAAATCTTCTGGCTTCTGTTTGCGCGAAGGTTATAACCCGCCATGACGTCATCTCCTGGATTCTTGGTAACCCGCCATGACGTCATCCGCCATTAATGCACGTTCTGCCCAACGTATCTCAACGGATCCTTATCTTAATAACCGTCCCGGAAACCGAGGCGCCTCTGTAGCTGGATAATCATGCTTTCAGCCTCCTCGTTTCTCGCGCCCACTTATCAGCCTTCCCTTATAAATAGGCCCGACCGGGTCCTTTCTCATTCTTCCCTTTCCATCGTCTTCCTCCTC